>NW_016107402.1:6313219-6321416 GCF_001604975.1 Cebus imitator
CCATGTTGACCGGGATGGTCTCGATCTCTTGACCTCGTGATCCACCCGCCTCGGCCTCCCAAAGTGCTGGGATTACAGGCTTGAGCCACTGCGCCCGGCCCGAAACCTCATCTTTAAAAAAAAAAAAAAAAACAGAACCACTGCTCTGGGCCTGTTTTGCATCTTAAAGTCTGGGTAATATACCGATGTCTTAGAAGTGCTGTGATAGCAAATAATGTATGTAATAAAGCATTCAGAACAAAATTTAATATATAGGAGGAACATCATAAATGTTACTACCCGAGATAGCCCAGCTGTGATAGCGCTGTCCCTTTACCGAACATTTTTCTCACCTTACATCATACTCAAAATTCTATATTTGCAACATTTCACATGTATATATATCTTAAGCATTCTTTGTCTATTTCTTCATATTTGGTTTTGTTTATGCTAAAATATACCTAAAACTTAGCATTTTAACTAGTTTAAAATATATAGGGGAGGTCGGGCGCGGTGGCTCACGCCTGTAATCCCAGCACTTTGGGAGGCCAAGGCAGACAGATCACTTGAAGTCAGGAGTTCCAGGCCAGCCTGGTCAACATGGTGAAACCCCATCTCTACTAAAAATACAAAAATTTACTGGGCATTGTGGCACGTGCCTGTAGTCTCAGCTTTTCTGGAGGCTGAAGCAGGAGAACTGCTTGAACCCGGGAGGCGGAGGTTGCAGTGAGCCGAGATCCCGCCACGGCACCGTCTCCAGCCTGGGTGGACAGAGCAAGATTCCATCTCAAAAAAAAAAAAAAAAGTATAGGGCAGTGCTTTTAAGTACATTCACACTGTCGTCCAAAAGAGGTTTTTGTTTGTTTCTTTGTTTGGAGACGGAGTCTCGCTCTGTCATCCAGGCTGGAGTGCAATGGTGCGATCTCGGCTCACTGCAACCTCCCGGGTTCAAGCGATTCTCCTGCCTCAGCCTCCGGAGTAGCTAGGCTACAGGCGCGCGCCACCACGCCCAGCTAATTTTTGTACTTTGGTAGAGAAGGGGTTTCAGGACGTTGACCAGGCTGGTCTTGAACTTCTGACCTTGTGATTTCCCCCCCACCCCCACCGCCGCCTCGGCCCCAAAAGTACTGGGATTACAGGCGTGAGCCACCGCGCCCGGCCAGGAGTTTTTATGATTCGTCTAGGGTCACTTTCATCTTATTTACCTTCACATTTATCAAATTATTTCTTTCACAGGTGACAGGACAGATTCAATTCCTTTTGAGACTCCTTATTTCTCTAGATGTATTTTTACATTTTGCATTCTTATTCCAACGTTATATTTATTTATTTGGCGACAGAGTTATTTAATTATTTACTTAGAGACAAAGGCTCTTTGTCGTCCAGGGTGGAACGCACTTGCGCGATCTCGGCTCACTGCAACCACCGTCTCCTGCGTTCAAGCGATTCTCATGCCTCAGCCTCCTGTGTAGCTGGCACAGGAGGCACGCGGCACGACCCCCGGCGAATGTTTGTATTTTTTGTAGAGAAGGGATTTCGCCATGCTGCCCAGGCTGGTCTCGAACTCCTGGCCTCAAGCGATCCGCCCCCACCACGGCCTTCAGAAGTGCTAGAATCAGGCGTGAGCCACCACGTTAGGCTACCTCAAAAACATTTTGGCCAGTTTATCTAAGGGTATGCCCTACAGACTGGGCGCAGTGATTGCACAGAAGTAAACATCCTCCGCAGCTACGTATCTACAAACCTATATGTAATGTACATTCCCCAGCAAGGTCCCGCGAAGGTTCCACTACCGAACAGAGACCTCCGAGACAGGCAGGGGTGGAGCTCAATCTGCAGTAGATTCCCAGAAGCCTCAGTGAGTTTCTGATTCTATAACTGCGCGTGTTCCTGCGCACGCGCAGTAGACATTCCATGACTTCCGGGCACTGCGTAAGGTTTAAATAAGGATGCTTTGCAGTAGCTCGGCCTCTTGCAGACAGAGTCGCAACCGTGGGTTCTTCGGCTCGGTGAGTATTATCAGATTCCTGCTAGGTGAGCTGTAGTTCTAGGACCTTGGATCAGTAATCAGGCTTCCCTATGAAAAATCATGTTATTTTTTGTTTTTTCTTTTTTTTTTTTTTTTTTTTTTTTTTTTTTTTTTTTTTTGGAGACGGAGTCTGGCTTTGTCACCCAGTCTGGAGTGCAGTGACATGATCTCGGCTTACCACAACCTCCGCCTCCCGGCTTTAAGCGATTCTCCTGCCTCAGCCTTCCGAGTAGCCGCGATTACAGGCATGCGCCACCACGCCCAGCTAGCTTTGTATATTTAGTAGAGACGGGGTTTCTCCATGTTGAATTTTGGGTCTTTTTGAGACAATTTCGCATTGTCCAGGCTGTGGTGCGGTGGCGCGAACTTGGCTCACTACAACCTCCGCCTCCCGGGTTCAAGCAATTTTCATGGTTCAGCGTACTGCGTAGCTGATATAGACGCCCGCCAGCACATCCAGCTGATTTTTTTTTTGTATCTTGCCCAAGCTGGTCTCGAACTCCTGAGCTTAGACCATCCGTATGTCTTGGCCACCCAAAGCGCTAAGATTAAAGGCGTGAGCCACTGTGCCTGGCCGGCTTGGGGGTAGTTTAACGAGTCCACGTGTTTGATTTGAATATAGGATAGCTAAGCCTAATTGTCTCTGCTTCTGCACCATCCGCATAGTACTAACTGCCTTTTGAAAAGTAATCAGAATGGCTGAATACATCATGTTATCGGTCTATAAGCCGATTTTTTTTTTTTTTTAACACGCCACCTGTGGACAGGATGGAAACTCGTTTGCGCTTTAAAGACCTGTAGTAACATGGATTTCTCTGGGAAGCCTGTAACAGCTAGATGAAACCGTTTCCTATTAGGGTCTGTAAATTTTATTCGTTACACAGATTATCCAACGTGGATACACCCGGGAGGTCACTCTCCCCGGGCTCTGTCCAAGTGGCGTAGGGGAGCATAGGGCTCTGCCCCATGATGTACAGTCCCTTTCCACAACGTTGGAGATGAAGCTGGGCCTCGTGTCCGCGCCTGCATATTCCTACAGCTTCCCAGAGTCCTGTGGACAATGACTGGGGAGACAAACCATGCAGGAAACAGCCTTCTAGAGCATCGAATCTGGATTGAAGTCTTACATGTTTCAGAAAAATTAAAAAGTAGCCAGGCATGATGGTAGGTAGCTGGAGTCGCAGCTACTGGGGAAGCTGAGCCCAGGAGTTGCAGGCTGCAATGACCTATGATTGTGCCCTCCAACCCTGGGCAACGGTGATAGGCCCCTCTTTGAAAAAAATTAGTGCTTTACTGTACTAATCGATTAATACCTTCTTTTGCAGGATTCGTTAAGTATTCCAAGTAACACTTGGTAAGTAAATCTTTGAATAGTTTTGACTTATCAGCTTTGTCAGTGATTTCTGTAATGGAAGTAGGATTGAAGAGACCTTTCATTCTAGTTGGTCAGGATTTACCTCAGGCATTTACTCATTCTCAGAGGAATACTTTTGTTTGATATATCCAAATATAAACTTTGCTGCATTTTTATAGGCATTTGACGTAACTTCTTCAACATAGGTTCTGTATGTTCTATAAAAATTAATTTTTTTAGTTAGTTCATTAAGAGGGTACAAGGTAGTAAAAGCTACCCTAATGAACTGTAGGAACCCTAATGAGCTTTATCCACATGTGTAGCCTGACCTGAGAAAAAGGTTCTAGCTCTTGAAAATGTTGTGGATGGTTAGCAACATTGGATTTCTCAGTTACTCCAATTCCTCACTAAGGAGCAATCCAACGTGGATACCCTGGGAGGTCACTCTCCCCAGGCTCTGTCCAAGTGGCGCAGGGGAGCATAGGGCTCTGCCCCGTGATGTGCAGTCCCTTTCCACAACGTTGGAGATGAAGCGGGGCCTCGTGTCTGCGCCTGCATATTCCTACAGCTTCCCAGAGTCCTGTGGACAGTGACTGGGGAGACAAACCATGCAGGAGACATGTCTAGGGTACCAGATTTTAAGCTGAAGTAGGATTTCAGGAGTTTAATCATTATTTCTTTTCCTTTAGGAAAGAAGAGGATCTGCACTTCACATTGGGCATTGACATTTAAATTTTTGGGTCCTTTATATAGAAGGGAGAGAAGGTAAACTTTTTTTTTTTTAACAGGGAGGGTTTTGCAGTCTTGGGCAGACTGGGAGAAGTGTTGCTTGACCTTATACAACCGATTTTGGCAGGTGTGTTAAAGTCCTTGAGTATTTTGCTTTTGTATAATTTCTAATGTATTTGTAATTTGCCTAAGAAATCACCTGTGTTAATGTATTTATGAAATAAAAGATGACTGTACATGTTTGTGGTTCATTTTTATGTGGAAATGGCTGTGGTGACGTCAGCCGAAAATCTGTATGAATGCTACTGCTTAAGGAAACTAGCGTGATAGCTTCCCTTCTGAAGGCCCTCGGCCGCCTCTTAGGTGGGTCCACCTTGGGTTCAGGTTTTTGTCATTTGGGTCGTCATCGGTTTTTTTTTTTTTTTTTTTTTTTGTGTTGTTGCATGTATCAATGGTTAATTTTTTTTTTTTTTTTTTTTTTTTTTACTCTGAGTTTTGATAACAGCTAAGAGTTGTCACTTGTTTTACATTTTATCATTTTCCCTGTGTAGTGGGGGTATTTTTGAGGCTGCATTTCACTTTTGTTGCCCAGGCTGTAGCGCAATGGCATGATCTTGGCTCACTGCGACCTCAGCCTCCCAAGTAACTATGATTACAGGCATGCACCACCACGCTCAGCTAATTTTTGTATTTTCAGTAAAGACAGTTTCTTTGTTAGGCTGGTCTCAAACTCCTGACCTCAGGTGATCCACCCACCTCAGCCTCCCAAAATTGCTGGGATTACGGGTGTGAGCCATTACACCCAGCCTGGATTCAGTTTATGTTGGCAGTTTATTGGGAAAATGGATGTTACATCCTGACCAATATGACCACAAGTCTGGGTTGAGTGCAAGATTAGTTTAAAACCAATCCTTTAGTAACCCACAATGTAGTGGAGGAGAATCTGTTAGTAACAGGGAGGTTGTATCACTAGCTGATGAGCTGGTTAGGCCTCTGCTACCTGTACCTAAGTGGTGCGACTCAGCCTGAAACTTGATGGAATTGCTAGCCTCATGATATGAGTCATAATGGAACCTTTGTCAAGCCCCCTGCACTGGCTGCCAACATAAGAAATGTTCAGTAACAAAGGATGGGGACTAGTGGGGAACCATCTAGAAGGTAAAGTATAGCTACTGGCATATGGGGAGGTGGGACAGCCATGAAGCCTTTTTTAAGATGATGGGGACAGTTTAGAGGGAGGTGGGTGAGATTGGAGTTTGGTGGACCATAGAGCTTGGAACTGTCAGGGTGTTAAGGGCAGGATTGGTTTGACAATGGGAGCTAGTTACTAGCTGATCTTGGGGAATACACAGCTTGATTTTCCTTAAGCTAAGTGATCCCAACACTGGGAGGCTGAGGTGGGCAGATCACAAGGTCAAGAGATTGAGACTTGGCCGGGCGCGGTGGCTCAAGCCTGTAATCCCAGCACTTTGGGAGGCCAAGGTGGGTGGATCACGAGGTCAAGAGATCGAGACCATCCTGGTCAACATGGTGAAACCCCGTCTCTACTAAAAATACAAAAATTAGCTGCAGCTGTTTTTTGTCTTTGAGACAGTCTTGCTCTGTCTCCCAGGCTGGAGTGCAGTGGCACAATCTCTGCTCGCTGCAACCTCTGCCTCTCAGCTTCAAGCGATTCTCCTGCCTCAGATTCCCGAGTAGCTGGGACTACAGGCAGGCAACACCATGCCCTGCTAATTTTTGTACTTTACTTTAGTAGAGACAGGCTTTCACCTTGGCCAGGATAGTTTTGATCTCTTGTCCTCATGATCCACCTGTCTCAGCCTCCCAAAGTGCTGGGATTACAGGGGTGAGCCACTGCACCCAGCAAGTTGGGTTTTAATACAGCATATTCCCATGGGAACAGAAAGGCTAATTGGCCAGGTCCACAGCTAGAAGTGGCACCTCTGCAGAAACGCATTACCTGCTCAAGAAGCCAGATGAGTCAGTCCCATTCATATATGTATGCCCAGTCCCATCCGTGTACTGCTCTAACTACACAGATCTCTCCTGAGTAAAATGTGTTTTTTAATCTGAACCAATGGGTTTAGTATATTTTCAATTCATATTCACAGGGTGGGGTTGGGTAACTGCTGTGCTGGGCAGGAAGTGAATGCATTTCTATCCACCTTCAAGGTATAGCTGAAGCAAAGCTGTCAGTGGGTGTTCAGGTTCCACTCTGCTAAACTTCAGCTTGCAATACCCCTTCCTTTAGACTTACAAAACAGGGACTTCTGGCCTTGTTCTTTGTGTAGGCAGACAGTATTGGTTGCCCAACTTAGGAGTTCTAGACTGCCTGGGTTTGAATCCTGATACCAACACTTGCTGTTCACGAGAACTTGGATGAGTTAGCCCCTCTACCTCAATTTCATGTCACAAAATGACTGTCTCCGGGCTGGAATACAATGGAGCCATCTACCTCCCAGGTTCAAGCGACTCTTGCCTCAGCCTCCGGAGTAGCTGGGACCACCATGCCTGGCTAATTTTTGTTTTTTTATTATTTTATAAGATGGAGTTTCACCATGATAGCCAGGCTGGTCTTGAACTCCTGACCTCAGGTGATCCGCCCGCCTCGGCCTCCCAAAGTGCTGGGATTGCAGGCGTGAGCCATGGCGCGTGGCTATCCTTGCTAGTTTTATTCCTACTTTGCTCTATCGTTTATTGAGAGAAGGGTATTGAAATCTCCAACTATAATTGTGGATTTTTATATTCCTTCTAGCAGTTCCATCAGTTTTTGCTTCATATATCTTGAAGTTCTGTTATTAGTTGTATACATGTTTTAGATTGTCTCTGGATTAACTGATTCCTTTAAATACTCTGCTGAGAAATCTTTTTCTGCTACTCTAGCTTTTTATCTTCACAAAATCGTGAGGTAGGATTTATTTCTATTTTTTTAATAATAAACTGAAATTCTGAAAACATTAGCAATTTGCTCATAACTGCATACCTCCATCTTTTTTTTTTTTTTTTTTTTTTTAGACAGTCTCACTCTGTTGCCAAGGCCAGAGTGCAGTGGCGCAATCTCAGCTCACTGCAACCTCTGCCTCAGGAATAACTGGAATTATAGTCATGCACCACCACACCCGGCTACTTTTTTATATTTTTAGTAGAGATGAAGTTTCACCATGTTGGCCAAGCTGGTCTCAAACCCCAGACTTTAAGTAATCTGCCCACCATGGCCTCCCAAACTGCTGGGTTCACAGGCGTGAGCCACCTCGCCCGGCCAACAACTTTGTTTTGACTAGTGTTACAACAGTAGCCTGGGTAACATGGCAAAACCCTGTCTACCCAAAAAATACAAAAATTAGCCAGGAGTGGTGCTGTGTGCCTGTCGTCCCAGCAACTGGGGAGGCTGAGATGGCTCACTTGAGCCCTAGAGGTGGAGGCTGCAGTGAGCTATGATTACACCACTGCATTGTAGCCTGGGCAACAGAGCAAACTCTGACTCAAAAACAAAACAAAAAAAGTGTATCTTTTTTTTTTGAGATGGAGTCTCGCTTTGTCACCCAGGCTAGGGTGCAGTGGTGCGATAGCTCACTGCAACATCCGCCTCCCAGGTTCAAGTGATTCTCCTGCCTCAGCCTCCTGAGTAGCTGGGGCTACAAGCGTGCGCCACCACGTCCAACTAATTTTTGACATGGATATGCCTGGCCTTATTTTTAAATTTTATTTCTTGTAGGTAACATGTTGGGTCTTTCAATATGACAATCTCTGCCTTTTAATAGGAGTGTTAACCAGGCACAGTGGCTCACGCTTGTAATCCCAACACTTTGGGAGGTTGAGGCAGGCGGATCACGAGGTCAGGCGTTCAAGACCAGCCTGACCAACATGGTGAAACCTTGTCTCTACTAAAAATACAAAATTAGCCAGGAGTGGTGGCACACGCCTGCAGTCCCAGCTACTCAGTAGGCTGAGGCAGGAGAATCACTTGAACCCAGGAAGCGGAGGTTGCAGTGAGCGGAGATCACTCCACTGCACTCTAACCTGGGCAACAGAGAAAGACTGTCTCACAAAAGAAAAAGAAAGAAAAAATGGTTTTGGGTTGGGTGAGGTGGCTTGCACCTGTAATC
>NW_016107402.1:6324948-6327040 GCF_001604975.1 Cebus imitator
AAAAATTAGCCGAGCATGGTAGTGGGCACCTGTAGTCCCAGTTACTCAGGAGGCTGAGGCCAGAGACTCGCTTGAACCCAGGAGGCAGAGGTTGCAGTGAGCCAAGAGCTGAGATCATGCCACTGCACTCCAGCCTGGGAGAAAGAAGGTGACTGCGTTTCAAAAAAAAAATTTTTTTTATTAAATTGGATTGAGGTTTTAAAGATTTCCAATCAGGGGTAACATCTCAGAAAGTTACAATTTAGACTGGGTATGGAGGTGGAATGAAATGGAAGGGAAGAAATAAAATGGAAGCAGCAGCAGAGGCCATGAGGGCAGAAATAAAAATATGAAGACAAGAAGAAAAGGAAGTATCAGAAAATAAGTCGAGGTTTGAACATCTACTTTTCAGAGAACCCTAATCTTTGCTGGAAGAATATAGTTGGGGGAAGGAGTCTAGATTGAATTTTATTTATTTATTTATTTTGAGACAGTGGAGTCTAGCCCTGTGGCCCAGGCTGGAGTGCAGTGGTGAGATCTCAGCTCACTGCAACGTCTGCCTCCAGGTTTCAAGAGATTTTCCTGCCTTAGCTTCCTGAGTAGCTGGGATTACAGGCACACACCACCATGCCCAGCTAATTTTTGTTTTAGTAGAGTTGGGGTTTTACCATGTTGCCCAGACTGGTTTCAAACTCCTGACCTCAAGTAATCCACCTGCCTCGGCCTCCCAAATTGCTGGGATTACAGGGGTAAGCCACCGAGGCAGCCCTGAACTTTATTTTGGACTCAGTTTAAGGCGTTGAGTCTTCCTGGTAGAGATGTAGAGCTGCAACTTGGGGTAGAGGTCAGAACCAGTCCAGATGGGCTGACCTGTCAATTAAAAGGTGACAACCAAACCCTGAACTGGGTGTGGTGGCTTATGCCTGTCATCCCAGCACTTTGGGAAGCCGAGGCAGGCGGATCACGAGGTCAGGAATTCGAGACCAGCCTGGCCAACATGGTGAAACCACATCTCTACTAAAAATACAAAAATTGGCCGGGCGTGGTGGTGCTCGCCTGTAATCCCAGCTATTCAGGAGGCTGAGGCAGGAGAATTGCTTGAACCTGGGAAGTGGAGGTTGCAATGAGCAGAGATCGGGCCACTGCACTCCAGTCTGGGCAACACAAGACTCCGTCTCAAAAAAACCAAAAAAAAACCAGTTCAAGTCTCCTTCCACCACTTGTGTGATGACCCCAGAAAACTTGCTTTACCTCTTTAAACATCAGTTTTCTTATCTTACAACTACCATGAGGTTTTTGTGAACAACAAATGAGCTAACTGACATGGATGTGTTTCTGTCGTTAACAAAATAAAGGGTCTTAGGTGGGTGCGGTGGCTCACGCCTGTAATCCCAGCACTTTGGAAGGCTGAGGCAGGTGGACCACGCGGTCAGGGGTTCGAGACCAGCCTGACAAACATGGTGAACCCTTTCTCTACTTAAAAATACAAAAATTAGCTGGGCGTGGTGACGCTCACCTGTAATCCCAGCTACTTGGGAGGCTGAGGCAAGAGAATTGCTTAAATCCAGGAGGTGGAGGTTGCGGTGAGCTGAGAGCATGCCATTGCACTTCAGCCTGGGCAACAGAGCAAGACTGTCTCAAAACAAACAAGCAAACAAAATAAAGGGTCTTACAAAATAGGTAATAGTAATAATAATCACTTATTATTATTACATGAAGCTACATGAATGCGTAAGATCTTAGAGGAAGACAGCAGAGAGAAATTAAAGACCCCAGGGTTAAAAGCTGGAGAAATTTCACTGTACATCATCCAAAAAAGGAGTCCATGATGGAGGCAGAGACACACTTGGAGAGGTAAGATACCCTGGCGACATGGGGAGTGCTTTGTGGCGGGCTCTGAATAGAAGAAATTCAGCCTGACCAACAAGGCGAAACCCCGTCTCTACTAAAAATACAAAAATTGGCTGGGCATGGTGTAGCGCACCTGCAGTCCCAGTTACTCGGGAGGCTGAGGCAGGAGAATCGCTTGGACCTGGGAGGTGGAGGTTGCAGTGGGCCAAAATCGCTGCCACTACACTCCAGCCTGGGCGACACAGGGAGACTCCGTCTCAAA
>NW_016107402.1:6327195-6334848 GCF_001604975.1 Cebus imitator
CATACACATGTGAGATGTGCCTCCCTCAAACCTTGTTAAGACATGGGCACATACCTATCTGATGTGAACTCACGGGGAAAAAATTCTGGTCACGCCATTCCCGTGCCCAAATCCCCATATTTCCCCACGACCTCAGGATAGAGGCTGGACCCCTTAGTGACACACAAGTCCTCCTAGACTTAACTTGGAAAGCCGTTTTTAAGCCCCAGGCTGAGTCACATGCCCCTGTGGGTATCCCTGTCACAGCGCTGTGTAGTTGTTGATAGATTTCTCATCCTTCTCCATGGACACCCTCTTGAGGGTAGGGAAGATGAGTATCTTTTTTCTCCGTACAGATCCTACCGCACCAGATTTTCCTAAACAGACACGAATTCAAGGAGTTTTTTTGGTTGTTACCCCGCTTGTCCCGATTTGGGGTTTCCAAAATACACACCCACTGGAACCCGGGCCAGAGGAGCCAGCCTGCCCAAGAGCGGGAGCGCGCCACATGCAGATCACGAGATGGCCGCCAGGGGCCGCCGGGCTCTTTGTTTTCCTTTCTCACCCGGGTCGGGGCCAGAGGCCTGCAGAGCGCATGCTCTGGGGCAGTTCGGGCCGGGCGGGGAGCGCCGGAGTTCCTTGGGGCCGACGTGCAACGAGGTAGGTCTCGCTCGGGACCCGCGGAGGGTCCGGGCGGAGGGCGCCGCGTGGGCCGGCCACAGGCGAAGCACGGGCTGGTCCACGCGGGCCTAGGTCGCTGCCCGCTCTAGCCCGTGTCGCGCGGCGCCGGCCGCACGTGAAGCCCGGCGGCTGGAAGGCGCGGTGCGGGCTCATGATTCCTTGGCCCCGCGGGGCGCTCGGGCAGCCGCTGGGCCCCGCCTCGCGGAGCCAGGGCCGCACTGCTCCGCCGCCGCCGTGCCTCTCACGCCCGCGCCGCGGCGCCCGCGCAGGCGGGAGATTCAAATGGCGCGAGCGCGGTAGGCCGGGTGCGCGCGGCCGCCCGGGCACTGGCTGCGTCTCTTCCGCGAGGAGGGTGGTTTTGTCCGGCATGCGCTTGGAGAAGGCGTTTTGCAGGGCGGGGAGGGCGACCTGCCCGGGAGAGGGTGGGCCTTAGGAGCTCGAGGGTGGATGGTGCTGCGGCGAGAGAAGCCCCAGCGTCGGCGGGCACCGCTGTGGACCCTTGGGAGCCGTGTGTTTCGAACTCTGCAGCAGCTCAGTCTGTCAGCAAATTATTTGTTGGCCATCTATTCCGTGCTGCTCTTGCGGGGCTGGGGGACAGTAGTGACAAGGGCGGGCTCGTGTCGCCCTCCTTACCGAGCTCTGGGGCTCCTTGAAGAGACCTCATGTGGGTCCAAAGTTAAGGTCCAGTGTGATCATCGAACTATGCCCTTGAGCCCGGGCGACGGACGCTACTGGGGAGTCATTCATTCATCAGATATTGACTGAACTCCTCCGACCACGTGTGACTTGTGTGCCCTAGCAGAAGTTGAGTGTGTGGGATGTTACGGTAACCCTCAGGGGAAAGCCCATTCTGCCAACGAGGCTCAGGGCTTTCCAGGTGAAGTGACTCTTGAACGAGGTTTTGAAGGAATAGGTTTTTGAGGCAGCTTGAGGATGGTGGGATTAGGGTGATTCAGGCAGAGGGACGACACGTGCAAAGGCATGAAGGTATAGGTATTGTGGTCAGGGATACTATAGGCCTTGAGGTGACCGGAGGAGGAAGTGGCAAGATGATACAGCAGGAGCTAGGTCATGAAGGGTCTTGTGTGCAAGGCTAAGGAACACTGGGGGGTGGAGGAGGCAGGGAAGGTTCCCCCCCAAAAAGGGCATCAGAGTGAAACCTGGACAGATGAATTAGGAGTTCACAAGGCTCCTGTTTCAAAGACATTCCCAGAGCAGGAATCCTGTTCTGTTCACCTTTACAACTTTCTCATCAGGTGCCCCTGGGCAGTCCACCCAGACCCCCTGAACATTGGTTTCCTTATCTGTAAAGTGATAGGGGAGGGCGCATGTGGTGAGGATGACTAATATTCTATAATTGTTTTTTCTGATACAGAATCTCCCTCTATTGCCCAGGCTGGAGTGCAGTGTTGTGCCCTCGGTCACTGCAGCCTCCGCCCCCTGGGTTCAAGCAATTCTCCTGCCTTAGCCTCCCAAGTGGTAACTTTCATAAAGTAGTGATTCCAACAGCTAGTGGAAGTTGTGGCTCCCTTCCCCCAGGAAAGATAAACACATAGGCCCAGGCACAGCTTGTATACAGCGAGGATCCCTGGTGAGAAACTCTTAGTGTGAAATATGCCAGCTCTG
Organism: Cebus imitator; assembly: GCF_001604975.1. Classification (NCBI taxonomy): domain Eukaryota; kingdom Metazoa; phylum Chordata; class Mammalia; order Primates; family Cebidae; genus Cebus; species Cebus imitator. Next base: position 6,329,482 of record NW_016107402.1, read on the forward strand.
TGCCTGGCATAACAGCACCTCAGCAAATGTATGTTGTTGACACATCACCCCTCTCCTCCTTCTCTCCTGGGGACCTTTCACACAAAGAGATTTTTCAGCCTGAGTCTGGCAGGCAAGTTCTACCCCCTGGCATGGGGGACAGAGGGTACAGCTGCAGTGGCCTGGGAGGGCTCTGTCTTCTTTTATAGAAATGAGGCTGTGGTGAGGTCACTGGAGGTCAGGGCAGGAGCTCAAGGCTCTGGGTAGACTGTCTAGACTGGCGTGCCTACCTGCTTTCTTCAACAAATAAGGAAAGTGAGGTGGAAGAGGGCGGCTCTGGCCCTGGTGGAACGTGATCATGAGACTGGGATTTCATTCCAGGTGACCCACCGGGGTCTCATCTTCCCTGAGTCTTGTCTTCCCCTTAGCTGTAAAACTAGGATGAGTCCGCTCACCTCAAGGGCAGCTGTGGGCATTCTGGAGTACCTGTGGTGGAAGATGCTTCTGTAGCCAGCTTATCGGTGACTATCACCCTTTCCCAGAGCATACACTCCTTGAAGATGGAAGCTGTGTTGGGTGGGGCTGGGCAGGGAAGCATGACAGCAAAAGCCAACTCCTTATTCCCAGCCCAGACACTCACTGCCTGGTTAAGAAAACACAGCCAGAGAGGCCAGGCTCAGTAGCTCACACCTGTAATCCCAGCAATTTGGAAGTCTGAGGTGGGCAGATCACGAGGTCAAGAGACTATTCTGGCCAACATGGTGAAACCTTGTCTCTACTAAAAATACAAAGATTAGCTGGGTGTGGTGGTGTGCACCTGTAGTCCCAGCTATTCGGGAGGCTGAGACAGGAGAATCGCTTGAACCCGGGAGGCAGACGTTGCAGTGAGCCGAGATCACCCCACTGCATTCCAGCCTGGCGACAGAGCGAGGCTCCATTTCAAAAAAGCAAAAACAAAACAAAAACAGCTTGGCGTGGTGGCATGTACCTGTAGTCCCAGCACTAGGGAGGCTGAGGCAGGAGAATCGTTTGAACCTCTGAGGCAGAGGTTGCAGTGAGCTGAGATCGTGCCACTGAACACTAGCCTGGGCAACAGAGCAAAGCACCATCCCAAAAAAAAAAAAAAAAAAAAGATAGAGAAAACACCCCCAGAGCAGTGAGGGAAATCTATGCAAAAGACCCATTTGTGCCTGGTGCGGTGGCTCACAACTGTAATTCCAGCACTTTGGGAGGCCGAGGCAGGTAGATCATGAGGTGAGGAGTTCAAGACCAGCCTGGCCAACGTGGTGAAACTCCGTGTCTACTAAAAACAGAAAAATTGGCCGCCTGTAATCCTAGCTACTTGGAAGGCTGCGGCAGGAGAATTGCTTGAACCCAGGAGGCAGGGAGTGCAGTGAGCCTAGATCGTGCCACTGCACTCCAGCTTGGGAGACAGAGCGAGATTCTGTCTCAAAACAACAACAACAACAAAAGACCCATTTGTTCAGTAGAATCTGTGCAGGCAGGTACAGGGAACAGGGCTCCATCTATTAGAAGGTGACTCTCCATCCCCTGCCCTCCCTGGCTATTGATCACTCACAGCAACCCAGTCCAGGGCCTCAGGTCTAACATATTGGAGAGGAAGTGTTTAGGACTCAGTGAGCACTCAGGTGCTGTCTCCACCACAGCAGGGAGTAGTTGCCACTGTCCTTCCCCACATCCGTCAGTGGATCTGTCACCACCCAGCCCACCTTCCCTCAGGTGCCAGCTGCCTCTGTCTCTCCCTCTCAGCTGGCTTCTGCTCTCGGCTTCTTGGACTTGGCCAAACACACAGGGGATCCTGGGAAGGCCTGCCCAGGCTGCCTTAGCCCCTGCATGGACCATGGTCTGCCTTTAGAATCAGTTAGGTGGAACCTAGGTTGTTTTTCTAGGCTCCCCATTACTTACTGTGTGGATGTAGGCCAATAAAATTACCTCTCTGAGCCTCAGTTCCTTACCTGTGAAATAGTAGTGACAGTGCTACCTTTTTCAGCTTCCTGTGAGAAGTAAAAGGGCTTTGCATACGAAGATACAGTCCATTGGCTAGTGCCCCCAGAGGCTCATATTTTAGGAAGGTGATTAGTATGGTATTCAGACATGCTTAAATTAAAGTGATTGTGATCCCAAAGTCTGTCCCGGTTTCTCAGAGAAAATGCCTAGTTCAGGATGGAGGAGGGATCAGAGCAGGCGAATTTGAGATACCAGTAGTTGTTCTTCCAGTGGGATAAGGGATGGGAAGGCATTCCAGGTAAAGAGATGCAAATGGTTTGGAGAGGACACTTAGCAGTCTGGCTTGGTGGGTCTGACAAGGAGATTGTGTGGGAAAAGAAGGGAGGATGTAATAGACAGGAGATGAAACCAGAGGTTCTGTCAGTCCCCGATGCTGAAGGCCTATAATACCAGGCTAAGAAATGTGGGCTTTATCTTCCAGGCAAAGGGAACCACTAAGGAGTCCAAACAGGCAAGCAGCTTGTTTCAGGTCTGAGGTTTGGAAAGATTATGCATGAGGCCCAAAGCAGTGCCTAACCCCTATAATCCCAGCCATTTGGGAGGTCGAGGTAAGAGGATCACTTGAGCCCAGGAGTTTGACACCAGCCTCAGCAACATAGTGAGACGTTGTCTCTACAAAAATAATAATTATTATTACACAAATTAGCCGAGCATGCTGGTGCATGCCTGCAGTCCCAGCTACTCTGGAGGCTGACAGGAGGATCGCTTGAGCCTAGGAGGTGGAGGTTACAGTGAGCGGAGATCGGGCCACTGCACTCCAGCCTAGGCAATAGAGTGAGACCCTGTCTCAAAATATATATGTATGTACACACATTTATTTATCATGAATGACTTGGAGAATGAGATGAGAGTGGGGACAGGAAAACCGGTGATAAGTTGCTGTCTTTCCTAAGGGAAGGAGGAGGAGAGACAGTTCCCAGCAAGCTGAGAGACTAGGGAGCGTGGGGAAGAAGGAGGCAGAAGAAATTTCTTCTAACACTCAAGGGCACCAGCTCTGGAGTCTGACTAACTTGGTTCAGATCTTGGCCTCCTCTTCCAGTCTTGAGTGAGATACTTCACCTTTCTGAGCCTAAGTGTTTTGTTTTGTTTTGTTTTGAGGCGAAGTCTCGCTCTGTCACCCAGGCTGGAGTGCAGTGGCGTGACCTCAGCTCACTACAACCTCCACCTCCTGGGTTCAAGGGATTCTCCTGCCTCAGTGTCCTGAGTAGCTGGGACTACAGGCACCCACCACCATGCCCAGCTAGTTTTTGTATTTTTTAGTAGAGACAGAGTTACCATGTGGGCTAGGCTGTTCTCAAACTGCTGACCTTGTGATCCGCCCGCCTTGGCCTCCCAAAGTGCTGGGATCAGGCGTGAGCCACCGCGCCCAGCCAGGCCTCAGTATTCTCTGTAGAGGGGAATCATTGTGTCCAGCTTGTAGGGAAACACTCCGGAGTATTAGCCAAACACAGGTAACTAAGGAGATGTTGACTGGGTTGGTTCCATTCACGATAACAGATTTTTTGGTTAATGCCCCATGACACCAACACCTCATATAGCCCTTATGTGTCTGACTCCGTTCCAGGCTGTGCTCATGGCAGCCCGCATCAGCACCAACTGTGCTGACATAATTGTTCCTGTTTTTTCCTCCTGACTTCTTGTTCTGAGTACTTTTTCATGCTAATACAGCTTCCCTTCCAGGCAGAGCAGACTGCTACAGATTATTCTGATGAACTGATGGGGTATTTGCCTTGGAATACAACTGTCTATCTAAAACAAGGGTGCCTCTTATATCCCACCCCCTACCCCATCTAACTTTGCCTGCCTAACATCCTTTCTGGGATGGCTTCCAGGCACTTCAGATTTAATGCAAACACCTAGCAACATGGAGCTCTAGGTCTCTTCTCTCCTGTTCGACAATGTTCTCTATCTCAGTGCATGGAAGTCCCAAGCCTGGGAGTCTGTGTTTGGCCAGGCTCATAGAGGGATCCTGGACAGGCCTGCCAAGAATCCTCTGGATTTTTTTTAGGATGAACAAATCAAGCCAAGCGCTGTGGCATGTGCTCATGATCCCAGTCTCTTGGGAAGCTGAAGTGGAAGGATCGCTTGAGCCCGTGAGTTCGAGGCTGCAGTGAGCTAATTGCACCACTGAACTCCAGCCTAGGCGACAGCGCAAGACCTCCTCTCTTAAAAGAATAAAATAAAAGGTTGGGCATCGTGGCTTACACCTATAATCCCAGGACTTTGGGAGTCCAAGGCTAGAGAACTGCTTGAGCCCAGGAGTTCAAGACCAGCCTGGGCAATGTGGCAAGACCCTGTTCTACAAAATATACAAAAATTAGCCAGGCGTGGTGGTACACGCCTGTAGTCTCAGCTACGCAGGATGGCTTAAGCCCAGTTGGTTGAGGCTGCAGTGAGCCATGACCATGCCGCTGCCCTCCAGTCTGAGCTGGAGCCTGTCTCAAAAATAAATAAATAAAAAGGATAAACAAATTATGAAAGTAAAAAAGGGTTAGTCTGTTAGTCTCCTTTTCCCTTGCTACACCTCCTGGCCCAAAGCGAAGCAGTGGTAGTAAGCACTATAAATTTTTTTTTTTTTTTTTTTTTTGGAGACAGAGTTCTCACTCTTGTTGCCCTGGCTAGGGTGCAGTGACACAATCTCGGCCCACTGCAGCCTCTGCCTTCCGGGGTCAAGCGATTCTCCTGCCTCAGCCTCCCAAGTAGTTGGGATTACAGGCACCTGCCACCACGCCCGGCTAATTTTTTGTGTTTAGTAGAGACAGGGTTTTACCACGTTGGTCAGGCTGATCTCGAACTCCTGACCTCAGGTTATCTACCCATCTGGGCTTTCCAAAGTGCTGGGATTACAGGCATGAGCCACTGCACCCAGCCAGCACTATAAATGTTTGTGGATTTACAACCATTTTATTCAGCCTTGATGACAGCCCTGAGAAGTAGTCATTGCATCCCCTTTTATAGATGAGGATACAGTTCAGAGAGGTTAAGGCCACTGGCCACTCACAAGCTCTGAAAGGTGAATCCAGTTCCCTCTAATCCCAAAGAATGTGCATTTTTAATGTGGGACGAGGGTCTCAAAAGACAGGGAGGAGTCCCAGCCCCGGGAGAATAAAAGTTGGGTGAAGCTCATAACTGCCACCTCATCAGTCAGAACTGGTCCAGTGACAACCTGCAGAAGCTCAGCCTGCACAGGCTTGTCAGGATTCTAGGCCCTGGGTTACTCTCCCATCTTTAGTATTTTGTACTTCTGCTGGGCGCGGTGGCTCAAGCCTGTAATCCCAGCACTTTGGGAGGCCGAGGCGGGTGGATCACGAGGTCAAGAGATCGAGACCATCCTGGTCAACATGGTGAAACCCCGTCTCT
>NW_016107402.1:6335673-6340299 GCF_001604975.1 Cebus imitator
AAATTCCTTAGCAATGAGTGAGCCGAGATCCTGCCACTGGACTCCAGCCTGGGCAACAGAGCAACACTCTGTCTCAAAAAAAAAAAAAAAAAAAAAATCCATACGATAGAAGAAAAGCACCAAATATTTCTCCTTAAAGTCATCAAGGCTTAGGTCTTTGAACTCTCCATTAACAATGGCAGTACCCTTAAAATAGGGTGCATAGTGGGTGATATCAGGTGCATGGTATGAGGAACTGGTACTAGAGAATTTTGCTTGACCGGAACCAGACCGCAATATATTTGTCAAGCTCGTTCTTCCAGAAGCAGCAGGCCTGACGGCTGCAGTGGCAGAAATGCCCCAAGGACTAGCAGTCATATGTCAGACAACTGACACTCAGAGCAACCTTCCCACAGCAGCTGCCATTTTCAGTGCACGTGTTTTATTTTTTTGAGACAGGGTCTCACTCTGTCACCCAGGCTGAAGTGTAGTGGCACAACCTCAGCTCACTGCAACCTCTGCCTCCTGCATTCCAGCGATTCTCCTGCCTCAGTCTCCTGAGTAGCTGAGATTACAGGCGCCCGCCACCATGCCCGGTTAATTTTTGTATCTTTAGTAGAGATGGGGTTTCCCATGTTAGCCAGGCTGGTCTTGAACTCCTGACCTCAGGGGATCCGCCCACCTCAGCCTCCCAAAGTGCTGGGATTACAGGCATGAGCCACTGCACCTGGCCTTATTTTAAAATTTTTGTCTGTTTTAAAAAATAAAACATTGATGAACAACATTAAGTAAAATCTCCCTCAAAACTCCCTTCAACCTTGAGATAAGTACCAGTAACTTCGGTGACATGTTATTGTTATGTGTCAGCGGGAATAAATTGCTTGTTATGATGGTGTACTCCTATAGTTCCAGCCTCTTGGGAGGCTGAGGCAGGAAGAATGCTTGACGCCAGAAGGTTGAGGCTGCAGTGAACCTATGATTATATCAGTGCACTCCAGCCTGGGGAACAGAATGAGACCTTGACTCAAAAAAAGCAGTGGGGATGGGCAGGGCAGGGTATAAATGGTCTGGATTGGTTTTATTTAATGAAAGTAGCTTTTTTAGGCCGGGCGCGGTGGCTCAAGCCTGTAATCTCAGCACTTTGGGAGGCCGAGGCGGGTGGATCACAAGGTCAAGAGATCGAGACCATCCTGGTCNCCACAGCAGCTGCCATTTTCAGTGCACGTGTTTTATTTTTTTGAGACAGGGTCTCACTCTGTCACCCAGGCTGAAGTGTAGTGGCACAACCTCAGGTCACTGCAGCCTCAACCTTCCAGGCTCAAGCCATCCTCCCACCTCAGCCTCCTGAGTAGCTGAGACTATAGGTGTGCACCACCATGCCTGGCTAATTTTTTAATATTTTAGATAGAGATGAGTTTTGTCATGTTGCCCAGGCTGGTCTTAAACTCCTGGGCTGAAGTGATCCTCCTGCCTCAACCTTCCAAAGTGCTAGGATTACAGGTGTGGGGGCACATTGTCTCTAAAAATCAATCAGTTAAATAAGTAAAGTAGTTTTTCTCTCCCTCTGATTATAACAGTAACATATTAGCAAAGTTACTGGTGCTTTCATGGGGTTGAATGAAGTTATGATGGGTAGTTCACTTAATGTTGTTCTTCAATGTTTTAATTTTTTTTTTTTTTTTTTTTTTTTTTTTTTTTTTTTTTTTTTTTTTTGAGACAGTTTTGCTGGTCGCCTAGGTTGGAATGTAATGGCGCAATCTTGGCTCACTGCAACCTCTGCCTCCCAGATTCAAGCAATTCTCCTGCCTCCTAAGTAACTGGGATTATAGGCATGTACTACCATGCCTGGCTAATTTTGGATTTTTAGTAGAGATTGGGTTTCTCCATGTTGGTCAGACTGATCTCGAATTCCAACCTCGGGTAATCTACCCACCTCAGCCTCCCAAAGTGCTGGGATTATAGGTGTGAGCCACCATGCCCAGCCCTATGTTTTAATTTTTTACAACAGACTTAAAAGTTTTTTAAATACATGTAATTGGCCGGATGCAGTGGCTCACACCTGTAATCATATCACTTCGGGAGGCCAAGGTGGGTGGATCACTTGAGATCAGGAGTTTGAGACCAGCCTGGCCAACGTGGTGAAACCCCATCTCTACTAAAAAGACAAAAATTAGCAGGGCATGGTGGTGCATGGCTGTAATCCCAGCTACTCGAAAGGCAGAGGCACAAGAAAATATAGGAAGGTACAAAGAAACAAGTAATAATTATCTATAATACCATTTTCCAGAGGTCGCCATTGTTAATATGGGATATATCTTCTTCCACCCATCTTTCTCAAATATTATTATCTGCATATGCATTTTTTTTCCAAAAAAATCGATGATAGGCTGTTTTGTTTTGTTTTTTGAGATGGAGTTTCACTCTGTCACCCAGGCTGGAGTGCAGAATGCAATGGTGTGATCTCGGCTCACTACAACCTCTGCCTCCCATATTCAAGCAATTCTCCTGCCTCAGCCTCCCAAGTAGCTGGGATTACAGGTGCACACCACCATGCCCAGCTAATTTATATATATATATATATATATATATATATATATATTTGTTTAGTGGAGACAGGGTTTCACCATGTTGGCCAGGCTGATCTTGAACTACTGATGTCAAGTGATCCACCCACCTTGGCCTCCCAAAGTGCTAGGATTACAGGTGCGAGCTACCACGCCTGGCCTTTTTTTTTTTTTTTTTTTGAGACAGAGTCTTGCTTTGTTGTCCAGGCTGGAGCGCAGTGGTGCCATCTCAGCTCACTGCAACCTCCTGCTGCAACTTCCATCTCCTGAGTTCAAGCAACTCTCTTGCCTCAGCCTCTCAAGTAGCTGGAATTACAGGTACCCACCACCATGCCGGCTAATTTTTGTTATTTTTAATAGAGATGGGGTTTCGCCATGTTGGCCAGGCTGGTTTTGAACTCCTGACCTCAGGTGATCCGCCTGCGTCGGCCTATCAAAGTGCTAGGATTATAGGTGTGAGCCACTGTGCCCAGTGGCTGGGCTGTTTTTCTTTTTTTCTTTTTTCTTCTCTTTACCCGAGAACCAGCTGGCTGTCTTTCAATCTGCCTGTTTCACTTGGCAATGGGGAACATCTTCCAATTCAATAGATTCATCTCTGAAAACATCACTTTTGATGGCTTCATACTGTTCTATCATGAATATACCACATATTTAACTAGTTCACTACTATTGAACACCTGGATTGTCCTGTTTTTGTTTTTTCAATGTTATGAAGAATATAGTAGAGAATATTTGTGTAACAGTCTCTGGGTGCATCCATTATTCTGTTCTTGGGATACATTTTGAGAAGTGGAATTGTTGGGCAATTCCTTTTACCTGTTTCTAGGGTTTTTGATAAATATTATCTAATTGGCACAGGAAAACGTTTGCCATTTCTGATGTGTAGTATTTGACTGACTTTTTCAGGACAGGAAGATGCCACCCAAGCGCATAGCTAAAAGAAGGTCACCCCCAGAAGATGCCATCCCCAAAAACAAGAAGGTGAAGGGTAAGTTGACCTTGGCCTCTTTGTGGGTACAGATGGCCCCTTGAAACCATAAGAACCTGGGACTGGGCTCCTTCCTTCCTGACACTTGAAGCTGAAGGGTATGGATGTGCAGAGACCCCACCCAGCTGGAAGGTTTCTTATAGCAAATTCAATCCCACCCTCTGGGAATCACAAAGTGGGCAGAAACTCCTCTCGAGGTACTCAGGCAGTACTGGCAAAAAAACTAGACTGTAGGGCTTCACCCCAGGCAGTGATGCATTATGATGATTAGGACCACTGACTTTCCGACATGGGGTTCAAGTCCTGGCTCTGCCAACTTTCTTGCTGTGTAACCATGGGCAAGTCACTTAACTTTGCAGTTTGAATTATCCACTTCATAAAATGGAGGCGTCCAGAGCAGTGCCAGCCTCTCTGGGCTGTGTGAGGATGAGATGAGATAATGGCCTGGCAGCATTTGAGGGAGGTAGCTGTGGTTTCCTCTGTCCTGGGACCCCGGAGGGGGACAGGGAGGAGAGAAAAGCCACCACCAATCTGGGAGGGGGAGTGTGGAATCATGCTCAGACAGTGTCTGTCTTTTGCAGGCGCGAAAGCCGCGGCATCTTTTGCAGCCTCCCACTGCGTTCCCGGCGCCCACTCCAGCCAAGGTGCCTACGGGCCGAGCCCTCCTGACCAGAAAACCCGACCAGGTGGCTCTGTGCCCAGCTAGCCCTCTGTGGTGCCGCCGAGGGCCAGGCAGCTGTGGCCACACCCCCGAGGAAGGGGCTGGGCACCACTGGCTGCCCGGGGCTGCAGGCGGCAGCCATTGGCCCACAGAGGGTCCCGGGTCCCCCACTGGTTGGCGCGTACCTCCCTCAAATGCCGCTGTCCACTCTTCCTCCTGCCCCTCCTGCCTCTCTGCTGGTTGGCAGAGGGAGGGCTCCATTTCCGCAGTGGATTTGCCCAGGAGCTGAATTTATTCACTGGTGAACGCCCGGGGCATGGAGGAGAGCTAGGATGGAGATGGGGAAGTGTGCTCTGACCCACGTAGTCTCCATTGCTTTCGGTGCAGACTCTACTGTTATAGTAATTAGCTTTTCTTTTTTTTTTTTTTTTTTT
>NW_016107402.1:6341464-6343741 GCF_001604975.1 Cebus imitator
AAAAAAAAAAAAAAAAGATGGCATCTCACTCTGTCTCCCAGTCTGGAGTGCAGTGGCATGATCTCAGCTCACTGCAACCTCCACCTCCTTGGTCCAAGCGATTCTTCTGCCTCAGACTCTGAGTAACTGGGACTACGGGTGTGCACCACTATACCTAATTTTTGTATTTTTAGTAGAGGCAGGGTTTCACCATATTGGCCAGGCTGGTCTTGAACTCCTGGTCTCAAGGAATCTGCCTGCCTCGGCCTCCCAAAGTGCTGGGATTACAGGTGTGAGCCACCACATCTAGCCCCTCTTTCCGTCTTCTCCAAGACTTATTTCACAGTATCCAGTGTCTCCTTATTTCCATTTCTCTCTTTTTATATGAATAATATGCTGAGTTTTTAATCTTCACAAAAACCCTGTGAGAGAGGTACTTTTGTTGTCCCCATTTCACAGATGACAAAACGTAGGCTCAGAAAGTTCACACTAATGGTCTGTGGCAGAGCAGGGGCTTCTACCCAGGTTTGTGTGATCCCAGAGCCTGTGACCTCTCCTCGCTGTCATCATCTTACGCACTCAGGGGCTATCTTCTTCACCCTTCAGTCTCACACAGGTCCCACAGCACAGAACCCGGCTTGGTGCTGACACTGGGCCAGGGCGATGTAGGCCAGCTGGGGCTGGGTGAGAATGTGATGGAGAGGAAGAAACCGGCCCTGGTATCCATTCCAGAGGATGTTGTGCAGGCTGAGGCTGGTGGCATGCATACCGTGTGTCTAAGCAAAAGTGGCCAGGTAGGTGTTGGGAGCTGGCACAGCATTGGACAAGGCCTGGGGTTGGGTGGCTTGGGACAGGGCTTTTGAACCACACATGTTCACTGTGGAAATGGAGCTGGCCAGTCAAGCGGGGAGTGGCCTACATGAGAATAGACTGCGAGGCCAGACTTTGTATTAATGAGGCCATCCTGGGCACAGGTCTACTCCTTCGGCTGCAATGATGAGGGTGCCCTAGGAAGGGACACATCAGTGGAGGGCTCAGAGACGGTCCCTGGGAAAGTGGAGCTGCAAGAGAAGGTGGTACAGGTGTCAGCAGGAGACAGCCACACAGCAGCCCTCACCGATGATGGCCGTGTCTTCCTCTGGGGCTCCTTCCGGGTAAGGCTGGGTCTGGAAGTCTGCGTGGGGCCTGAAAGGCAGAATTAATTAGTGGGGTCCCAAAGATAATCCATTTCCATACTCCCATGGTACTTACTGGTGGGGAGATGAAAGCCCAGAGGTAGAACTGAGGTCCAGACCCAGGATGATAGCTTCTTCATGTGGGGCTGTCCACACCACTGACTGCTTCCTTGAATCTGATGTCATCAAGTGTATGTCCTGGGAAGAGAGTAGGTCAAGGATGCCCCTGGGTTGAGGCTGATCCAGGAAGCCTACTGTCTTCACCCATCTCCCTGCCTTCTGTCTCCCCATCACCTTGCCAGCACTGCCTGTTCCACACTTCCTAGAGGCTTGGATGGGGCAAGGATGTGTGGAGGCAGGGATTGTCACATCTCAGAGTTTCCAAGGCAAAGAGGAATGTAGTTTAAAAAACAGATTCTGTTTGTTTGTTTGTTTATTTTTGTTTTTTGAGACAGAATCTTGCTCTGTCGCCAGGCACCAGGCTGGAGTGCAGTGGCGCGATGGCTCACTGCAACCTCCGCCTCCCAGGTTCAAGCAATTCTCCTGTCTCAGCCTCCTGAGTAGCTGGGATTACAGGCTCACGTCACCATGCCCAGCTAATTTTGTATTTTTAGTAGAGATGGGGTTTCATCATGTTGGCTAGGATGGTCTCAATCTCTTGACCTCATGATCCATCCTCTTTAGCCTCCCAAAGTGCTGGGATTACAGGCGTGAGCCACTGCGCCTGGCCTGTTTTTTTTGTTGTTGTTTTTTTAAGATGAAGTTTCGGTCTTGTTGCCCAGGCTGGAGTGCAATGGCACGATCTCAGCTCACCACAACTTCCACCTCCCGGGTTCAAGTGATTCTCCTGCCTCAGCCTCCCAAGTAGCTGGGATTACAGGCATGTACCACCACACCCTGCTACTTTTGTATTTTTAGTAGAGACAGGATTTCTCCATGTTGGTGGTCAGGCTGGTCTTGAACTCCCGATCTGAGGTGATCCTCCCGCCTCAGCCTCCTAAAGTGCTGGGATTACAAGTGGGAGCCAGCGTGCCTGGCCCAGATTCTGTATTAAAATTGTTTTATGGCCAGGTGTGGTGGCTCACGCCTGTAATCCAACCACTTTGGAGGCCAAGGCGGGCGG
>NW_016107402.1:6343941-6351486 GCF_001604975.1 Cebus imitator
TTCAAGTGATTCCTCTGCCTCAGCCTCCCAAGTAGCTGGGACTAAAGGTGCACACCACCACACCTGGCTAATTTTTATATTTTGGTAGAGACGGAGTTTCACCATGTTGGCCAGCCTTGTCTTGAACTCCTGATCTCAAGCAATCTACCCTTCTCAGCCTCCCAAAGTGCTGGGATTACAGGCATGAGCCACTGCACCCGACCAAATGGGTGTTTTTCTATCACGTCTTTTTTTTTTTTTTTTTTAGCAAATCTCTCCACTAGAATATTTTGATTTTTTTAATGGAGAATTTCAAACAGATGAAAGTAATCAGAATTATATTTTTTTCTTTTCTTTTTTAATTAGAGATGAGGTCTTGCTCTGTCACCCAGGCTGGAGTGCAATGGCATCATCATAGCACATTGCAGCCTCAACTTCTGGGCTCAGCTGATTTCTTCTACCTCAGCCTCGAAAGTACCTGGGACTATAGGCTCGTGCCACCACACCCAGTTAATTTTTGTATTTGTTTTGTACGGACAGGTTTCATCATGTTGCCCAAGCTGGTCTTGAGCTCAAGCGATCTGCCCACCTGGGCCTACCAAAACGCTGGGATTCAGTAATCCTGTAACTACATGGCTGGGCCAGAATAATATATTGAACTCCCATATACTTGTCACACAGTTTCAATAATTATCAACTTGTAGCCAGACTTGTTTATTTCTATTTGCATCCACTCTCTGACTCAATTATTTTAATGCAAGTCACAGACCATAAATGATTTTAGTCATAAGTATTTGACTGTGTGGCCCGGCTCCTGCCCACTGCACCATCCCCATCTGCTACCACTGCCCTTCTCTGGATTTCACTGGTATGGGGCAGGCAGGACTGGCTGATAAGTGCCCTGTCCCTCCCTTCCAGGACAATAATGGTGTGATCGGACTGTTGGAGCCCATGAAGAAGAGCATGGTGCCCGTACAGGTCCAGCTGGATGTGCCTGTGGTGAAGGTGGCCTCAGGTGGGTCTGGGAGTACTTGCTTGGGGCAGGATTTGGAAAACCTTGGTTCTGGGGCTGGCCCAGCCTTCAGTCTTACAGATGTGGCCTGCATCCCTTACCTTCTCATCCTCAGGAAACGACCACTTGGTGATGCTGACAGCTGATGGTGACCTCTACACCTTGGGCTGCGGGGAACAGGGCCAACTAGGCCGTGTGCCTGAGTTATTTGCCAACCGTGGTGGCCGGCAAGGCCTTGGTAAGTGGCCTTGGTACCTCCAGCCAGGCAAATTGGCAAGCCACTCCCACAGTGAAGGCCAGAGGCAGGAAGGATTCTCTATGGTCAGGCTTGCATCAGAGTGACTTGCAATGTTAAGAACCTCAGACTTTGGAGACAGACTGCTCCGGTAGTTTTGCCACCTAATGGCTGTGGGACCCTGAACATAGTTTCTTCATTTCTTTTTTTTTTTTTTTTTTTGAGACGGAGTTTCACTCATGTTACCCAGGCTGGAGTGCAATGGCGCGATCTCGGCTCACCGCAACCTCCGCCTCCTGGGTTCAGGCAATTCTCCTGCCTCAGCCTCCTGAGTAGCTGGGATTACAGGCATGCACCACCATGCCCAGCTAATTTTTTGTATTTTTAGTAGAGACGGGGTTTCACCTTGTTGACCAGGATGGTCTCGATCTCTTGACCTCGTGATCCACCCGCCTCAGCCTCCCAAAGTGCTGGGATTACAGGCTTGAGCCACCGCGCCCGGCATAGTTTCTTCATTTCTAAGCCTACCTACCTGTAAACCTACTTCATTAGGTTGCTGTGAAATTAAATGAGTTAATGAGAAGAATATCAGGCACATGGTAAGTTCCATGTAAATAATACCTCTAATGACTGTAGGATTCCAAGCAAGGCACTTGTATTCTCTTGATCTCAGTTTCCTTTTCTATAAAATAGGGATAAGAGTCTCTACCTAGCCTCCCAAGGGCTTTTATAATGGAGGAGAATTAAACTTGGGGTAGAGAGAAGAGAAGCCACGTATGTCTGTCTGTCACTGACTGTGGCTTTCTCTCTGCCTACAGAACGACTCCTCGTCCCAAAGTGTGTATTGCTGAAATCCAGGGGAAGCCGGGGCCACGTGAGATTCCAGGATGCCTTCTGTGGCGCCTATTTCACCTTTGCCATCTCTCGTGAGGGCCACGTGTACGGCTTTGGCCTCTCCAACTACCATCAGCTTGGTAAGCCCAGCATCAGGCATGACCCAGTGGCCTGCGTTCCGGCCCTGGCTCTACCACTTATTCATTGTGCATCCTTTGCGGGGTCATCTAACCCCTCCAAGCCAAGCCACAGTTTTGTCATCTGTAAAGTGAGAATGTCCATATCTTGATGGGAGACAGCCTCACTGGGAGGGATTGAGAAGGGCAGCTCTCAAAACACCTTCACCCCTGATGCCTCTGACTTTCCCCCCAGGAACTCCGGGCACAGAATCTTGCTTCATACCCCAGAACCTAACATCCTTCAAGAATTCCACTAAGTCCTGGGTGGGTTTCTCTGGTGGCCAGCATCATACAGTCTGCATGGATTCAGAAGGTAGGGCCTTTAGGTCTTTCTCTAGTTTGGGGGTGAAGTGAATGTACCCTGGCCTAGGCCTAGCCAGATTCCTGAGACCATGGTCCTTGGAGCCTGGGTCTTTTCCATGGGTGTGCCACATGTGGTTCCATGAGCGTCACTCTCATCCTCCTAGAGTCCTGGTGCTCTTCCAAGTATGAGTTCAATAGAGGCCTATGTAGAGATTCTCCTCGGCCTTCTCCAGAAATGGGAAGATCTTCTGATCCTGGGAGCAGGGGCACACTCCCATGGACGTGGGGACTCACCCAGCCTATCACCCGTGTTTCCTGTAGCACACCCTCTGCTGTTGCTCATCTCTCTTCCTCCTCCCACAGGAAAAGCATACAGCCTGGGCCGGGCTGAATATGGGCGGCTGGGCCTCGGGGAGGGTGCTGAGGAGAAGAGCATACCCACCCTCATCTCCAGGCTACCTGCTGTCTCCTCAGTGGCTTGTGGGGCCTCTGTGGGGTATGCTGTGACCAAGGATGGTGAGTTGGGCTGAGTATACTCTGTCTATTTGGGACCTGGGGGTCATGATTCTTACTCAATTCCCCAGTAGGCTGTATGTTCACTCTCCGGTGGAGCCAAGATGCAGAGAGCAGTGTTTGTGATGGTACTTTGTTCCTGCTTCTCAGAAGCTCTGGCATTGATAAATATGAAATGAGTAAACAAATTATTTTAGTAAAGGTCACTTATGCAGAGGAGAGAAATAGCAAAGCATGAGATATCACTGAGGCCCAAGAAGGCAATGGGACTAGAACCCACATCTCCAGACTCCTAACCCAGCTGTTCTCTCCATCAGGGTAATCCCTTCATATACCATCTTGTATGTGCCCACTTCCCAGGGACTTGTACTTAGAATCTAAATCAGGGGAAAAAAGGCTTAGTAGTTAGAGTTGTAGCAAGTATAGCAGAGGAAGGTGTGAACAAGTGACCAGCAAAGCCTGATTGGGTAAGGGGACAGCCGTGGAGCTCCTGTAGAAGTCTGGAGCTGGCAAAGGTGCTTGACCTGAGATTATCTGGAAAGACATCCTGCAGAAGTGGAGCTTGCACTGTACCTTGAAGTTTCCATGCTTTGTGAAAAGCAAAGAATGCCATTCTAGGCAGAGGAACATCAGGGCAGTTTCAAAGGTGGCTGGTCCTGGGAACACAGGGTGGGGTAGGACCTCGAATGCCAAGCTTAGGAGCAGGGAGAAGCTTTTGGCAATGTGTACAGACTGTGATGTCTGGTTTATAGAGTTCTTTTTTATCCATCATCTCCTTGGGTTTTCCTAACTTCCTAAACTCCCAGAGGCTGGGACCTCCTTGCCAGGGTACTATTGGCCAAGGCCACAATCCACCCCAATTTCCCAGGTTTCTCCTGCTGCAGAAAGGTGGGCTGGGGATCCTGAAGACAGCTGTACCCATTTTTCTCCCTTGCAGGTCGTGTTTTCGCCTGGGGCATGGGCACCAACTACCAGCTGGGCACAGGACAGGATGAAGACGCCTGGAGCCCTGTGGAGATGACAGGCAAACAGCTGGAGAACCGTGTGGTCTTATCTGTGTCCAGCGGGGGCCAACATACAGTCTTATTAGTCAAGGACAAGGAACAGAGCTGATGAAGCCTCTGAGGGCCTGGCTTCTGGCCCACACGAACTCCCTCACAGAACAGGGAAGCAGTGACAGCTGCAGATCACAGCAGGCCTCTCCCCAGCCCTGAGCACTGTGTCAGCTCCTGCCTTTTCCCATCAGCAGAACAGGATCATTTTCCTCTTTTTCTTCCTCCTCTGGAATTCTCCTGGGACCTACAGAATGAAGTGGGGGGGGATGAACAGGGGGTTTTTCAGAAGAAACATGGCTCACTCCAGAGCTATATGGTTGGATGTTTCTCCCCTCTTCCCCACCTTCCATAGTCCTGGCTGGCCCTGCTTTGCCTACTAGAAAACCAAAACTTCCTCCCATGGGGTTTGGTGCCTACCCTCTGAGCAGTTGGGACTCCATCAAGCCCCATTCTAGTCATGTGCCCCTTTCCTGTCCCTCACAATCCACAAGCAAACAAATGGTACAGTCATAAGACCCATCTGTCATGGACTCACGCCCAGAGAACGTGCAGAAAAAGCAGAGCTGCATGGCTGTGGGCAACTCTAAGCCAAATATTTGGCTCAGAACAGGTGTTCATAGGACAAGAAAAAAGTGGTTCTCCCAGAAGCACAAAGCATACTCTTGCTTCTTGGGCACTGCCTGTGTACATCCCACCCATCCATTTGGCTTCACCTGCAGCCAAGGGCCTGGAATTGCAAAGAGTAGCCACGCTGGGCAGAGCAGGGCATGGGGTGGGGAGAGAGGGTAGAGGGTTTTATAAGCAAACTTATAGTAATATTGAAAGAGAAGGGATTGAGGGAAGGACAGAGTGTTTGAGGGGCAGAGACTAGCCCTGAGATGGAAACAGTAACTTGTACAGTGGCTGAGAAAATAGAACATAGTTTTTGATTTTTTTAAATTGTAAAATATTTTGGAGGGGAGAACGAAATCTTTTAACACTTTTAATAAATTTAGAGTTTTGTAAAATAGGCCACTCGTTTTCTACACACTCCCTGCTTTTTAGGGGAGCACATGCTATGTGCCAGGCAGTGCTGGGAAAAGCTGAATAAACTATAAACCTGGTGTCAAGGCTGCAACTTACGTGATGTCAGGATTCCCTGAGGTGCCATCCAGCTGTCAATGTGGCTGTTACAAAGGCTTCAAATCTGTCAAGAAGGAAGAAAAAGGTTTTGGAAGTCACTGGACTATTTTTAAATGCTTCATAGTGGCTGGGCACAGTGGCTTAACACCTATAATCCCAGCACTTTGAGGCCAAGGTGGGCGGATCACAAGGTTAGGAGTTCGAGACCAGCCTGGCCAATATAGTGAAACCCTTGTCTCTACTGAAAATACAAAAAAATTAGCCCAGTATAGTGGTGCATGCCTGTAATCCCAGCTAATGGGGAGGCTAAGACAGGAGAATCACTTGAACCTGGGAGGTGGAGGTTGCATTGAGCTGAGATGACACCATTGCACTCCAGCCTGGGCAACAAGAGCAAAACTCTATCTCAAAATAAAATAAATAAAATATGCTGCATAGTACAATAGACGTGGGGTGGATGTTTTAACCTAATGCCAAACCAAGGTTTGGTTTGGTTTGGTTTTGAGATGGAGTTTTGCTCTTGCCCAGGCTGGGGTGCAATGGTGCGATCTCGGCTCACGGCAACCTCCACCTCCCAGGTTCAAGCGATTCTCCTGCCTCAGCCTCCCAAGTAGCCAGGATTACAGGCATGTGCCACCATGCCCAGCTAATTTTTGTATTTTTAGTAGAGACAGGGTTTCTTCATCTTGGGAGTTTCTTCATGTTGAACTCCTGACCTCAGGTGATCCACTCACCTCAGCCACCCAAAGTGCTGAGATTACAGGCGTGAGCTACTGCGCCCGGTTCCAAGTTTTTTGTTTGTAACAGTCTCGCTCTTTTTGCTCAGGCTGGAGTGCAATGGTGCGACCTCGGCTCACTGCAACCTCTGCATCTGGGATTCAAGCGATTCTCCTGCCTCAGCCTACCAAGTAGCTGGGACCACAGGCACATGCCACCACGCCTGGCTAATTTCTGTATTTTTAGTAGAGACGGGGTTTCACCATGTTGACCAGGATGGTCTTGATCTCTTGACCTCGTGATCCACCCGCCTCGGCCTCCCAAAGTGCTGGGATTACAGGCTTGAGCCACCGCGCCCGGCCTTTTTTTTTTTTTTTTTTGAGAAGGAGTTTTCGCTCTTGTTATCCAGACTGGAGTGCAATGGTGCGATCTCGGCTCACCGCAACCTCCGCCTCCCGGGTTCAGACAATTCTCCTGCCTCAGCCTCCTGAGTAGCTGGGATTACAGGCACGCGCCACCATGCCCAGCTAATTTTTTGTATTTTTAGTAGAGACGGAGTTTCACCATATTGACCAGGATGGTCTCGATCTCTTGACCTCGTGATCCACCCGCCTTGGCCTCCCAAAGTGCTGGGATTACAGGCGTGAGCCACCGCGCCCAGCCTTTTTTTTTTTTTGAGAGGAAGTCTCATTCTTGTCACCCGGGCTGGAGTGTTCTCCCAGATTCAAGTAATTCTGCCTCAGTCTTCTGAGTAGCTGGTATTACAGGTGCCTGCCATCATGCCCAGTTAATTTTTCTTTTGTATTTATAGTAGAGGTGGGGTTTCACTATGTTGGCCAGGCTAGTCTTGAACTCCTGACCTCAGATGATCCATCTGCCTCGGCATCCCAAAGTGCTGGGATTACAGGCATGAGCCACCACACCTAGTCAAACCAAGATTTTTTAATACAGTACATCTCTAGAAATGCTTACCAAGGCCAGATAATTGCCTGAACCTAGAAGGCAGAGGGAGGAGAATTGTTTGAACCTGGGAGGCAGAGGTTGCGGTGAGTCAGGATCACACTACTGCCCTCCAGCCTAGGCGAAGAAATGAGACTCCATCCCAAAAAAAATAAAATTGCTTACTGAGCCACTTATGTACTGTTTTCAGCAACTGATGTGCTTATTTAAACATCATTAATTGTGTAATAATAAAAAGGAGGGCATGCACCTGGTACTTTTTTTTTTGACACAGAGTCTCGCTCTGTCGCCCAGGCTGGAGTGCAGTGAGTGGCTGGATCTAGGCTCCCTGCAGCCTCCACCCCCTGGGTTCAAGCGATTTTCGTGTCTCCACATCTGGAGTAGCTGGGATTACAGGTGTGCGCCACGATGCCTGGTTGATTTTTGGATCTTTAGTAGAGATGGGGTTTCACCATGTTGGCCCGGCTGGTTTCAAACTCCTGACCTCAAGTGATCACACTCCTTGGCCTTGGCCTCCCAAAGTAATAGCATTACAGGCAGGAGACACTGCACCTACCTTGCACAATAACTACAATTACATATACTATTGTAGATTTTCTTTTTTTCTTTTTCCTTTTTTTTTTTTTTTTTTTTTTT
>NW_016107402.1:6351622-6354962 GCF_001604975.1 Cebus imitator
TTTTTTTGAGACAGAGTTACAGTCTTGTTTGTTGCCCAGGCTGGAGTGCAATGGCGCAATCTCGGCTCACTGCAACCTCTGCTTCCTGGGTTGAAGTGATTCTCCTGCCTCAGCCTCCTGAGTAGCTGGTATTACAGGCATGTACCACCATACCCAGCTAACTTTTGTATTTTTAGTAGAGACAAGGTTTATGCATGTTGGTCAGGCTGGTCTCAAACTCCTGACTTCTGGTGATCTTCCCTCCTCGGCCTCCCAAAGTGCTGGGATTACAAGTGTGAGCCACCACGTCTGGCATTACTGTAGATTTTCACAAGCATTTGACCCACAAAAATCATACAGAGCTAACCTGTGCAATACAGTGGACCCTAGC
Organism: Cebus imitator; assembly: GCF_001604975.1. Classification (NCBI taxonomy): domain Eukaryota; kingdom Metazoa; phylum Chordata; class Mammalia; order Primates; family Cebidae; genus Cebus; species Cebus imitator. The sequence continues at coordinate 6,351,993 of NW_016107402.1, forward strand.
CACGTGTGGCTACTTACATTGAAATCAAAATGTATTTTTTTTCCAAAATATATTTTTATTTATTCTTAATAGAGATGGGGTTTCACCATATTGGCCAAGCTGGTCCCGAACTCCTGACCTTGTGATCCGTCTGCCCCAGCCTCCCAAAGTGCTGGGATTACAGGTGTGAGCCACCTCACCTGGCCAATTAAAATATTTTTAAAACAAATTCAGTTGTACATGCCACATTTCCAGTAGTGAGTAGTAACAAGCTAGTGTTTGTGGTATGGGACTGCACAAATACAGGACATATCTCATTGCAGAAAGTTACAATGGATAGTGCTGATACAAAGAATCCGTACATGGTAACAGGAAAGTTTTATTAGCACCAGGAGGATACTTGGATGTCAGAGACTTGGAAAAATGAATATGATGTAAAAAAAAAAAAGTAATACTGGCTCATGACTGTAATCCTAGCACTTTGTGAGGCCGAGGCGGGCAGCTCACTTGAAATCAGGAGTTTGAAACCAGCTTGGCCAAGCCGGGTGTGGTGGCTCACACCTATAATCCCAGCACTTTGGGAGGCTGAGGCAGGTGGATCACCCGAGGTCGGGAGTTCAAGAGCAGCCTGACCAACATGGTAAAACCCTGTCTCTTTAAAAGTAAAAAAATTTATTAAAAAAAAAGAAACCAGCTTGGCCATCATAATGATGGCCGTCTTTACTAAAGATACACAAAATTAGATGGGCATGGTGGTGCACACCCATAATCCCAGCTACTTGGGAAACTGAGGCAGGAGAATTGCTTGAACCCAGGAGGCAGAGGTTTCCATGAGCTAAGATCATGCCACTGCACTCCAGCCTGGGTGACAGAGGGAGACTCCATCTCATTTGTATCTTTTTTCTTGAACTTTTTGTTTTGATGTAGGCACTATATTTTAATATTTTCTTTGTGAAAAGTACTTGTATGTCTGCTACTCAACCCTCTCCCCCGCCCCAAATCCCTTGGGATTGTATTTATTGGAGATTTCTCACTCAGCAATATAATATGGCAGGGTGGAACTACCTCTTTTTTATTTATTTATTTTTTTGAGACAGGATCTTACTCGGTTGCCCAGGCTGGAATGCAGTGACATGATCACCATTCACTGTAGTCTTCACCTCCCCAGGTTCAGGTGATCCTCCCACCTCAGCCTCCCAAGTAGCTGGGACTACAGGTGTGTGTAACCACACTTGAGCTAATTTTTGTATATTTCTGTAGTGACAGGGTTTTGTCACAACGTCAAGGGTGGTGTCGAACTCCTGGACCCAAGTGATCTGCCTGCCTCAGACTCCCAAAATTCTGGGATTACAAGCATGAGCCACTGTACCTACAGAAATACCTTATTATTGGCCAGGTGCTGTGGCTCCTGCCTGTAATCCCAACACTTTGGGAGGCCAAGGCGGGCGGATCACCTGAGGTCGGGTGTTTGAGACCAGCCTGGCCAACATGACGAAACCTTATCTCAACTAAAAATGTAAAAAATGAGTCGGGCATGGTGGCACGTGCCTGTAGTCTCAGCTACTTGGGAGGCTTGTTAGGTGCACTCTGAATGAAGAGACCACCTAAACTGGCTTCGTGTGAGTGACAAGGCTGTTTATGCACTCAGGTGCGGGTGGGCTGAGTTCCAAAAGAGAGTCAGCAGAGGGTGGTGGGATAGGAGTTAGTTTTATAGGTTTGGAGTAGGCAGTGAAAAGTTACAGAAGTTACAGTTCAGGGCAGTTTTTGCAAGCTGGGGGAGTGTCATTGGTAGGGGCAGTCACAAGGTTCAAGGTCCAGCGTCCAAAGGTTGGCTTATCAGTTGAGGCAGAGCAATGGTGGAATGTCACAAGGTCGGTTAATCAGGCACTACAGGAGCTAGCTGTTCTCCTTTTGCAGTTTTCTTGTTATGTCAGACTTTCTGGCTCCAGGAGGCCGTCTGGAGGTGTACATGCGGGTCACAGGGGTCACCATGATGTAGTCCATGGTGCAGTCGGTTCAAAGAAACTTGCAAGGCTGAGGCACAAGAGTTGCTTAAACCCAGGAGGCAGAGGTTGCAGTGAGCTGAAATTGTGCCACTGCACTGCAACCGGGGTGACAGAGTGAAACTGTATCTCAAAAAAAAAAAAAAAAAAAAAGATACCTCATTATTTAACTTTTATTTTCAGTATCGCTTTTTTTTATTTTCAGAGACAGAGTCTTGCTCTGTCACCCAACCTGTACAGTGCAATGGCACAATTTCAGCTCACTGCAACCTCTGCCTCATGGGTTCAAGCGATTCTCCTGCCTCAGCCTCCCAAGTAGTTGGGATTAGGTGTGTTGCCACCACGCCTGGCTTTTTTTTTTTTTTTTTTTTTTTTTTTTTTTGTATTTTTAGTAGAGACAGGGTTTCACCATGTTGACCAGGCTGGTCTCAAACTCCTGACACCCGCCTCAGCCTCCCATGATGCCAGGATTACAGGCGTGAGCCACCGTGCCCTGCCTACAGCGTTATTTTATGCATTCCCACTTAAAAAACCCACACAACTATACCCACTAATTCTGAGGCTTTAGTCATGCAAAGAAAAATAGCCATTATATATTGTTGTTTTGTGCTCTTATAATGTGTAATCATGCCCTTTACTGAAATAATTCCAGGATCTACCACACACAAAAAAAGGCCGAGCGCTGTGGCTCACACATATAATCCCAGAACTTTGGGAGGCCAAGGCAGGAGGATCACTTGAGCCTAGGAGTTCAAAGTGAGCTTGGGTAACATAGTGAGCTCTCCTCTCTACAGAAACAAAAAATTAGCCAGGTATGGTGATGTGCACCTGTAGTCCTAGCTACTCTGGAGGCTGAGACAGGAGGATCACTTGAGTCCAGGAGTTTGAGGCTACAGTCAGCTGAGATTGTGTCACTGCACTCCAGCCTGGGCGACAAAGTGAGACCCTCTCTCAGAATGGCTGACTGAATAAATAAATAAATAAATAA
>NW_016107402.1:6355837-6357590 GCF_001604975.1 Cebus imitator
TGGGATTACTCCTCCTGAGGCGGGAGAATCAGCTTGAACCAGGGAGGCGGAGGTTGCAGTGAGCCAAGATCTTGCCACTGCACTCCAGCCTGGGCAACAGAACAAGACTCCGTCTCAAAAAAAAAAAAAAAGGGCCGGGCGAAATGGCTCACACCATTACAAAATACTGTAATCCCAGTATTTAGGGAGGCCGAGGCCGGGCAGATCACAAGTTCAGGAGTTTGAGACCAGCCGGGCCAACCTGGTGAAACCCTGTCTCTACTAAAAATGCAAAAGAATTAGCTGGGTGTGGTGGCAGATGCCTGCAATCCCAGCTACTTGGGAGGCTGAGGCAGCCAATAGAGCAAGACTTCGTCTCAAATTAAAAAAAAAAGAAAAAGAAAAGAAAAAGAAAAAAAGATTTGCCTGGGAAAACTCTTTTGGACTCATGTTAATTTCTGTTGCATTGAGAACCCAAGAAACGCCCGTAACAACAGGGAGGTAGTGGAGCTGGGTTATCCAGAGGGGCATTTTTTTTTTTTTTAAAGACAGGGTTTCACCATGTTGGCCAGGCTGGTCTTGAACTCCTGACCTCAGGTGATCTGCCCACCTCGGCCTCCCAACGTGCTGAGATTACAAGCGTGAGCCACCGCGCCTGGCCTCAAAGGGGTATTTTTACTTTTTTGGATGTGCTTGTATCTGCATTTTTTACAATGAGCATATATTAATGTTGTAATTATACATGTGGGCGTGTGTGTACTTGTGTATAGTTTTGTTTTCTTTTTCTTTTTTTCCTTAGACGGAGGAGTCTTGTTCTGTTAGCCAAGCTGGAGTGCAGTGGTGAGATCTCAGCTCACTGCAGCCTCTGCCTCCTGGGTTCAAGTCATTCTCCTGCCTCAGCCTCCTGAGTCGCTGGGACTACAGGCACTGGCCACCACGCCTGGCTAATTTTTGTATTTTGAGTAGAGATGGGGTTTCATAATGTTGGCCAGGATGGCCTCAATCTCCTGACCTAGTGATCCATCTGCCTTAGCCTCCCAAAGTGCTGCAATTACAGGCATGAGCCACTGCACCTGGCCTTGTTTGTTTTCTAAACATAAAAGGTCAGAAATAAACCCAAGTAACAAGCATATATCAATTTTATCTGTGCGTGTATGTGTGTACGTGTGTATGTTTTGTTTGTTTTCTTTTTTCTTTTTTTTTTAAAGACGGGGTTTCACAATGTTGGTCAGGCGGGTCTTGAACTCCCGACCTCAGGTGATCCGCCCGCCTTGGCCTTCAAAGTGCTTGGATTACAGGCATGAGCCACCACGCCTGGCCATGTTTTCTTTCTTTCTTTCATTTTTTGAGACGGAGTCTCACTCTATGGCCCAGGCTGGAGTGCAGTGGCACAATCTCGGCTCACTGCAACCTCCACCTGCTGGTTCGAGCGATTCTCCTGCCTCAGCCTCCCGAGTAGCTGGGACTACAGGCGTGCGCCACCACACCCAGCTAATTTTTGTATTTTTAGTAGAGACATGGTTTCACCATGTTGGCCAGGATGGTCTCGATCTGCTGACCTTGTGATCCGCCCACCTTGGCCTCCCAAGGTGGGATTACAGGCGTGAGCCACCGTGCCCAGCCGGTTTTGTTTATTTTCTAAATATATAAAGTCAAAAATAAACCCAGGTAACCCCGCTGTGTGTGTGCGTATGTGTGTGTGTACGTGTGTATGGTTTTGTTTTCTAAATATATAAAGTCAGAAATAAACCCAGGTAACCCAGCTCTGTGTGTG
>NW_016107402.1:6357731-6364875 GCF_001604975.1 Cebus imitator
TATTCTAAATATATAGTCAGAAATAAACCCAGGTAACCCAGCTCTGTGTGTGCGCGTGTGTGTGTGCGTGTACGTGTGTATGGTTTTGTTTGTTTTCTAAATATATAAAGACAGAAATAAACCTAGGTAACCCAGCCGCCTGGGCCAGGTGGTATCCGCCGGGTCCCATTCCAGCCTGAACTCCGGCCACCGCGATCCGGAAGCCCAGCGTCCAGCCGGGTTGCAGGAAAAGCCCGGAGCTGACTACACCGCCCGATCCTCGTAGCTGAGCTCGGGAGCCTGCGCAGTAGGCGTCGGAGGCGCATGCTCTGTAGCGGTCTCCGCAGCCAGGATTGGCGCCCGCGCAGGGGCCTTCGAGCCCCGCCTGTAAAGCCCGCCTGTACAGCCCCACCGGGGTGCGCGGGCATGGCGGCCAGCCTGTGGATGGGCGACGTGAGTGAGGGAAGCCGTCTGTGGTCTGAGGACGAGGAGGCATCTCTTTGTGGCGTGGGAGGAAGGGTCTGAGGGGGAGGAGACGTGGGATCCCAAAAACCGGAGGGGTGAGGCGGGGGTTCTTTTTGGTGACACCGAAGCGGGTTCCAGCATCTAAGTAAAGAGGCTGAGTCAGTGGAGCTAGGGGTCTTGGAGCCCCACCTGTGTTCGTGGGAAGGAAAGGTGGTGCTTTGGGGACATACAATGGGAGGAATCCAAGAACTTTGGCGCGCTGTTCTAGGACCGGAGGGTGGTGGTTTCTAGGTCCAAGGGGAGGCTCCCTAAAGCGGGGCAGGCTTGAAGCGAAGGAGTTGGGGGCTCAGGCCGCTCCGCAGAGGCGAACCTCCCCCCTCGCGCCCCCAGCGGCGCGTAGCCAGCCCAGGGCTGATGGGGAGGGGCTCTGGAACCCGGAGTGGGAAGCCTGGCCGCCGGCCTGAGCCGCTGTGCTCTTGTTTTTACGCAGCTGGAACCCTACATGGATGAGAACTTCATCTCCAGAGCCTTTGCCACCATGGGGGAGACTGTAATGAGCGTCAAAATTATCCGAAACCGCCTCACCGGGTAAGTCTTATCTCAGTTCTCTCTTAATACAGCTTGCTGCAACGGTCATTTACAAGAATGTAATATCGGAGTCATAGCTTCTCACTACCCTTAGTAATCGTCATTGTAAAATTGTAGCAGTTAACACTTTGAGGTCCTAAAGAGTGGAGGTATAGCTTGTACCTTAAGGGCAGGACTCACCTGGCGTGGTGGCTCCTGCCTGTAATCCCAGCACTCTGGGAGGCCGAGGTGGGCCGATCACTGGAGGTCAGGAGTTCGAGACCAGTCTGGCCAACATGGTGAAACCCGTCTCTACTGAAAATACAAAAATTAGCCAAGTGTGGTGGCGAGCACCTGTAATCCCAGCTAGTCTGGAGGCTGAGGCAGGAGAATGGCTTGAACCCTGGAGGCGGAGGTTGCAGTGAGCCAGATGGCACCATTGACTGTACTCCAGCCTGGGTGACAAGAGCAAAACTCCATCTCAAAAAAAAAAAAGAGCGGAACTCAAGCCAGACTGGGTTTGAAAGCTATTTCTGCTGTATGACCTTGGATAAGTTACTTGACTGTTCTGTCTCATTTACTTTGAGTATAAAAATGGAAATAATAATAGCACCTACCTCCTAGAGTCATGGTGAGAATTAAATGAGTGAATTCACATTCATCATCAGGACAGTGTCTGGCATATAGCATATGCTCAGTAAGTATAGTCAGATTACGATTTGCTGGGTAATAAGCATTTTACATCCGTTATCTTCTTAAAAACCTCTGAGGTAAGTACTATTATGAAGAAGCTTAATAACTTTAAGAATTATAATAAATGACAAGTCAGAACTTGAATTCAAGTCTATCCTGAAAGCTCATGAGGGTCCTCTTTTTTTTTTTCTTTTTTTTTAAATTCTAAAGTCCAAAACAAGAGGGTCCTTAACTCTTATGCCATTCATTTAAAAAATTGGGCCAGGGGAAGTGGCTCACATCTGTAATCCCAGCACTTTGGGAGGCCAAGGTGGGTGGATCACTTGAGGTCAGGAGTTTGAGACCAGCCTGGCCAGCATGGTGAAACTCCATCTCTACTAAATATACAAAAAATTAGCCAGGCACAGTGGCATATGCCTGTGATCCCAGCTACTCAGGAGGCTGAGGTAGGAGAATCCTTTGAACTCAGAAAGTGGACATTGCAGTGAGCCAGGATTGCACCATTGCACTCCAGCCTGGGTGACAGGGCAAGACCCTGCCTCAAAAAAAAAAAAAAAATCAAATGGTTTAAAAATAGAGATGAGACATTTGAAATATATTTTGTGTATTCAGAACCCCATTACCTAGAAAAACATTTTTCTGCCTGGTGTGGTGGCTCATGCCTGTAATCCCAGCAGTTTGGGAGGCCAAGGTGGGTAGATCACCTGAGGCTGGGAGTTCGAGACCAGCCTGACCAACATGGAGAAACCCCATCTCTAAAAAAAAATACAAAATTAGGCCAGGTACAATGGCTCACACCTGTAATCCCAGCACTTTGGGAGGCCAAGGTGGGAGGATCATGAGGTCAGAAGATCGAGACCATCCTGGCTAACACAGTGAAACCCCATCTTTACTAAAACTACAAAAAATTAGCCAGGCGTGGTGGCATGCACCTGTAATCCCAGCTACTCAGAGGCTGAGGCAGGACAATCTCTTGAACCCAGGAGGTGGAGTTTGCAGTGAGCCAAGATCGCACCACTACACTCCAGTCTGGGCAACAGAGTGAAATTTGGTCTCAAAACAAAACAAAACAAAACAAAATTAGCCTGGCATGGTAGTGTTATGCCTGTAATCCCAGCTACTCAGGAAGCTGAGGCAGGAGAATCGCTTGAACCCAGGAGGTGGAGGTTGCGGTGAGCTGAGATCACGCCATTGCATTTCAGCCTGGGCAACAAGAGCAAAACTCCATCTCAAAAAAAAAAAAAGATTTTTCTAACTGGTAGATCATGCCCACCCAAATAGTTATGTTCTTACTCTTATAAGCAAAAAACCCCAGATAATCAGCTACTGTTATGAAAATTCATTCTCTAATACTTTTTAAAACAGGCATATGCTGAGTGCAGTGGCTCACACCTATAATCCTAACACTGGGAGGCTGAGGAAGGCTGATCACATGAGGTCAGGAATTCGAGACCAGTCTAGACAACATGGTGGAACCCCTTTCTACTAAACAAATACAAAAATTAGCCAGGTGTGGTGACATACCTGTAGTTCCAGCTACTTGGGAGGCTGAGGCTAGGGAATCGCCTGAACCTGAGAGGCAGAGATTGTGGTGAGCCAAGATTGCGCCACTGCACTCCAGCCTGGGTAACAGAGGGAGACTTGGTTGCAAAAATAAATAAAACATTAGCGGGGGAGTGGGGGGGTGGTGGATGGGCAAAAAAGAAAGAAAAAAGAAAACATTAACTAAAACGCTAGCATAGATTCTCACATTTTTGTATTTTTTTTTTTTTTTCCCCCTCTGAGGTGGAGTCTGGCTTTGTCACCCAGGGTGGAGTACAGAGGCATGATCTTGGCTCACCACAATCCCTGCCTCCTGGGTTCAAGCGATTCTCATGTCTCAGCCTCCTGAGTAGGTGGGATTGCAGGCGCCCACCACCATGCCCGGCTAATTTTTTTTTTTTTGAGACAGAGTTTTGCTCCCATTGCCCAGGCTGGAGTGCAATAGCCTGATCTTGGCTCACCGCCACCTCCGTCTCCTGGGTTAGAGCAATTCTCCTGCCTCAGCCTCCCAAGTAGCTGGGATTACAGCCATGCGTCACCATGCCTGGGTAATTTTTTTTTTTTTTTTAAGATGGAATCTCGCTCTGTAGCCCAGGCTGGAGTGCAGTGGCGAGATCTTGGCTCACTGCAACCTCCGCCTCCTGGGTTCAGGCAATTCTCCTGCCTCAGCCTCCCAAGTAGCTGGGATTACAGCCATGCGTCACCATGCCTGGGTAATTTTTTTTTTTTTTTTAAGATGGAATCTCGCTCTGTAGCCCAGGCTGGAGTGCAGTGGCGAGATCTTGGCTCACTGCAACCTCCGCCTCCTGGGTTCAGGCAATTCTCCTGCCTCAGCCTCCCAAGTAGCTGGGATTACAGCCATGCGTCACCATGCCTGGGTAATTTTTTTTTTTTTTTTAAGATGGAATCTCGCTCTGTAGCCCAGGCTGGAGTGCAGTGGCGAGATCTTGGCTCACTGCAACCTCCGCCTCCTGGGTCCCGGTTCAAGCAATTATCCTACCTCAGCCTCCCAAGTGGCTGGGATTACAGGCACGAGCTACCATGCCCAGGTAATTTTTGTATTTTTAGTAGAAACAGTGTTTCACCATGTTGGCCAGTCTGGTCTTGAACTCCTGACCTCGTGATCCACCTGCCTCGGCCTCCCAAAGTGCTGGGATTACAGGTGTGAGCCACCGCGCCTGGCCTAATTGTGTGTTTTTAGTAGAGATGAGATTTCTCCATGTTGGTCAAGCTGGTCTTGAATTCCCGGCCTCAGGTAATCCACCTGCCTTGGCCTCCCAAAGTGTTGGGATTATAGGCATTGCCACCACGCTGGCAATTTTTTTTTTTTTTTTTTTTTTTTTTTTATTGAGGGGGGGTTTTGTTTTTTTTTTTTTTTGAGACAATCTCCCTCTGTCACCCAGGCTGATGTGCAATGGTGTGATCTTGGCTCACTGCAACCGCTGCCTCCCCGGTTCAAGCAATTCTCCTTCCTCATACTCCTGAGTAGCTTGGCTTACAGGTGTGCGCCACCATGCCCAGCTACTTTTTGTATTTTTAGTAGAGACGGGTTTCACCATGTTGATCAGATTGGTCTCCAACTCCTGACCTCGTGATCCAGCTGCCTTGACCTCCCAAAGTGCTGGGATTACAGGCGTGAGCCACCAAGTCTGGCCGATAATTTTTTCTATTTTTAGTAGAGATGAGTTTTCATCATGTTGGCCAGGCTAGTCTCAAACTCCTAACGTCAGTTGATCTGCCCACCTCGGCCTCCCAAAGTACTGGGATTACAGGCATGAGCCACTGTGCCTGACCTTAATCTTTATTTAAATAAGATTTTCTCGTTTCTTACATGTTTCTTCCTTTTTCTTTTTTTTTTTTTGAGACGGATTTCTGTTCTTGTCGCCCAGTCTGGAGTGCAATGGCATGATCTTGGATAACTGCAACCTCTGTCTCCCGGGTTCAAGTGATTTTCCTGCCTCCGCCTCCTGAGTAGCTGGGATTACAGGCATGCACCATGACACCCAGCTAATTTTGTATTTTTAGTAGAGACTGGGTTTCTCCATGTTGGTCAGGCTGGTCTTGAACTCCCAACCTCAGATGATCCACCTGCCTCAGCCTCCCAACGTGCTGGGATTACAGGTGTGAGCCACTATGCCTGGCCTTTTTTTTTGAAATGGAGTTTCACTCTTGCCAGGCTGGAGTGCAATGGCACAATCTCGGCTCACTGCAACTTCTGCCTTCCTGGTTCAAGTGATTCTCCTGCCTCAGCCTCCCAAGTAGCTGGGATTACCGGTGGCTGCCACTGCAAATGGCTAATTTTGTATTTTTAGTAGAGATGGGGTTTCACCATGTTGCCCAGGCTGGTCTCAAACTCCTGACCTCAGGTGATCCATCCACCTTGGCCTCCCAATGTGCTGGGATTACAGGTGTGAGCCACTGCACCTGGCCTCTTACCCATGGTTTCGAAACTCTAGCTGTTACTTATGGTGTTACCTTCAGGCATACTTATATCCTCATTTGACAAAGGCTTTGAAGTGACTTACAGGAATATTGGTTTTTTTTTTCTTTTTTTTTTGCTGCATGCACTTAGGGCATAAGGAATATTGTAAAATAAATAAAAGGGGTGACGTGCAGTGGCTCACGCCTATAATTCCAGCACTTTGGGAGGCCAAGGCAGAAGGATGGCTTGAGTCCAGATGGTTGAAGCTGCAGCAAGCCATGATCATGCCCCTAGGTTTGAGACCTTTTTTGCCTTGTAAAATTTACATGCTGTGAAATGCACAAATCCTTCTAGAGGCTGACTTATTTCCACCACAGATTAATTTTGTGTATTCTAGAATTTGAAATAAATCATAGTGTAAGGTGTCTTTCTTTTTTTGTTTTTGTTTTTTCCTGAAACCGAGTTTCGCTCTTGTTACCCAGGCTGGATTGCCGTGGGGTCTTGGCTCACCACTACCTCCGCTTCCTTGGTTCAAGCAGTTTTCCTGCCCCAGCCTCCTGAGTAGCTGGGATTACAGGCATGTGCCACCATTCCTGGCTAATTTTGTATTTTTATTAGAGATGGGGTTTCTCCATGTTAGGCTAGTGTCAAACTCCCTACCTCAGGTGATCCACCCACCTCAACCTCCCAAAGTGCTGGGATTACCGGTGTGAGCCACTGAGCCCAGCTATAAGGTGTCTTTCATTCAGCTTGTTTTGGAGATTCATCCACATTGTTGCTGTATCAGTAGTTTCTTTCTGTAGCTGAAGAGTATTTCATTGTATGACTATATCAGTATTTGTTTATTTATTCACCTCCTCATGGATACCCAGGCTGTTAGCTGTTTTTGGCTATTGTCATACTGCTGCGATGAATATTATTTTACAAGTCCTCTTTTTGTGTGAAAACATAAATGTATGTTTTCATTTCTCTTAGGGAAGCATACAGGTCTGGACTTGCTGATCTCAGGTTACATCGTGTATATTTAGTTTTTTGTTTTGTTTTTGTTTTTTTTGAGATGGAGTCTTGCTCCATTGCCCAGGCTGGAGTGCAGTGGCATGATCTCAGCTCACTGCAACCTCCCAGTTTCAAGTGATTCTCCTGCCCCAGCCTCCCAAGTAGCTGGGACTACAGGCTTGTGCCACCATGCCCAGATAATTTTTGTATTTTTTGTAGAGACAGGGTTTCTTGACCTCGAGATCCACCCCCCTTGGCCTCCCACAGTGCTAGGATTATAGGCATGAGCCACCACACCCAGCCAACACCCAGCTCATTTTCGTATTTTTGGTAGAGATGGGGTTTCACCGTGTTGTCCAGGCTCGTCTTGAACTCCTGACCTCAAATGATGTGCCTGCCTCCACCTCCCAAAGTGCTGGGATTACAGGTGTGAGTCATCGCACCCTGCCTTTTCTTTTTGTTTTCTTTTTTTTTTTTTTT
>NW_016107402.1:6366882-6383950 GCF_001604975.1 Cebus imitator
AACCCAGGAGGCGGAGGTTGCGGTGAGCCGAGATCGTGCCATTGCACTCCAGCCTGGGTAACAAGAGCGAAACTCCGTCTCAAAAAAAAATAAATAAATAAATAGTCAGCTGTCCTGAATTTAGATCATACTTTAGCACATACCAGCTATGTGATTTGGTTTTCTTGAGACCAGTCTCACACTGTCGCTCAGGCTGTAGTATGTAGTACAGTGGCACGATCTCGGCTCACTGCAGTCTCCGCCTCCTGGGTTCAAGCAATTCTGCCTCAGCCTCCTGAGTAGCTGGGACTACAGGGTGCGCCGCCATGCCCAGCTAATTTTTTTGTTGTTGTAGTAGAGACGGGGTTTCACCATGTTGGCCAGGATGGTCTCTATCTCCTGACCTCCTGATCTACTAAATATACAAAATTTAAAATTTAAAAAATCATTAAATTTTTATGATTGTCCCCACAATATTGATAGTTTTTTTCGTTTATTAGTGAATTATGATCCAATCTAGGAACCTGGATAATATTTAGTTCTGTCTGAATCTCTTAATGTACAAAAGCCAACCTCTTTCTTTTCTCATATTGTTTAATTTTTTAAGGAGGTAAGACTAGTTGCCCTTATATAAGATCCTACATTCTGGATTCATTTGTTTTACTTGTGTTTTACATAGTCTATCCATAAAATTTCCTGGAAACTCGATATTAGATTTAAAGGCTTGATGAGATTACATAAAACAAGTTTGGCAAGAATATTTCACTCATGATAAAATGCATAAATAAATGTTTACTAAATGAGTCTGGGGCCAGATGCTGTGGCTCAGGCCTGTAATCCCAGCAGTTTGGGAGGTGGAGGTGGGCGGATTACTTGAGGTCAGGAGTTCAAGACCAGCCTGACCAACATGGCAAAACCCTGTCTCTACTAAAAATAGGAAGATTAACCAGGCATGGTGGTGGGCACCTGTAATTTCAGCTGTTCAGGGGGCTGACGCAGGATAATTGCTTGAACCTGAGAGTCAGAGGTTATAGTGAGCCGAGATCCAGCCAAGATCCATCTCATAATTAATTAATTAATATGATCAATGAATCTTGGATTGGGCCGGATTGGCAGTCCTTATATTCAGGTTTGTAAATTAGGTCTGAGCTGGGTTTTGGAGGGAACAAAGACAGTGTTGACTCAGATTGGAAAACCATTTGTTTCTCCCTTCAAGGCTGACACTCATTTTGAGTCTTTTTATTTTCTTTTTTGTTTGAGGCAGAGTCTCAAACCAGCCTGTTGTCCAGGCTGGAGCACAGTGTGGTGTGATCTCGGCTCACTGCAACCTCCACCTCCTGGTTACAGTCTCCCAAGAAAGCTGGGACTGTCCCAAAGTGTTGGGATTATAGGTGTGAGCCATCGCGCCCGCCCTCATTTTGAGTCATTTTATCTTTAACCCTTTTCTTTTTCTGTTTGCTTTTTTTCCAGGATCCCAGCTGGCTACTGCTTTGTAGAATTTGCAGATTTGGCCACAGCTGAGAAGTGTTTGCATAAAATTAATGGGAAACCCCTTCCAGGAGCCACACCTGTAAGGACATTTAGATAATGATGATGTTACCATTATTATTGTTATTGCTTACGACAATCTCTTGAATCCCTACTGTATACTTACTTTACGTAATCCTTTTATTTAATCCTGTAACAACCCCGTACAGTAGGCATTGTTATCTTTGTAGGCCCAGGGAAGTGAAATAACTTGCCCAAGGCAACACAGGTAGTAAGTGGCAGAGCCAGGATTCAGACAGAAGACTGGTTGCTTCTTAAATCCATGCCCTTCCCATTCTGCATTGCTGCCTCCCATAACAGAAGACTTGAAACTCTAGACCTCTTGCCTGATTGAGAAACTAGAACAGGCTGGCAGCAGCAAGGACACATTTCAAGAGAGTTGCATTCTGCTCTTCCCACAGTTACTTAGCTTACAGCTGCACCAGCTGGCACACCTGGGCTCATAGAACCATGGAGCTGGCAGTGCCCTTAGCGGTCATCCGTGCAACCCCCTCATTTTATACAGGAGAAAAAGCTGAGGCTTAGAGAGGGGGAGATGTTTTGGCCAAGGTAATTTATTTCAGTTTTTTTCAAATATTGTTCAACTCTTGAAACACCTTTCTCTGTTTTAGTTCGTTTATTTTTAAATTTCCAGGCGAAACGTTTTAAACTCAACTATGCCACTTATGGGAAACAACCAGATAACAGGTAGGTACAAAGTCATGTCTAGAGATAAGATGTGTCCCTATGCCAGTTACTGCCATATAGGAGGAGGGGAACCTGCTTGGCTGCACTTTGTCCCCTGGTGAGGGGCACCGCCTTTCTCACTTCCCTGCTCTGGTGGACCTTCCTGGTGTGCTTCATGCAAGGCCATGGCTTTTCTGTATTTGGTCCCTATCCCTGGCCTCCCCCGCTGCTACTCCTCAGAGTATTGAAGTTTTATTCAATAAGAATTGGTCTGTTATCCAGGTCCAGTGGCTCCCACCTATAATCCCAGCACTTTGGGAGGCAGAAGCAGACAGATTGCTGAGCCTAGGAGTTCAGGAATAGCCTGGGCAACATGGCAAAATCCTTTCTCTACAAAAAAATATAAAAATTAGCCGGATGTGGTGGCATGTACCTGTACTTCCAGCTACTCAGGAGGCTGAGGCAGGAGGATCACCTGAGCCTGGGGAGGGCTACAATGATCATGGCTACAGTGAGCCATGATTGTGCCACTGCACTCCAGCCTGGGCAATAGAGTGAGACCCTGTCTCAAGAGAAAAAACAAAGAGGCCGGGCGTGGTGGCTCACGATTGTAGTCCCAGCACTTTGGGAGGCCGAGGTGGGTGGATCACTTGAGGCTGAGAGTTTGAGACCAGCCTGGCCAACTTGGCAAACCCCGACTCTACTAAAAATACAAAAAAAAATTAGCCAGGCATGGTGGTGGGCGCCTGTAATCCCAGCTACTCGGAAGGCTGAGGCAGGAGAATCACTTGAACCCAGGAGGCAGAAGTTGCAGTGAATGGAGATCGCACCACTGCACTCCAGCATGGACGACAAGAGTGAAACTGTCTCAAAACAAAACCAAAGAATTGACCTGTTAGAGCAACATAAATTGGCATTTCAGGTTGCCATTTGAAAGCTTTAAAACTGTACCAAAAGCTTTAAAAATGTTTATATGCATTGACCCTATAATTCTGCTTTTCAGGATTTATTCACGGATGTATGCAAAGATTAGCCTCAGATGTGTTCATTGAAGTATTGTGTATAATGGGTAAAGTTGGGGAAAACCCAAATAACCTAATAGTAGAAGTGATTAAATTATGGTCATTAGTTAGGATGCTATGTATCACTAACAAGTTATGTTGCAGTATCCTGACATGTCAAGATGTTGGCAATATGTCGAAACTGAAAAAAAATACTATCAACAAAATAGGATGGATTGTGTTTATGAACATTTAGAAGAAAAGCCATAAGAAGACAAAAGTATATATATCAAAGCATTTTGGTGATTATCTTCAAGTGGTTGGTTATAGCAATTTTATTTTTCTTTGTGATTTTGTATATTCTTTTTTTTTGGAGACAGAGTTTCGCTCCTGTTGCCCAGGCTGGAGTGCAATGGCATGATCGTGGCTCACTGCAACCTCTGCCTCCCAGGTTCAAGTGATTCTCCTGCCTTAGCCTCCTGAGTAACTGGGATTACAGGCATACACCAAAATGCCTGGCTAATTTTGTATTTTTAGTAGAGATGGGGGTTTCTCCATGTTGGTCAGGCTGTTGTTGAACTACTGACCTCAGGTGATCCATCCGCCTTGGCCTCCCAAAGTGCTGGGATTACAGGCATGAGCCACTGTGCCTGGCTCTTTTGTGTATTCTTGATATACAAGGAATATGTAGCATATTTGAAATAAAATAACAAAGGTAGGCTCGGTGTGGTGGCTAATGCCTGTAATCCCATCACTTTGGGAGGCTGAGGCAGATGAATCACAAGGTCAGGAGTTGGAGACCAGCCTGGCCAACATGGTAAAACCCCACCTCTACAAAAAAAATACAAAAAATTAGCTGGGCATGGTGGCACGTGCCTATAGTTCAGCTATTTGGGAAGCTGAGGCAAGAGAATCACTTGAACGCAGGAGGTGGAGGTTGCAGTGAGCTGCAGTCATGCTGCTGCACTCCAGCCTGGGTGACAGAGCGAGACTCCACGTCAACAACAACAAGAAAATAACAAAGATTTGTGTGTTCATTTATTTTTTGAATAGAATTGCCCTCCTATAGCAGGAGTTGACAAACTTTGGCCTGATTTGTATCACCCACAAGCTCACGGTGGTTTTTAAGAAAGGTTGGTCATGGTGGATCACACCTCTAATCCCAGCACTTTGGGAGGCTGAGGCAGGTGGATCACCTGAGATCAGGTGTTCGAGATGAAACTGGCCAACTTGGCAAAGCCCCTACTCTAATAAAAATACAAAAAATTAGCTGGACATGGGGGTGCGTGCCTGTAATTCCAGCTACTTGGGAGGTTGAGGCAGGAGAATTGCTCGAACCTGGAAGGCAGAGGCAATGAGCTGAGATCGCACCATTGCACTCCAGTCTGGACAACAAGAGCAAAACTCTGCCTCAAAAAAAAAAGAAAAAAAAAGATTGGGGATTTATTTTTTTTGCTAGGCTTTATGTCCTTTGGAGCAAAGATCTAGTTCTTTTTTTCTGTCTTTTAACATTGATGTTTAAAATATACAAGGAATGTATAATGCATTTTTATGAGGCTTATCTTTTGAGTGCCTCAGAGATGCACTTCTGACCCCATCCCCGAATCTGCACTCATGTAATACCCAGAGTCAGACAAGTTCTGTGTAGTGGGTGAGGGACTGGGGGCAGGCACTGCTTCTATAACTCTTCTGCCAGGACTGCTGTAATGAAACAAGTAGGCCCTGGTTAGGTAGAGTCATCATATGTGTTCCTTAAGGAGCCTGGGAAAACTTTACCTGGAATATATAAAAGAGCTCTTCAGAGCAGATATTTCAGTCTTTGCCTCTGAATCTTCTTGTTCTCTCTCCTCAGCCCTGAGTATTCCCTCTTTGTGGGGGACCTGACCCCAGATGTGGATGATGGCATGCTGTATGAATTCTTCGTCAAAGTCTATCCCTCCTGTCGGGGAGGCAAGGTGGTTTTGGACCAGACAGGCGTGTCTAAGTAAGACCTTAACTGTTACTGATGCTTACTGTGTTAGTTTCAGCATTCTCTCCTGAGTAGAGATGTTTTAGAAAGGCCATGTAGCATAGCAATTAAGACCACAAGCTCTGGAGCTAAACTGCCTGGTTCGAATCCCAGCTCCAATACTGGTGAGGGAGAATGCCAGTATTGTAACTTTTAAGACAAGTTACTGGCACCTCCGTGACCCTTACAGCCACATCTGTAAAATGGAGCTGATTAATAGTAGCTGCCTGTAGGGTTGATTTAAGGATTAAAGGATACAATATAAATAAGTCACATTTGAAATGCTTCATAGGTGTTTGCTGTTTTGCCTATTATTACTGAGCCTTTCAGTGTAGTTAGAAGTTTTCCACTTCAGGCCGGGTGCAGTGGCTCACGCCCGTAATCCTAGCACTTTGAGAGTCCGAGGCCGGCGGATTACATGAGCTCAGGAGTTCCAGACCAGCCTAGGGAACATGGTGAAACCCTGTCTCTACTAAAATGCAAAAAATTAGCCGGGCATGGTGGCATGCACCTGTAGTTTCAGCTACTCAGGAGGCTGAGGTAGGAGAATTGCTTGAATCCGGAAGGTATGGGTTGCAGTGAGTCGAGATTGCACCACTGCACTCCAGCCTTGCTGACGGAGCGAGACTCTGTCTCCATAAAAAAAAAAAAGAAAAAGAGTTTTCCACTTCAAAATTAGAAAAACCAGGGTGGGCGTGGTGGCTCACACCTTTAATGCCAGCACTGTGGGAAGCTGAGGCAGGTAAATCACCTGAGGTCAGGAGTTTGAGACCAGCCTGGCCAACATCAAAAGCCCATCTCTACTAAAAAAATACAAACATTGACTGGGTACAGTGGCTCACGCCTGTAATCCCAGCACTTTGGGAGGCTGAGGTGGGTGGATCACCTGAGGTCGGGAGTTCAAGAACAGCCTGAGCAACACAGAGAAACCCTGGCTCTACTAAAAATACAAAAAATTAGCCTGGCATGGTGGTGCATGCCTGTAGTCCCAGCTACTCGGGAGGCTGAGGCAGGAGAATTGCTTGAATCCAGAAGGAGGAGGTTGCAGTGAGCCAAGATTGCCCACTGCACTCTAGTCTGGGGGACAGAGTAAGACTCTGTCTCAGAAAAAAAAAAGAAGAAAAGAAAATGCTTAGTACAGTGCTAGGGAAGTAAGTATTCATTAAATGTTAGCTAGCATTAATTTTATCCCCCTGCTAGAATTTGAGCTCAGGAGAGTGGGAACCTTGTCATTCTGTGACTGCTGCATCTTGTGCATAGTGCAGTGCCTGGCATACAGGGCAGACTCTGTAAATATTTGCTGAATAATATTCTAATAGTTACTGTCCAGCAGAGTGTGGGAGAAACTCCTATTTGGGAATGTTCCTCAGGGGTAAAGGTGTCGAGAAGGATGGTGAACTGAATGTGGGAATTCCTGTAGATCTCAGAATCGTCTGTGCTTGAATCCTGACACTATGTAGACACCTGTTGATGGGACTCTCCTCCCTTCCTTTTTTTTTTTTTTTTAAAATAAAGATGGGGTTTCACCATGATGGCCAGGCTGGTCTTGAACTCCTGACCTCAGGTGATCCACCCACCTCGGCCTCCCAAAGTGCTAGGATTATAGGCGTGAGCCACCGCGCCCGGCCACTTCCTAACATATATATATATATTTTTTTTTCACATACTCTGACCTTCCTTTAGTTTAATGGACTCTCTCTCTCTCTCTCCTCAGCCTCTTTTCCTTTCTGCATTCCTTTCTACCTTCTTATCCTTCTTCTTTTTCATGTGTCCATTCTTAGACTTTCATCACATTTGTGATCTAAATTGTATATTGTTTGTTTTTCATGCAGGGGTTATGGTTTTGTGAAATTCACAGATGAACTGGAACAGAAACGAGCCCTGACGGAGTGCCAGGGAGCAGTGGGACTGGGGTCTAAACCTGTGCGGCTGAGCGTGGCAATCCCTAAAGCGTGAGTCTTGTAGGGAAGGTAGACTCTAGACTCCCCTCGAGATACTCTTTTTGTTTGCTGAGAATCAGGGCATCCATATGCTGGATAGGAGGCTGAAGCGGGATCCAATTCAAGTCGTAACTAATGAATGCCTGCTGTTTGCCAGGCTGTGAGTACTGAAGATGAACTAGCCCCACTCCTGCAGAAGCTGATAGTCGGGATAGAGTATGATTTGGAAAGGCTGATACATTCAGATGTTGCTGGTGGCAGCATTGGAAAAGCTGTTTGGCTGTTCATACCTGATGTCCCTGCCCTTTGCTCAGTAGTCCCACTATTGGGAACTTATTCATGTAATTAATAACATTTGAGCAAAAGGAAAAAATTACTTCCAGTTGTAGCCTTATTTAATGAAAACTACAACCCTCCTATGAGTGTACCATGCTGTGGGAATGGATGATAATTAATATTACAGACACTTGGCCAGCAGCAATGGCTCACAGCTGTAATTGCAGCACTGGGAGGCCAAGGTTGGTGGATCACCTGAGGTCAGGAATTTGAGACCAGCCAGGCCAACATGTGAAACCCCGTCTCTACTAAAAATACAAAAATTAGCCGGGCACTGTGGTGCATGTCTGTAGTCCCCACAGCTCGGGAGACTGAGGCAGCAGAATCACTTGAACCCGGGTGGCAGAGGTTGCAGTGAGCCAAGACAGCGCCAGTGCACTCTAGCCTGGACAACAGAGCGAGACTCTGGCCCAATTAAAAAAATATATTCCAGACACTCTACAGAACATTATATACTTCACAACATACCTGTCATGCTAGGTAGAAAAACTTTTTCCCTTATAGCTCCAAACTTTTCTCTGAATAGGATTTTTTGTTTGTTTGTTTTCACCCTGAGTAGGGTCTCAAACTCAGCCAGCCTGGAGATCATGGCTCACTGCAGCCTTGCCCTCCCTGGGCTCAGGTTATCCTCGCATCTCAGCCTTCTGATTAGCTGAGACTATAGGTGCACACCACTGTGCTTAGCAAATTTTTGTATTTTTTGTAGAGATAGGGTCTTGCTTTGTTGTCCAGGCTGGTCTTGAATTCCTGGGTTCAAGCAGTCTGTCCACCTCGGCCTCCCAAAGTGTTGGCATTATAGGCATAAGCCACTGTGCCTGGCTGGATCTTTTATTCTTTAGCCAAATTAATTATTCTCAACTAGAGTGATTTTGCCTCCCAGGGGACATTGACAGCATCTGGAGACATTTTTGGTTATCACAACCAAGGGTGTACTAATGGCACCTAGTGAGTTAGTGGGTTATCAGCCAAGGATGCTACTAAATATCCTGTAATTCACAGCCTCCCACCACCTTATGACCTATGTCAATAGATCTAGGCTGAGAGACGCTGAACCAAACTCTACCCTAAGAGTAGCTGAACTCTTAGGATAGAGTTTCCAAATGCAAATGGCCATGGTTTGTTTTTTTTGTTTTTTTTTTTTTTTTTTTGAGATGTAGTTTCACTCTGTTGCCGGGGCTGGAGTGCAGTGGCGCTCAAACTCAGCTCACTGCAGCCTCCACCTCCTGGGTTAAAGTGATTCTCCTGCCTCAGCCTCTGAGTAGCTGTCACTACAGGTATGTGCCACCATGCCCAGCTAATTTTTATATTTTTAGTAGAGACAGGGTTTCACATGTTGACCAGGCTAGTCTTGAACTGCTTATCTGAGGTGATCTGCCTGCCTCAGCCTCCCAAAGTGCTGGGATTATAGGCATAAGCCACCATGCCCTGCCAAATGGCCATGTTTTTTAAAAGTAATGATTTCAGAGTTTTTTTGTGGTTTAACTGTGTATAATACATTGAAGATCAGGCTTAGTGACTTCTCCCAAAAATATTTATTTGATGTAAATTATTACATTAAAACAATAAATTAGCTGGGCTTGGTGTGCTCCTTCCCAGCTACTTGGAAGGCTGAAGTGGTAGAATTTATTGAGCCCAGGAGTTCAAGGCTACAGTGAGCTATGATCACTCCACTGCACTCCAGCCCAGGCAACAGAGTGAGACCCTCTCTCTTAAAAAACAAAAGGCGAAAATAAAAAGTGGGGTGCTGTGGCTCGAGTCTGTAATCCCAGCACTTTGGGAGGCTGAAGCAGATGGATCACTTAAGACCAAAAGTTCAAGACCAGCCTGGCCAACATGGTGAAAAACCCCATCTCTACTAAAAGTACAAAAATTATCCAGGCCTCCCAGGATCAAGCGATTCTCCTGCTTTAGCCTCCCGAGTGGCTGGGATTACAGGGGTGAGCTACCATGCCTGTCCATTTTTTTTTTTTTCTTTTTTGAGACAGAGTTTGACTCTTGTTTCCCAGGCTGGAGTCCAGTGGTGCAATCTCAGCTCACAGCAACCTCTGCCTCCCAGGTTCAAGTGGTTTTCCTGCCTCAGGCTCCCAGGTTCAAGCTGTTCTCCTGCCTCAGCCTCCGGAGTAGCTGGGATTACAGGTGCCTGACACCACACCCAGCTAATTTTTTGTATTTTTAGTAGAGAAGGGGTTTCATCATGTTGGCCAGGCTGGTCCCGAAGTCCTGACCTCAGGTGATCCACCTGCCTAGGCCTCTCAAAGTGTTGGGATTAAAGGCATGAGCCACTACACCCAACCCATGTTTTTGTTTTTTGTTTTTCAAACAGGATATCCTTTTGTCCGTCCTGACAGTTTGATAAGAGAGACAAACCTATCCATTAAAACCCCATCTTTAAAAAAAAAAGGCCTCTTGTCTTAAAAGCATGGTCTCTGGAGCCATACTGCCTCTTTTTGAGTCTCATATTAGTTATCCGACCTTGGATAAATTACCTGACCTCTCTATTCCTGGGTTTCCTCGTCTATAAAATAGGAATAATGGTCTACTTATTGTTTATGGTTGTTTTGAGTATTAAAAGAGTTAATCAGTATAGCTGGGCATGGTGGCTCACGCCTGTAATCCCAGCACTTTAGGAGGCTGAGGCGAGTGGATCATGAGGTCAGGAGATCGAGACCATCCTGGCCAATATGGTGAAACCCCATCTTTAGAAAAAAATAAAAACAGTAAAACAGGGCCAGACGCGGTGGCTCACGCCTGTAATCCCAGCACTTTGAGGCCAAGGCGGGCAGATCACAAGGTCAAGAAATGGAGACTATCCTGGCCAACATGGTGAAACCCTGTCTCTACTAAAAATACAAAAGTTATCTGGGTGTGGTGGTGCGTGTCTGTAGTCTCAGCTACTTAGGAGGCTGAGGCAGGAGAATTGCTTGAACCCAGGAGGCGGAGGTTGCAGTGAGCCAAGATCCCGCCACTGCACTCCAGCCTGACACCTGGCGACAGAGCGAGACTCTGCCTCAAAAAAATAAAAATAAAACAGAAGAGTTAATTGGTATAAAGTACTTAAAATCGTCTCTGGCCATATAGGCAGCGTTATGGAAATGTTTGCTTACACTTAACTTTTGTTTCCCTCTTCATTTAAGGAGCCGTGTAAAGCCAGTGGAATATAGTCAGATGTACAGTTACAGCTACAACCAGTATTACCAGCAGTACCAGAACTACTATGCTCAGTGGGGCTATGACCAGAACACAGGCAGCTACAGCTACAGTTACCCCCAGTATGGCTATACTCAGAGCACCATGCAGGTAACCAGAACTTGGCAAATCTGGTCCCCTTGGGTTATGTTTCTCCTCTAGAAACAGGTCATTCTCTAGGATGGGATTGGTAAGGACAGGAGCTTGGGCTTCAGAAAAAATGCGGAAAGCTGAAGCAGTTCAGTTCCTCTTGTTAAAAATAAGTCACAGTGGGCCAGGCACAGTAGCCCATGCCTGTAATCCTAGCACTTTGAGAGGCCAAGGCAGGCGGATCATCTGAGGTCAGGAGTTCAAAACCAGCCTGGCCAACATGGTGAAACCCTGCCTCTACTAAAGATGCAAAAAATTAGCCAGACATAGTGGCAGGTGCCTATAATCCCAGCTACTCAGGAGACTGGGGCAGGAGAATTGCTTGAAACCGGGATGCAGATGTTGCAGTGAGCCGAGATCACTCCACTGCACTCCAGTCTGGGTGACAGAGTTAGACTCCCCCTCAAAAAATAAAAAATAAATAAGCCATTGTGATCATGGGCCGGGATTTCATCACCCCCCTCACCCACGTCTCTGGTCTCTTGGCAGACATATGAAGAAGTTGGAGATGATGCATTGGAAGGTAAGGGCTCATGCGTTTCTTCCTCT
Source organism: Cebus imitator (assembly GCF_001604975.1). Lineage (NCBI taxonomy): Eukaryota > Metazoa > Chordata > Mammalia > Primates > Cebidae > Cebus > Cebus imitator. Next base: position 6,378,246 of record NW_016107402.1, read on the forward strand.
GTCAGCCATTATCAGGTGACTACTCTGGCTTGCACTGTGCTTTCAGCGAGAGGGAAGACAGGATAAATTCTACTCTGGAGGAACTTATATTCCAGTTAGACAGCAAGAAGAATACTTACTTAGAGTAAGATGTGTTGAGTGTTACCCAGAGGTGTGAGTACAGATCTCAGAGAGCCTGGGGCAGACAGCTCCAAGAGAGCCCATCACCCCCTCGACATGTGGCATTCTATACCAGGATGTGGGCCTCTAACGATAATACTGTTACTTTATATTTGCTTGACCATTTGTAAAACAAATTTGACCATTATGACCAATAATGGTGCCCGGCCAATATTAATTTTTTTTTTAACTTTTTTCTTTTTCTCTTTTTTGATCCAGATTAAGTTGAGAATTCCTGACTTTTTTTTTTTTTTTTTTTTTTTTTTTTTTTTTTGGTTTTTTTCTTTTTTTTTTTTTTTTTTTTTTTTTTGAGATGGAGTCTCGCTCCGTCGCCATGCTGGAGCACAGTGGCGCGATCTCGGCTCACTGCAACCTCCGCCTCCCGGGTTCAAGCAATTCTCCTGCCTCAGCCTCCCGAGGAGCTGGGACTACAGGCACGTGCCACCACGCCCAGCTAATTTTTGTATTTTTAGTAGAGATGGGGTTTCACCATGTTGGCCAGGATGGGTTCGATCTTTTAACCTTGTGATCCGCCTGCTTCGGCCTCCCAAAGTGCTGGGATTACAGGCGTGAGCCACCGCGCCCAGCCAACAATTTTTTAATTAAAAATATTGGCCGGGTGCGGTGGCTCAAGCTTGTAACCCCAGCACTTTGGGAGGCCGAGGCGAGTGGATCACGAGGTCAAGAGATCGAGACCATCCTGGTCAACATGGTGAAACCCCGTCTCTACTAAAAATACAAAACATTAGCTGGGCATGGTGGCACGTGCCTGTAATCCCAGCTACTCATGAGGCTGAGACAGGAGAATTGCCTGAACCTGGGAGGCAGAGGTTGCGGTGAGCCGAGATCGCGCCATTGCACTCCAGCCTGGGTAACAAGAGCGAAACTCCATCCAAAAAAAAAAAAAATTTAGTCCAGGGGCTGGGCGCGGTGGCTCAACCCTGTAATCCCAGCACTTTGGGAGGCCGAGGAGGGTGGATCACAAGGTTAAGAGATCGAGACCATCCTGGCCAACATGGTGAAACCCCGTCTCTACTAAAAATACAAAAATTAGCTGGGCGTGGTGGCACGTGCCTGTAGTCCCAGCTACTCGGGAGGCTGAGGCAGGAGAATTGCTTGAACCCGGGAGGCGGAGGTTGCAGTGAGCCGAGATCGCGCCACTGCGCTCCAGCCTGGCGACAGAGCGAGACTCCGTCTCAAAAAAAAAAAAAAATTTACTAGGCCAACTGCAGAGGCCCATGTGTATAATTCCAGCACTTTGGGAAACTGAAGTAGTTAAATCACCTGAGGTCATGAGTTCGAGACCAGCCTAGCTAACATAGTGAAACCCTGTCTCTACTAAGAATACAAAATTAGCCAGGCATGGTAGCCCATGCTGTAATTACAACTCCTTGGGAGGTTGAGACAGGAGAATCGCTTGAACCTGGGAGGTGGAGGTTGCAGTGAGCCAAGAATGCTCCATTGCACTCCAGCCTGGGCAATGAGAGTAAAACTCCTTCTCAAAAAAAAAGTATTTATTAGCTGGGCACATTGGCTAAAGCCTGTAAGGTCTTTGGAAGGCCAAGGTGGCTTGGAGGATGACTTGAGCTTAGAACTTTGAGACCAGCCTGGGCAAGATAGCGAGACCCCATCTCTCTCTCTTTTTTTTTTTTTTTTTGGGATACAGAGTCTTGCTCTGTCACCCAGGCTGGAGTGCAGTGGCACACTCTCCAATCTCAGCTGACTGCAACCTCCACCTCCCAGGTTCAAGCCATTCTCTTGCCTCAACCTCCTGAGTAGCTGGGATTACAGGCATGCGCCACCACACCCAGCTAATTTTGTATTTTTAGTAGACACAGGGTTTCTCCATGTTGGTCAGGTTGGTCTGAAAACTCTTGACCTCAGGTGATCTGCCCGCTTTGGCCTCCCAAAGTGCTGGCCAACTGCACCCAGTCAAAAGACTCAAAGTTTGAAATCTATTTTGAGGATTATTCTTCAAGAGAAGTCATAGGGAAAATGTTTTAGATCAAGAAAATGTTGATTAAAGGAAACAGATCACTTTCAGACCATGAACAAACTTGCCTAATTCATAATGTTTTAAGTTACTTTCACGTCATTTCATGGGGATGCCAACTGTGGTGACCATGTCAGGTGGTCTGGGAAGGATGTAGGAGCTCCACTTCACAGATGGGGAACTAGTGGCTTGGAAAGCCCAGGTAATCTGCTGAGGGTCACACAGTGTGGGGCAGTCAGGACAGTCAGTCTTTTTATTTTTATACTCAAGTCTCTAGCTCTTTTCGCCCAGGAGACACTACCTTCTTTCTAGAGATAATTAGCCTAATTATAATATCCGTATATAAGTCCTTAGAATTTTCCAATCTCTTTTTCATACTTTTTTTATCTTTTCTTTCTTTCTTCTTGAGATGGAGCCTTGCTCTACTACCAGGCTAGCGTGCAGTGGCTCGATCTCAGCTCACTGCAACCTTTGCCTCCCGGGTTCAAGCGATTGTCCTGCCTCAGCGTCCGGAGTAGCTGGGACTACAGGCTGGTGAAACCATGCCCAGTTAATTTTTGTATTTTTTGTAGAGATGGGGTTTTCACCATGTTGGCTTAAGTTGGCCAGGATGGTCTCCATCTCTTAATTTCATGATCCGTTCTCCTTGGCCTCCCAAAGTGCTGGGTGGGATTACAGGTGTGAGTCACCATGCCAGACCCTGTTTTTGTTTTTTTTGAGATGGAATTTTGTCCTTGTTGCCCAGGCTGGAGTGCAATGGTGCAATCTCAGCTTACTGCAACCTCCACCTCCTGGGTTCAAGCAGTTCTCCTGCCTCAGCCTCCCAAGTAGCTGGAATTACAGGCATGTCCCACCATGCCCAGCTAATTTTGTATTTTTAGTCGAGATGGGTTTCACCATGTTGGTCAGGCTAATCTTGAACGCCTGACCTCAAGTGATTCACCTGCCTTGGCCTCCCAAAGTGCTGGGATTACAGGCATGAGCCATTGTGCCTGGCCTATATGGCCAATGTATTTTATGCCATGCACTGTTATCTCTCAGCTATCAGGATGGATAGGTACCATTCCAATTCCCATTAGGCAGTAAAGAATACTGAGCCAAAAGCAGTTATCAGTAGTAGCTAATAGTTATTGAAGCTTTACTATATGCAAGGCACTGTTGTAAGCAGTTTACATATATTAAGTCATTTAATCTTCAGAACAATCTAGAGGTAAATTCCACAGTTATCCTGATTTTGTAGAATAGAAAGCTGACCTAAGTTAGTTATCATTCAGGGTCAGCATAGCTTTGGGAAGCTAAGGTGGGAGGATCTCTTGGGTCCCAGAGTTCAAGACCAGCCTGGGCAACATAGTGAGACCCTATCTCTACAGAAAGTACAGAAATTACCTGGCATGGTGCCACACACCTGTAGTCCCAGCTATTCAGGAGGCTGAGGTGGCAGGATCCCTTGAGCCCCGGGGGTTGAGAGGTTGAGAGTGCAGTGAGCAGTGTTTACAGGGCTGTACTTGCCTGGGCAACTGAGGCTGCGTCCCCAAAAACACAAAACAAACAGGTCAACATACTTGCAAAGTACAACATAATAACAGGAGGTGGAGTCAGTCTTAGAATCCCTGCAGTCCAGTCCCGCCCTGGACTTTATGCTCTACCACTGCATTAATAAAGCCTCCCATTGAACCTAGCAACTCCCCAGTCAAGTCTTGAGATGATGCTCTGGACTTAATAACTTTGATTAGACCTTCTAAACCAAAATTTGAAGTGAGGACAAGACCAGAAAATCCAGGATAAATGGTGGCCAGACACAGGTGTAGCTTTTAATAGATGTAGGCTAACAGCTGCCATTTTTCCATTCTCTAGATATATTTTCCTATTTTCATCTTTCCCAGAACCCCGCAAGGCAGTGGTTTCATTTCCTAAAAGAAACTGGCAGGATAGGGACCTTACCATAGAACAGAGTTCTGGAAGAAGCGAGCTGACCCAGGTCCCTTGCAGCTGCCCCTAGCATTCCCTGACCCCCATTCTTGGTGTTTTTTTTCAGACCCCATGCCACAGCTGGATGTGACTGAGGCCAACAAGGAGTTCATGGAACAGAGTGAGGAGCTGTATGATGCTCTGATGGACTGTCACTGGCAGCCCCTGGACACAGTGTCTTCAGAGATCCCTGCCATGATGTAGCTAGGCCAAAGGACAAGCCAGGCTGCACGACATGAGATGAGAGACTCCTTTTAAAAAAGCCAGGTGCAGTGGCTCATGCCTGTGATCCCAGCACTTTGGGAGGCCGAGGCAGGCAGATCACGAGTTCAGGAGTTGGAGATAAGCCTGGCCAATTTGTCGAAACCCCGTCTCTACAAAAAAAAAGAAAAAAAGAAAACACAAAAATTAGCTGGGTGTGGTGGCACACGCCTGTAATCCCAGCTACGTGGGAGGTTTGAGGCAGAATTGCTTGAACCCTGGAGGCAGAGGCTGCATGAACTAAGATCACGCCACTGCACTCCAGCCTGGGCGACAGTGAGACTCCATCTCAAAAAAAAAAAAAAAATTGTTAAAACTTTTTGGAAATATGATTTGTAAGATTTTAATAATGACTGTTTCTGGAGATTATGAATATTTCTGCATCACTGCTGCATTCATTTGACCATTTGAAGATCAAGGGAACAACTTTTAAGCAAGGTTCAAATTGCTTTCCTTCACAAGAAATCTTTGTCCAGGCAGTTATCCACACTTCTGGACATAGGACAGTTTGGGATTACCCAAAACTGGGACGAGCATCTTGGGATAATTCAAACACTAAAGCCTGGGTTAGAGGCTTCTCAGTTGACAGGTATGTAAATCAAGGTTCTCTGGAGCATCTGTAGTACCTGCTGCATTTTAGAGTCCTAACAAACTTGTCACAGGTCTGGCAGCTAGGTAGAAAGGGCACTGTAGCAGGGGTGGGAGCATGCGCCTAGGACATAGAATGTGGTGGGTGTGATGGAGCAGGCCAGTTGGTTTAAGACTTGATACTAGCTCAGGCGTGGTTGGCTCACACTTACAATCCCAGCACTTTCGGAGACAAGCGGGCAGGTCAAGAGATTGAGATCATCCTGGCCAACATGTTGAACCCCATCTGTGCTAAAAATACAAGTTAGCTGGGCTGGGCATGGTGGCTTGAAGCTGGGAGGTGAGGACTGCACCTGGTGACAGAGTGTCTCAAAAAAAAAAAAAAAAAAATTGATACTTGCTCCAAGAATGGGTCTAGCCTATTTTCATGAGTTGCAGCATCTCCACCTATAAGGCCTGGATCACCTTAGGGAATCAATAGTTTGATACAGGAGAAGGCAGCTTAGAAAGGATTAAGTTGACCAAGATAGCTTAAAGCCAAAGCAGACCTTCATGTGAACCTTATGCTGGTTCCTTCTGTTTCCCGAGTAAATGGGAAAACTGCATTTTCCATGTGCAGTACACAAGACACTTGCTGGCCCCTGCTTGAGGCAAAGCATTGATCCTAGATCATAAAAAGCCTCCAAAGAGGCCGGGCGCGGTGGCTCACGCCTATAATCCCAGCACTTTGGGAGGC
>NW_016107402.1:6384195-6397257 GCF_001604975.1 Cebus imitator
AAAAAAAAAAAAAAAAAAAAAAAAAAAAAAAAAAAATCCAAAGATCTTAAGGGCTAGGCATGCTGGCTCATGCCTATTACCCCAGCAATTTGGGCGGTGGATTGCTTGAGCTTGAGAGAGACCAGACTTGGTATCTACAAAATACACAAAGACAAACATACTTCTAGAGTCTTTTATTGATCACCTCTTAAGTTCAGTAGCACACTACATAATTTTTTGCATTAGCAAAAAAACAAAAGTCTCCACCTAGAACACGCCGCTGTTCCCACCTAAAATGACCAGGGTCTTGACTTCTGCTTCCCATATTCTCCTGAAAAGGAAGTGTAAGCCATTGTGTTAGTAATTCCCAGATTTCCCGCACCCAGACATTTTCCTAGGAGCTGGTCTCAGTCCCATATCCGCATTTCTCATCCATGGATGTCCACTCAGATTAGGTTTCATCTTGGACCAGTCATTCTAAATAAATACAGCGTGTGCTAGATGGAACCCCTTGTTTCTACCCCGCAGTCTATTTCCCAGCTCTCCCTGAGGCTGAGAGAAGTTGAAGTCCTACCAAACAATGCATCATGAACTCCAGCCACCACAGCACATTTGCCGCTACCAGGCCCTGTGGCCTGCAGTGCAGAGCCGTTCCCTCTGCTGCCTTCAACTTTGAGCATGTGGTCATGCATTTTAGGGTGGGCAAATCATAATGTAAGCATTTATTTGCCCCTCTGGTAATGAACAGTTAACAGGGTACACAAAGAAGGCCAGATGTAAATGTTACTAAAATGCTAAGATTTTCTGGCCTGGCACAGTGGCTCACACCTGTAATCCCAGCACTTTGGGAGGTCAAGGCAGGCAGATCACTTGGGGTCAGGAGTTTAAGACCAGCCTGGCCAACATGGCAAAACTCTACTAAAAATACAAAATTAGCCAGGCATGGTGGTGCATACTTAATGGTTCCAGCTACTTGGCAGGCTGAGGCAGGAGAAACACTTGAACCTGGGAGGCAAAGGTTGCAGTGAGCCAAGATCACACCACTGCACTCAAGCCTGAGAAACAGGAATATCTTGTCTCAAAAAATAAAAGGCCTTAACACTGACAGACCTGAGTAACCTTATGGTTCTATTTGCTTGAGTACTTAGGACAGGATCCCTGATAGTTGAGCACTACCTGAAGCTACAAGCAAAGTTGTGAGAAAGTTTCAGGTTGTCACCAACTTACCCAACTCCATAGGGTCCATAGTCACAAATAAGGACAGCTTTATGCGTAACGTCAATCTACAAGAAAAAAATGACACAACCTTAAGAGGCAAGAAAGCTATGACAGATCCCTCCCAAATGCAGTAATAGGTCAGCAATTACTATACCAACTTGCAGAGCTTCACACGCATCCTTCCCTTAGCCAAAGATTATACTTCATTTTACAATTTCAGAGACCCAACCAGCTATGAACCTGTTTGAAACTAGCCCACATGCTATATACCAGATTACAACATTGAGGGCAGCTTCAGTATTAGTTTTCCTCCTTTTACGACCACCAAGACCAACGTTCAGATCTGATGGGAAAGGGTACAGGAGGACTGAGCTCCTGATGTGTTGTTCCACATCAACTTTACCTTAAAGCACAGCTCCATAAAAAAGCTGATCTCCTCAGTATCACACTGCCAGCAAACTTGGGGCAACCTGTAGAACAAAAAGCTTAGTGTGAAAACTGTAAATCAGCCCGGCAGCTACTAGGGAGGTTGAGGCAGGAGAATCACTTGAACCCGGGAGGCGGAGGTTGCAGTGATCGCCACTGCACTCCAGCCTGGGTGACGCTCAAAAACACCACCACCACCACAAAAAAAACACACCATCCAGGGTTGGAGAAAGGATGCCATATCTATAGAAAACTTTATCCTCCAGCCCCGAGTACTCTGGGTCGAAAAAAAAAAAAAACTCCAAACCAAGAAGTTGATTCAACACACCCGTCTACATGAAGATGACAAGTGGAAGACTTCCAGCCCTGGTCCTGAAAACTATAGGAAAGCCGAGTGGCAGCTGCAGGTATTTACTGACCTGTGCTGTCAAAGTCTTTCCAGGTTGCTCTTGCATGCAGTTGGAGATCCCATGGCTACAACCAGCCACAGCCCTTGGAAACATGCTGTTTTGTCCCACCAGGCAGCCCCCAAAGTAAGTCTCCAAAAGAAACCTACCAGGTCCTGTAATGGTTGCATTTCATCACTCTCATGGCTCTGGGAGCCCTTGATCACCAGAAAAATCAACTTCTGTCATCTTAGAGTCTTCATCTGGAACAGCAGAATGAGAACAATTGCCATGATCAATCTTACTGTTTCCACCATTTAGTTCTCAGAATCATAAAAGTCTGACCAACCTTTGGTCCCTATTACTGATGCCTTAAGCTATCAGTTAAGCTGTGTCACATCCCAACTGGACTTTCCCAATATGAGTGTTATGCTGGTTAACTGTACATGCAACCCCCCAACCTTTCTGCTGGTCTGTGGAAACATGCCCATTTTGATAAAGGTCTCTCTGGCTACAGCTGAAAGATGGCAGATACAATGGAACTGTCTTTTCCCAAAATGTTGCAGATCAGTTACAACAAACAGAACGGCGACCGTCAAGGAAAACTGTCACTCTGGGCTCCTTTTTGACCACAGCAGCTATGCGGAAGCAGCTGCAGCTTCGATAAGGGCCAAGGGGCAATTCAGGTCCCAGGGCAGCCACCTAAGGTCTCACCTGTCCATCATTACTACCTGAAGTACGCCGGGAACTCTGTAGACCACAAAAGTCAACGGTCATCCTGCAGGCCCCACCGACCACGCTGTGCCAATCTTTGGTGTGCTTTTTCTCATTTCATCTTAATGGGACGGTTTTATACCTCTATTACAGATAAGAGGTTTAGACCGATTAACTTACTTACTGGAGGTCGCTTAGTCACTTAGGAAGGCTGAAAGCAAGAAGCTGGGATGCAAACAAGGGTCTGAATGCCTAAAACCCGTCCCTGAAAACCGTGTCCACGAGGGTGACCTCCAGAGGCCTCTTGCGTAGTCACCAGCCCCAAAGTCACCTAGCTGGTAACTTGTCACAGATTCCATTAGAGGCCATCCTGACACCAGCATGCGGCCTCCCCCAAATTAAGGCCCAGGGCTTCGTCCCTACATCCCCCAGGAGCCCGGTTCCCAAGCCCCCCACCCCTTCCGTGCACCCGACTGCCTACCCGCAACACTCACCTGTCAGCCCAGAGCGCAGCTTTGCGGAGGCAGAGGCGAGAGAAGGGAGCGACCCCAGGCCCCTCTCACGGCCGAGGGAGCCTTCTGGAGCTCAAGCCCACAGGGTGGGAAGGCCCGGCTCCTCCGTGCCACGTTCACTACCATCCTGAGGCCTTGGGAGAAAGTCCCGGCGAGTGCGGGCCGGTAGCGGCGATGACTAAGCGGGGGAGGGCGCGCAGGGCAGCAGGAAAGGGCTACAGGTTGACAAACCAGCATACAGGCACTGCAGCTGGGAGAAAGGGTGGTGCTTCCGCAGACAAGGGCTTATATAGGCTGCCCCTCGCGCCCCGCCTGACGGTCGGGCGCGCGCGTGGCGCACAGCTGGCTGGGAGTCGTAGTTCGCTCGCCCTGGCGTTGTCCGCGCGTCACCTCCCCAGCCTTACGCGCGCGTGTCCGGCCCGAGCCCGCGAAGCGCGAACCGCTAGAGGCTTTCCTCCAGGCGGGAAGAAGTGCCTTCACCTTTCCGTACCAGGCGCCGGGCCCACGCAGGAAGCCGACCCGCCGTGGCTTCGGGAGGCTGAGGCAGGCGGATCACCTGAGGTACGGAGTTCGAGACCAGCCTGACGAACGTGGAGAAACCCTGTCTCTACTAAAAATACAAAATTAGCAGGCGCGGTGGCGCACGCCTGTAATCCCAGCTACTCGGGATGCTGAGGCAGGAGAATCGCCTGAACTCGGGAGGCGGCGGTTGCAGTGAGCCGAGATTGCACCATTGCACTCCAGCCTGGGCAACAAGAGTGGAACTCGGTCTCATAAAAAACAAAAACCCATAAGAAAAAATGTATATCCGCTGGGGGGGTACAGTGGCTCAGGCCTGTAATCCTACCAATTTCGGAGGTCAAGGCTGGTGGATCACCTGACTTCAGGAACTAGAGACCAGCCTGGCCAACATGGCGAAATCCCCTATCTACTAAAAATACAAAAAAGAGAAAAAAAGCCGGGCGCGGTGGCTCACGTCTGTAATCTCAACACTTTGGGAGCCCAAGGCGGGTGGATCACCTGAGGTCAGGAGTTCGAGACCAGCCTGACCAACATGGTGAAACCCTGTCTCTATTATTAAAATAATAATAATAAAATACAAAAAAAAATTAACTGGGCATGGTGGCACACATCTATAGTCCCAGCTACTTGGGAGGCTGAAGCACAAGAATCGCTTGAACCTGGGAGGCAGAGGTTACCGAGAGCTGAGATCGGCTAATTTTTTGTATTTTTAGTAGAGATGGGGTTTCACCATGTTGGTCAGGCTGATCTTGAACTCCCAACCTCAGGTGGTTCTCCTGCCTCGGCCTCCCAAAGTGCTGGGCTTACAGGCCTGAGCCGCCATGCCCAGCCTAAAAAAACACTTATGTCATGTTATTTGCCTGCTCAGAAATCTCCCATGACTTCCCAACACACTTAGAATAAAAATGGAAATCCCCGTAATGGTCTCCAAGGCCACATATAATCAGGCTTCTCCTCCTCACTGCTCTCATCACCCACCATGTGCTCCCTCAGTCAGTCGGTTCCATCTCCCTGGACTCTTTGCTCTTCTTGGAGCACTCGAGAGCCTTTGCTCTTGCTGCTTCTCTTGCCTGGAACTCACCCCACCTGAATATCATCACAGACACCCACACTTCTTACTGCCTCACTTCTCCTGGGTTTCTGTCCACATGCCACCTCCTCAGGCCATCCTATTTTGATACAGTAACCCCGCCATCCTCCAGCCTTCAAGTCACTGCCTGCTTGATTGTTATTTATAGCACTTAATGCTTCCTGACATGGTATTTTGTATGTATTTTGTTTTCGCTATTAGAATGTCAGCATCTCAAGAGAGCTGGGATTTTGTCTTTTTTCCCCTCTACTGCTGTATAAATGCCTGGTACGTAAAAGATGGCCAGCATTCTTGAAATAATCACCAAGTGAATGAATGAATGAATAAAACTTGGCCCAGGTTCATATAACCAGCAAGTGGCCATTGGAACTACAATCCAAATCTGTTCTTTTCTTTTTCTTTTTTTTTCTTTTCTTTTTTTTTGAGATGGAATGCCAGACGAGTGCAGTGGCACAATCTCGGCTCACAGCAACCTCTGCCTCCTAGGTTCAAGCAATTCTCCTGCCTCAACCTCCCGAGTAGCTGGGATTACAGGCTTGTGCCACCAAGCCCAGATAATTTTTGTTATTTTTAAGAGACGGGGTTTCATCATGTTGGCCAGGATGGTCTCGATCTCTTGACCTCGTGATCCACCCGCTTCAGCCTCCCAAAGTGCTGGAATTACAGGCGTGAGTCACCGCCCTGGGCCCAACTCAGATCTGTTCTAATGCAAAAGCAGATAAACTTAATTGCTGTGTCTGGAGGCTCCTCCAGAACTTACCCTGTGTGGTGGGTACCGTGATTTGCCTCACTTAAATGAAGAGGAAGCAGGGATCAGGGAAGCGAAATAACTTACCCCTGATTACACAGTGAATCTGTGGCAGAGGTCAGCTGACATCTGGATTTAATTGCAGTCAGAGGCAGACACATGATCCCAGTAGGAACATCTGAAAGAGGGAGGAAGTTCAAGAAGCCAGATGCTGACAGTGCACTGCCCACGTGGGCTGACCGGAAAGGCCTCAGGGAGGGCTGGGGTCAGACTGCATTTCCAGCTACTTTGTGCCTCTCTGGAGTCTCCTTTCTGCTTGACCTTCCCAGATCCCACGTATCCACGGAGACCCAGCTTCAATATCAGCTGGGATGGGCTTCTCTGACCCTTTGGCTTCCTCATTCCAGCTCTATTATGGTGTTTGAATGAATGAATGGATGAATGAACAGCACTTATCCACTTTCTTTAATTCATCTAGCTATAAATTTTTACTGAGTTACTTTATTTGTTTATTTAGTTTTGAGATGGAGTCCTGCTTTGTCACCCAGGCTGTAGTGCAGTGGTGTGATCTCGGCTCACTACAACCTCCACCTCCCAGGTTCAAGCGATTCTCCTACCTCAGCCTCCCATGTAGCTGGAATTACAGGCGGCCACCACCATGCCTAATTTTGTATTTTTAGTAGATACAGGGTTTCATTCACCATGTTGGCCAGGCTGGTCTCAAACTCCTGACCTCGAGTGATCTGCTCATCTTAGCCTCCAAAAGTGCTGGGATTACAGGTGTGAGCCATGCGCCAGCTTGAGTTTCTACTTTATGCCAAGCACCGCGTTTGGCCCTAAGGATACAATCATAGTCCCTGCCCTCAAGAAGCCTGCAGGGTAGAAGAGAGACTGACATCACAGGTGGTCAGAACTGCGTGTGGGCCAGGCATAGTGGCTCACACCTGTAATCCCTGCACTTTGGGAGGCCAAGGCAGGCAGATCACTTGAGGTCAGGAGTTTGAGGCCGGCCTGGCAACATGGTGAAACCCGGTCTCTACTAAAAATACAAACATTAGCTGGGTGTGGTGGTAGGGCCTGTAATCCCAGCTACTTGGGAGGCTGAGGTAGGCATATGGCTTGGACCCAAGAGGTGGAGGTTGCAGTGAGCCAAGATTGTGCCACCGCACTCTAGCCTGGTAACAGAGTGAGACTCCGTCTCAAACGAACAAACAAAAAAAGACGAGAGAGACTAGAGCTGTCTGGGGCTGGCTGGAACTCCAGGCTTATTGCTCTCTGGGGCTGGCTGGAAGTCCAGGCTCATTGCTCTGGTTTTCCAGAAGGCCAGCCTGGAAAGGGTGGAGTAAACCTTGGTGGCTCATGTGCTGCCTTACCCTAGCCCCTCACCCAAGCAAGACTCAACCAGTGTCTTAGTTCTCATGGGACCTGCCTTGTCCCCTTTTGTGGCATCAAGGGTGTGATGAAGGATGAGACAAACCTGAATGTGAGCCCCAGCTCTGCTGTGTGACCCGGGACAAGCCATGCCTCTGAACCTGTCTTCTCAGCTCTAAAAGGGGCACTCCATGGCCCTATCAAAGGGTTGCTGCCCACAAAACATGAACTGACCTTTGGCCTTATATATGTTAGTTGTCAAATCCACACGCCAACTTCACTCCTTTTAGAATTGCAGTTGTAGGCCGGGCGCGGTGGCTCAAGCCTGTAATCCCAGCACTTTGGGAGGCCGAGGCGGGTGGATCACAAGGTCAAGAGATTGAGACCATCCTGGTCAACATGGTGAAACCCCGTCTCTACTAAAAATACAAAAAATTAGCTGGGCATGGTGGCGCGTGCCTGTAATCCCAGCTACTCAGGAGGCTGAGGCAGGAGAATTGCCTGAACCCAGGGGGCGGAGGTTGCGGTGAGCCGAGATCGCGCCATCGCACTCCAGCCTGGGTAACAAGAGTGAAACTCCGTCTCAAAATAAATAAATAAATAAATAAATAAATAAATAGAATTGCAGTTGTGTGTGTCTGTCCTGCCTCCTCAACCAGACTCTGCCCAAGTTCCTTCTGGGGCCCTGGTGTCCAACGCAGCCACGGAGGAAGCCGCGGGGGCTGTTGAACATTGAACCTGCACTTGGAACTAGAGGCCCCAGGCCAGGGCCAATGAGGGCTCCAGGAAAGGGCTTCGGGGTGGAGAGGGAGCACCTACAAACCACCCACTTCCAGAGTGGCCTTCCTGGGTGCAGCAGAGGGGTGGGGGCCAACTAGGGAATCCACAGCGGGCGGGGTGGAGCGGATAACGGGGTGGGGCTGGAGAGTGGAGGAAAGTGAAGTGGATGCTTTAGCGCTGTTAGCCTCCTCCCTCTGCTCCCCACCTTCATCTAGTATACTTCAGTGAAGTGTAGGGGGTCATCATTAGCCTCCTTTAACGGAGGAGGCAAGTGAGGCTCAGAGAGAGAGAAACTTGGCCAAGTGTTTCCACTCGGTCCGACGCCCTCGGATCGAGTGGAAATGGCACTTCTCCACCTGTGCTGAAGACGTCCCGGGTTCCCAGGTGCCCCGCCAGGGACGAGGGCAGGGCGCGGGAAGAGGGGGGCGGCGCCGGCAGGGCCCCGGGCAGGGGGCGGGGCAGGGCGTGGACAAAACGGCCGTGGGGCGGCGGGGCGGGGAACGTGGCCATGGAGACCGAGGGCTGCCGCTACCAGTTTCGGGTCGCGCTGCTGGGGGACGCGGCGGTGGGCAAGACGTCGCTGCTGCGGAGCTACGTGGCGGGCGCGCCTGGCGCCCGGGAGCCCGAGCCCGAGCCCGAGCCCACGGTGGGCGCCGAGTGCTACCGCCACGCGCTGCAGCTGCGGGCCGGGCCGCGGGTCAAGCTGCAGCTCTGGGACACCGCAGGCCAGGAGCGCTTCAGGTGCCGGCGGCAGGGGCGGGGGAGGGACTCCTGGTGGGGGGGCTCGGTGCTGGTGCGCTGGGCCGCGGCACCCCCAGGAGATCAAGCGGAGGGCGGGGTCCCTGCCCTGGGTCCAGCCTGGTGCGCTGATGCCAGACCCTCCCCTGCTCGGAGTCATTCTTCCCACGAACACTTTGGGGTGGGCCGAGGCCCAGAGCCCTGGAACATCCCTGCGTTGAGCTCTGAACTCTAGAGAGATGCTGAGTGATACTGTCCCGGGTGCTGAGAGCTCAAGGGCGCAGGGCGGTAAGTGCCGGGAGGATGTTGAAGGGACAGAGGTTTGTGTTGACTCTGAAGGATCAGCAGTTTGCCAGGAAGAGAAATGAAGACCGAGGCCAGGGCAGCACCAGGCCTCCACCAGGCATGAGGGACTCGGGTCATGCTTGCCCTCTAACTGGGGAGCACCCAGACTTTTAGGAGAGACACAGACACCGAGGCAGAGAAGCACAGGGGCCGGGTGAAGTGGGCCCTGTTGGGGTGTGAGGCATTCTGTGTTTCCCAGGGGGAGGAGGTCCTGCCTCTAGGGGTGTCTTGAAGGTGACAGCCTCTCCCAGCTTACCTCCTGCCTCCCTGCCTCCCCAGGTGCCTCCCCAGGTCCTTTTACCGGAACGTGGTGGGTGTCCTGCTGGTCTTTGATGTGACAAACAGGAAGTCCTTTGAACACATCCAAGACTGGCACAAGGAGGTCATGGCCACTCAGGGCCCGGACAAGGTGATCTTCCTGCTGGTTGGCCACAAGAGTGACCTGCAGAGCACCCGTTGTGTCTCAGCCCAGGAGGCCAAGGAGCTGGCTGCCTCCCTGGGCATGGCCTTCGTGGAGACCTCAGCTAAAAACAACTGCAACGTGGACCTGGCCTTTGACACCCTCGCTGATGCTATCCAGCAGGCCCTGCAGCAGGGGGACATTAAGCTAGAAGAAGGCTGGGGGGGTGTCCGGCTCATCCACAAGACCCAAATCCCCAGGTCCCCCAGCAGGAAGCAGCACCCAGGGCCATGCCAGTGCTGACTCTAGGAGAGAAAGGGTTAAAGCAGTCCCAGCCTCAGCCCACATGATGGGATGGGAATGTTAGTATCTCTCTGGAGGACAAATGACAGAAGGGCTCATATAAACAGTATCTTGATACAGTCATGCTTCCTGGATTTTGGAGTCAATGCTTTCTACAGAAAAGAAAGGTCTGATGGCTGGGTGGGGTGGGTCACGCTTGTTGGGCAGATCACCTGAGGTCAGGAGTTTGAGACCAGTCTAGCCGACATGGTGAAACCCCGTCTCTCCTAAAAATACAAAAATTAGCCAGGTGTGGTGGTACATGCCAGTAAGCACAACTACTCGGGAGGCTGAGGCAGAATTGCCTTAGTTATCTCATGAACCAAGGAGGACTAAGAAAAAGACAAAAGGTTCTGTTTGAAAGAAGGGGTCAGGGGACTCTTTGCTTCTAGTGAACAAAGGCCCTGAGCTTTTACAGCCCTTCGTGGTCAGCTGCTTGATTTATCATAGGTCCAGCAGGTTCCAGATGTTCAGGTAGATAGCCTCAAGGAGGACGGGACCTGGCGCGTGACTGCCCTCAACATTCCTTCTAGCCATACACAGTTTGTCAGTTTGACATCCTGCTTTCATGAGGAGTTTGCTGTTTACTCCTATAGCCGCCAGAGGTATATTGAGTTGGTCACGCCCCACATTCTTGGGGTCTTCAGCAGAGAATCGCTTGAACCCAGAAGGCAGAGATTGCAGTGAGCTGAGATTACACCACTGCACTCCAGCCTGGGTGACAGCAAGACTCTGTCTCAAAAAAAAAAAAAAAAAAAAAAAAAAAAAAAAAAAAAAAAAAAAGAAAGAAAAGAAGAAAAAAAGGTCTGAGAGACCAGATATGCAAGTCCTTGAGCCTCAATGTCCTTATCTGTCAATGGGGCTTGTATAAGATCTCGCCTTGCAGGGAGGTGGTGGCCATGAATGAGATAGTGGCCACGGTATGCTCACCCAGAGCCTGCCACGCTATGAATTGCATGACAAAAGCTCTCATTCCCACTCTGTCTTTTTTTTTTTTCATCTTGTTGGTCGGGCTGATCTTGAACTCCTGACCTCAGGTGATCCGCCCGCCTTGGCCTCCAAAGTGCTTGGATTACAGGTGTGAGCCACCACACCCGGCCCCCACTCTCTTTCTTGGCTGCGATATGGCTACTTTGGCAGCATTCCTGGGCTTAGACACAGAAGCCAGCGTCAGGAAGCTGCTGCATGGGCAAAGGCAGGTGCGGAAAATTCCAAGGGGAGCTTGGCTTGGAGCCTCCTTAGGTCCTCAGGCTAAAATGATTCTGGCCATGGGATTAATATGTGATGTCAAACCCAGGGTTGCTGGCCAATGCCCCCACCCCAGGCCCAGGGGCTGAATGAAAATGGATGTTGGAGGCTGGGATGAACATGAATGTGCAGCAATTATGTTGGGCACAGAGTGGCCACTATGATGAGCCACCAAGATCCCCCTTCCTGGCTGGGGAACCCATCAACCCTCTCCCCAGCTGCTACCACTGGATGATGACTTCCGCTTGCAGCACTTTCTGGGAAAGGCTAGCCCCTCAGGGCAGCCCATATCCAACATCCATCTACACTGGGGGGACTTAAAGGCCTTGCCCTCTTGCCCTAGCTCTGAAAGTCAAACCCAACTTTATCAGTCTCTGTGGGCTTCATTGAGGACACTGTTGTGACAACATCACAGCCAAGTTATCCCGCTGCCCAATCCTGCTTCCCTTTCTTCCTTCCCCAAAACAGGTATTCTCAAGAATATCCCCTAATAAACATCTGCACACTTGTCTCCATCTCGAAATCTGCCTCCTGGCAACCTAGCCTACAATGGGGGACTACTAGGCAGGAAATGTCCTGGGCGCAATTAGGGTGGGCTTCGTAGAAGAGACACTGTTTATGTTAGGCAGAATCTCAGCAGGTGTAGGGCTTAGTGGGTATCATTGTGCTGTAGCAGAAAGCACAGCCACTTGGTCAGGTGCAGTGGCTCACGCTTGTAATACCAGCACTTTGGGAAGCCCAGTAGGGCAGTTGACTTGAGGTCAGGAGTTTGAGACCTAGTCATGGCATGGCCAACATGACTAAACCCCGTCTATACTAAAAATACAAAAATAAGCCAGGCATGGTGGCTCACACCTGTAATCCCAGCTACTCAGGAGGCTGAGGCATGAGAATCGCTTGAACCCAGAAGGCAGAGGTTGCAGCGAGCCATGCATTCCAACCCTCCAACATGGGCGACAGGGCAATACCACGGCTCAAAAATAAATAAATAAAAGCATAGTCGCTTAACTCACTTTGTGACCTTGGGTTAGTTACTCGGTCTCCTTGAGCCTCAGTTTCCTCCTCAGTCAGTAACACGAGACTGATAATCCCTCCTTCCTAGGGTTCTTAGAAGGTTTTCAATCAGAGTGAGTTTCTTAGCTTCCTCCCCGTGGAGATGGGGCTGAGGAGGTCTTTCTGTGCACTTGGTCCTGCCTCTTTTTTTTTTAAACCCATAAAATGCACCTGTTCTATTTTGTGAGGGTGGGGAGTATCCATTGCCTCAAAGGTTTATATTTTCTTTGCATTACAAACAATCCAGTTTATACTCTTTTATTTCTAAATGTACAATAAATTATCGTTGACTGTAGTAACCCTATTGTTAATAAGATCTATCAAATGCTAGATCTTATTCATTCTATGTAACTATATTTTTGGCTGAACGCAGTGGTTCACAACCATAATCCAGCACTTTGGGAGGTTGAGGAGGGTGAATCACCTGAGATCAGGAGTTTGAGACCAGCCTGGCCAACATGGTGAAACCCTGTCTCTACTAAAAATACACAAATTAGCCAGACGTGGTGGTAGGCGCCTATAATCCCAGCTACACTGGAGGCTGAGGCAGGAGAATCGCTGGAACCCGGGAGGCGGAGGCTACAGTGAGCCGAAACCACACCACTGCACTCCAGCCTGGGCGATAGAGTGAGACTCTGTCTCAAAAAAAATAAAATAAATAAAAGCTATATTTTTGTACCCATTAACCATACCCACTCCCCCCTCCACTACCCTTCCCAGCCTCTGGTCACCATCATTCTACTCTATCTCTATGAGTTCAATTGTTTTAATTTTTAGCTCCCACAAATAAGTGAGAATGTGAGAAGTCTGTCTTTCTGTGCCTGGCTTTTACTTATAGTTTCCTCCAGTTCCATCCATGTTGTTGCAAATGACTTGCCTCCTTTTTAAAACATCCTTATTGGCCAGGCAAGGTGGCTTATGCCTGTAATCCCAGCACTTTGGGAGGCCGAGGTGGGCTGATCACTTGAGGTCGGGAGTTTGAGATCAGCCTGACCAACATGGAGAAATCCCGTCTCTACTAAAAATAAAAAATAAAAAAATCAGCCGGACATGGTGGCGCATGCCTGTAATCCCAGCTACTCTGGAGGCTGAGGCAGAAGAATTGCTTAAACCCGGGACGGGGCAGAGGTTGCAGTGAGCTGAGATCGAGCCATTGCACTCCAGCCTGGGCAACAAGAGCAAAACTTTGT
>NW_016107402.1:6398302-6408394 GCF_001604975.1 Cebus imitator
TGGCCAGGATGGTCTCGATCTCTTGACCTCGTGATCCACCCGCCTCGGCCTCCCAAAGTGCTGGGATTACAGGCTTGAGCCACTGCGCCCAGCCTCAAGCTAACTTTTAAATTATTATTTATTTATTTGAGACGGAGTCTTGCTCTGTTGCCAGGCTGGAGTGCAGTGGTGCGATCTCGGCTCACTGCAAACTCCACCTCCTAGGTACAAGCAATTCTCCTGCCTCAGCCTCCTGAGTAGCTGGGATTACAGTCATGTGCCACCACACCCAGCTAATTTTTTGTTTTAGTCGAGGCAGTTTTCACCATGTTGGCTAAGATGGTCTCAATCTCCTGACCTTGTGATCCGCCCCTCTCAGCCTCCTAAAGTGCTGGGATTACAGGCATAAACCACCGCATCCGGCCAACTTTTTAAATTATTGTACAGACAGGGTCTCTCTATATTGCCAAGGCTGGTCTCAAACTTCTGGCCTCAAGCAATTCTCCTGCCTCAGCGTCCCAAAGTGCCAGGATTACAGGTGTGAGCCATGGCACCCGTTCTCCTTAATCAATTTTTTTTTAAATGTTTTTAAAGACGGGGTTTCACCATGTTGGCCGGGCCGGTCTTGAACTCCTGACCTCAGGTGATCCGCCCGCCTTGGCCTCCAGAGTGCTTGGATTACAGGCGTGAGCCACTACACCCAGCCATCAATTTTTTTTTTGAGACAGAGTCTCGCCCTGTTGCTTAGGCTGGAGTACAGTGGTGCGATCTTGGCTCACTGCAACCTCTGCCTCTCGGGTTCAAGCAATTCTCCTGCCTCAGTCTCCCAAGTAGCTGGGACTACAGGCGTGTGCCACCACACCTGGCTAATTTTCGTATTTTTAGTAGAGTCAGGGTTTCACCATGTTGGTTAGGCTGGTCTCGAACTCCTGACCTCAAGTGATCTGCCTGCCTTGGCCTCCCAAAATGCTGGGATTTCAGGCGTGAGCCACTGTGCCAGCTGCTTCATAAATTTTAATTATTTATTTTTTTAAGATGGGGTTTCACCATGTTGGTCAGGCTGGTCTTGAACTCCCAACCTCAGGTGATCCACCCGCCTTGGCCTCCAAAGTGTTTGGATTACAGGCGTGAGCCACCACACCCGGCCTCACAAATTTTCTTAAGTGAGCGTCTACTTTGTTCTAATCTCTGGGGATACAGCAGTGAACATGACAGAAAACCCCTCCTGGGTCTGACATTCTAGTGGAAGAGAGACAAAAAAAAAAAGTAAATAAATGAACTGAATGATTTCCAGTTGCAGTAAGTGCTGTTGAAGACCACAGATCAGGGAGAGGGAACTGGGAGTGATGAGGGGTCCTTTTGAGCAGGTGGTCAGGGAGGGCATCTCTGAGGAGATGGCCTTGAGCTGAGACCTGGTGGAGGAGGAGGAGCCAAGTGAAGAGCCCCTAACACACTAGGGGATTGATATATATTAATTCAACCTTCACAATAACTGTGTAAGTTAGACAGTCATTCCTTTTTACCCATGAAGAGACAGGCCCAGAGAGGTTAAGCGGCTTGTCTAAAGTCTCACAGCTGATAAGTAGAGGGGTAGGAATAGCAACAGCAACAGAATAGAGGCTACAGTGGCCTGGGCTCTTTCCAGGAATTTACAGATCTGAGCGTGGAGTCCATGGGCAGGGAAGATGGCTTCTTTCTTTCTTTTTTAATAGAGGCAAGGTCTTGCTATATTGTTCAGGCCAGTCTCAAACTCCTGGGCTCAAGCAATCCTTCTGCCTTGGCCTCCCAAAGTGCTGGGTTTACAGGTGTGAGCCACTGTGCCGGACCTGATCTATGGTTTCTGGTTTCCCTGTTCAGGAGCCCGGGTCTAAATTGACGATCAGTTGGGAGATAAGCTTGTCGAGAGGAGGCTGTCAGGTGCTCAAGACAAATCTCCAAACCCTTTGAGAGAGAAAGAGGAAAAGTGATCCACCCGCCTCAGCATCCCAAAATGCTGGGATTACAGGTGTGAGCCACTGGGCCTGGCCAATACTTTTGTTTAAAAAAAAAAAAAGGAAGCTGGGCATGGTGGTTCATGCTTCTAATTCCAGCACTTTGGGAGGCCAAGGTGGGTAGATCACGAGGTCAGGAGATTAAGATCAGCCTAGCCAACATGGTGAAACCCTGTCTCTACTAAAATACAAAAAAACTAGCAGGGCATGGTAGTGTGCGCCTATAGTCCCAGCTACTCTGGAGGTTGAGGCAGGGGAATTGCTTGAACTCAGGAGGCGGAGGTTGCAGTGAGCTAAGATTGTGCCACTGCACTCCAGCCTGGCAAGAGAGTGAGACTCTGTCTCAAAAAACAACAGGCCAGGCGCAGTGGCTCAAGTATGTGATCCCAGCACTTTGGGAGGCCGAGGCAGGCGGATCACCTGAGGCTGGGAGTTCGAGACCAGCCTGACCAACATGGAGAAACTCTGTCTCTACTAAAAATACAAAATTAACCGGGCGTGGTAGCACATGCCTGTAATCCCAGCTACTTGGGAGGCTGAGACAGGAGAATTGCTTGAACCTGGGAGGAAGAAGTTGCAGGGAGCCGAGATCACACCATTGCATTCCAGTATGGGCAACAAGAACGAAACTCTGTCTCAAAACAATAACAACAAAAACAACAAAAGAAGCCCAAGTGAGGTGCACACCACTAAGTCTGAGAGCTGTCCACACTCCATGCTCACTTTCCACTCAGCTCTAGCCACTCTCCCCTAATTTTGCATCTTATGCTTTGGTCTCACTGGCACACTCACTTCATTAGACCTCTGGGCCTCTGCACACACTACACTTTTGCTTGAAATCCTTCAGTAGCTCCTGTTACTTTTTTGACAGGCCACTCTTTGCTGGGATCTGCAATGTACTGCATGGCCTGGTCCAGCTTACCTCAATCCACTAACTCAAGGATTGTACACCAGGCAAATTTCTCTCCTTGAAAGAGATCCCCATCCCCTTCACCTGGATCCCTCACATCTCAGCTCAAACAAAATTTCTCCCTAGCTGACCATGCCCCTCCCTAGCCCTGTGAACACATTTATTAGATAAATGTGTTACTACATTTATCTAATAACATAACAGGATTGTCCCCTGGATCCTTTTTTTTTTTTTTTTTTGAGACTAAGTCTGGCTCTGTCACCCAGGTTGGAGTACAGTAGTGCAATCTCAGCTCACTATAACCTCCACCTCCCAGGTTCAAGCAATTATCCTGCCTCAGCTGCCCGGCTAATTTTTTGTATTTTTAGCAGAGACAGGGTTTTGACATGTTGGCCAGGCTGGTCTGGAACTCCTGACTTCAAGTAAACCACCTGCCTCAGCCTCCCAAAGTACTGAGATTACAGGCTTGAGCCACTGTGCCTGGCCGCCTGGGTCTGTTTTTATTCATCATTGTATTCCTTTGCTTAGCACAGGCGGGGGCTTATAAATACTTGCTGAATGAACAAGCCCAAACAAGCCCCTCAATATGCAGACAGGCCGAGACTGAGATAGATGACACCACTTACTTGTTGCATGGCAAATCAAGAACTGGGGTCTTTTGATTCTACCCCAGCTCTTTCCATTAAACTTCCCCGATTCCTGTGTTCCCTTCTGTTCTTAGTGGAGATTTCAAAACTAATTCTAGATTCCGTGGCTGCCAAGGTCAGTGACCTATTCCTACTACTGAAACCCAGCTGGAGGCCCCTTGCTGTTTGATGTCACCGACAGAACATCCTTTATGAGTATCACCACTGGCATCAGGAGGTTCTGGAGAAAGTGAAACCCTTCAACACCCTCATCCTGATAGTTGGCCACAAAAGTGACCTGGTGGCTGAGCACCGAGTAACACCACAGGGAAAGAAGCTGGCTGCCTCCTTGGGACAGTGAAACTTCAGCCAAGAACAACAGTAACAGCACAGCCTTTGAGGTGCTCACTCAGTATATCTGTGAGGCTGTGAAGAGGGGGACATGAGATCTAACCCAGGGTGGGAGGGAGTTTTGAAAAGCAGGGTCCCTATAACTCGATCAAGACAGATGCAGGTGGGCAAAAAAAAAGAAAAAAGAAAAGAAAAGCAGGGTCCCATCCTGGGCCAAGCTTCAGGACTCAAGAGGACCAAAGCAGAAGGCGGCTGTGCCTGTGTTAGTGACCCTTGGGTGGGATAGCCATGCTCCCTAGAGCCCACAGAACTCTCACAATCCACAAGGGCCATGCTGGGCCCAGGACAGGACAATGCTAGGTGCCACAGAAGGACATGACCCTGAGGTCTAGAAGGGGCCTGGTTGCCTCTGCACAATGGTGGAAGCACCAGGATCAAAGATACCAGCAACTAAGAAGAGATGGGAACCTGCACAGCCAGGACTATTCCAAGGACAGGCCTACTCCCATCCTTTCTCAGGGCCAGGTTACAGCTTTCTCCAGGTTACAGAAGGTCAAAAAGGGGTTTTAGGCACATAACACTGCCAAAACAAGGAAGTCTCTTCAGTTCAGGGCCATAAGAGAAGGTCACCCTATTCAAATCTTATGACAGAGACTCTGGGCTCAAACTCCTATTGATGTTATAGCCTCCCTTGGAGTAAAATAATGGAAAATCCCCGAGTTTTTCTGAAACGCAGAAATGAATAATGGTGCTGCCACCTGCTGACTAGAGAGCTACAATCCAGGCTTGCTTGTCCTTACTTCTAGGATTTCAAAGGTACCCTGTCTTTTGATTAATAACTTCTTTATTCTGGAAAAGCAAATGAAAGTCATATTCATATAAACACTGACATTACAAAGTACAGGGAAAAGGGGAAAGGAGAAGGAAACAAAACCCTTTACAAATCCTGCTAATACTGTCTTACCCAAAAAGACCATAATGCTTTGTCCCATATTCAGTCACTTATATAATAAAACACAAATAAAATCTTCTCTGGAAGATACACGGCTCCTCTTTGAGATGGCAGGGAAAAGGGACCGGAAGTTGGGGTAGGAGGCTTTATTCTTTTGGCAGATCCTCTCAGTCATTATAGATATTGCTGCACTGTTAATAAAAAATATATGCTTCTCTGTAAAGCATTTAAAAAAAAAAAAAATCCATGGATGAGATGGCTGAGTTCTCAGCTCAAGTATCTCCAAATACATTGTTGTCCATTCCCTGACCTTTCTGTGTGTTATTTCTTGGTTGTTTTCCGGATCAATGCCATTCTCTGAAAGGAGAGAGAAATAAGCAGTTATACAGCAGCAGCTGGAGTCAGGAGCTTTCTGGGAACATTCTGTGTGGCTAGCAGGCCTCATGGTCTGCACTGTAGGCTGCAGCCCTCAGAGACCTGCAGTCACAAGGCATCTCAGTAGATTCCTTCTAACTGGAGAGCAGTCTGCAAGGCCCCAAGAAATGTTTAGATGGGCTAGTGGACCCATTTCATCCACCAAACTGCTCTAGGCTAGCAGGATGGCAAAAAAGTTAAAAGCAGGAGAAAGTGACAGCTCTTGAGTTTTGGGGACTTAGAGGATAAGCCGATAAAGCATGTGTTTTCTTTCCTTTTTTTTTTTTTTAAGATGGAATCTCGTTCTGTTGTCCAGGCTGGAATGCAGTGGCATGATCTCAGCTCACTGCAACCTCTGCCTCCCGAGTTCAAGTGATTCTCCTGCCTCAGCCTCCCCAAAGCACTAGGATTACAGGCATGAGCCACCATGCCTGGCCAAGCATGTGTTTTCTGGGGTCCCCCAACACCAAGCTTTTCTCTGGTGATGGACACAATAAGGAAAGGGCCTCAATTTCAAAGTGAACTGACATTTCACACCTGTGACCTGCAATGAAGGGAAACTGAAGACTAACAACTTCTACCACAACCCATCATGGAAACACTAAGATCACAGGTTTCATGATCTGAATTCTTTTACTATTACCAGCCACAGGCCAAATTAATAACTTGCTTTGCTTATTCTTTTTGACCAAATTATCAACATTATAGTATTTGTTGACTAAATAAATAGGGCTGAAAAGTGGTTAATTTGAGAGCAGAGCCAAAGTGGCAGTCCATTGTTTTGAGGGATTCTCTTCTGAACAGTGCAATCCTTCCATTCAGGCAACTGGTGGCTTCCTTGCAGGGCTTACTCTGTGAGCTCTACAAACACCTACTCCAGAGATACACGGCTATGGCGAAGCAGGGGCACTCAACCAGGACTACCTAGTTGTGCCTGCCAAGCTTGGAAAAAGCTCACGTTTCAAATCAGAGTAGCCACTTAAATTAAGACAGAAAGGATAACAGTCTTGTCAGAGGGAGGCAAACACTGTTGGACTGACTGAAGATGGGGATGACTTGGTCCACAACAGAAGTGTTATTCTCACACTGACTCCTAGGTTCCTTGTTCAGAGGGAACCAAAACAAAGAAAAACCGGGAGAGAGGCCAGAATGTCCGGCACAGCAGCCTGGATGCTACCTCTCAGCCCAAGTACAGCACATTTCTGGTTTCTTTAACCTTCCCTCTTTTCGTAGGGCTATATATGGTGATGTGATCAGCAAGAATGAAGATTTCATTAAGGAGGAATGATGGGGTGAGCTCCATCCATATTAGAAGAACCCAGAATTAACATCTTTAAGTGATATTCCTCAGAGTTAAAAGAAAAAACAGACTGCATGTGGGAACAGCACAGCACCAAGTGAGTATCTTATGCCTCTTGCCCTCTCTGACTCTTGATCCAGAGTGAAGCTTGCTGTGTGTGGGAAGTGAGACTCCCTAGAAGGTAGCTGTGTGTACTCGCTCTGAGAGGTAGCTCAATGAATCATTTCCTTACCTGTTTGTGAGCTTCCGTGGTGCAAGCTTTTTTGTAGGGTCGGATTTCTTCAGAGCCAAATCCTGGGATCCACATGTTCCACTGGCGCTCTGCAAGGAAGACGTCAGCACAGAGATAAAGGTACCAAGAAGGCAGTACCAGGAATGTAATGTTACCCCCTTGGATCAGGGAGGATGAATGCAGGCATCTGGATACTAACATTAACTCCACAGAGGGATTCTATTACAAATGGGGAAAATAAACATGGGTCCTCCAAGGTTTTTTTTGAAGACAGGGTCTTTCTGCTTTGTCACCCAGAGTGGAATGCAGTGGGAAATCTTGGCTCACTGCAGCCTTGACTGCCCTGGCTCATTTACCACAGGCTGATTTGCCAGGTTCAAGGGATTCTCCTGCCTCAGCCTCCTGAGTAGCTGGAATTACAGGTGTGTGCTGCCACTCCTGGCTAATTTCTTTTTTTTTTTTTGAGATGGAGTCTCACTCTGTCACCCAGGATGGAGTGCAGTGGCTTAATCTTGGCTCACTGCAACTCTGCCACCTGGGTTCAAGTGATTCTCTTGCCTCAGCCTCCTAAGTAGCTGGGATTACAGGCGCCTGCCACTGCGCCCGGCTAATTTTTGTATTTTTAGTAGAGATGGGGTTTCACGATCTTTGTCAGGCTGGTCTTGAACTCCTGACCTTGTGATCCACCCACCTTGGCCTCCCAAAGTGCTGAAATTACAGGTGTGAGTCACCCCGCCCACCCCCAACTAATTTTTTATATTTTTAGTAGAAAAGGGGTTTTACCATGTTAGCCAGGCTGATCTCCAACTCCTGACCTCAGGTGATCCGCCCACCTTGGCCTCCCAAAGTGCTGAGATTACAGGTATGAGCCACCACGCCCAGCCTTATATTTCTATTTTTTGTAGAGATGGGGTCTTGTTATGTTGTCCAGGCTGGCCTTGACTCCTTGAGCTCAAGCAGATCCTCCTGCCTCAGCCTCCCAAAGTGTTATACTGATATTACAGGCATCAGCCTCCATACCTGGCTTCTTCCAAGGTTTTGTTTTGTTTTGTTTTTGAGACAGAGTCTTGCTCTGCTGCCCAGGCTGGAGTGCAGTGGCGCAATCTCAGCTTACTGCAACCTCCACCTTCTGAATTCAAGCAATTCTCTGCCTCAGCCTCCTGAGTAGCTGGGATTACAAGCACCCACCACCAGGTTGGCTAATTTTTTTGTATTTTTAGTAGAGACGGGGTTGCACCACCTTGGCCAGGCTGGTCTCAAACTCCTGACCTTGTGATCCACCCGCCTCAGTCTCCCAAAGTGCTGGGATTACAGACGTAAGCCACCGTGCCCAGCTGATCCTCCAAGGTTTTTAAAGGACAAAATTCAAGCTTCTTGCAAAGAAAAAGAGGTAGTCAAAGCTGTGAATGCTGAGCCCTTGGGTTTCCATGCAGCTTATCTAATCCACAGAACATAAACATTTCTTTCTTCAGTTGTCTTATTCCTAAAACTCAAAGTAACCCCTCTCACACCTAAGGGACATGAAGGCACTTCAAGCATTCTGAAATTAAAAGCCAAAGCTGAGGTCTGCTGCTTCACTGAGCAGCTGTATGACACTGGGTCTCAGTTTCTTCATTTTTTATGTAGCCATAACAATAGTAATAACCACCTGAGAGGGTGGTTGGGGCATTCAATGACATAATGCATGTGAAGTGTTCAGCCCAGAGCCTGCAACAAATAAATAGGTATGGATATAGATAGAGGTATGTCCACACCACAGTTCCATGCCCTGGTGCCCCTGGATATCATCCTCCTCCTAAGATTATCACAAGAAGTTCCCAGAGGATATGGACTTTGTTTATTCCACTTAGTAACTAGCATAGCTGCTTGGCCCCCTAAATTCACATATAAAGGTGTACTGCACTTTAAGCAAACCCAATATTTACAGGCATAAGCCACAACACCTGGCTCAATACTTCTTTGAAAACAGAATTTCTGAAACCTTCTGCTAACAATTTAAGTTATTAGTATTTGAAAGTGACACTGGCCAGGTGTGGTGGCTCACGCCTGTAATCCCAGCACTTTGGGAGGCCAAGATGGGAGGACTGCTTGAGCCTAAGAGTTTCAGAGAAGCCTAGGCAAAATAGTGAGAATTCCTCACTACTAAAAACAAAAATATTAGCTGGTTGGGGAGTGGTGGCTCACGCTGGTAATCCCAGCACTTCCAGAGGCCGAGGTGGGAGGATCACCTGAGGTCAAGAGTTCAAGACCAGCCTGGGCAACATGGTGAAACCCTGTGTCTACTAAAAATACCAAAAATTAGCCAGGTGTGGTAGCGGGTACCTGTAATCCCAGCTACTTGGGAGGCTGAGGCAGGAGAATCACTTGAACCTGTGAGGCAAAGGTTGCAATGAGCCAAGATGGTACCACTACACTCCAGCCTGGGAGACAAAGCAAGACTCTATCTCAAAAAAAAAAAAAGGCCAGGTGCGGCGGCTCACGCCTGTAATCCCAGCACTTTGGGAGGCCGAGGCGGGTGGATCATGAGGTCAAGAGATCGAGACCATCCTGGTCAACATGGTGAAACCCCGTCTCTACTAAAAACTACAAAAAATTAGCTGGGCATGGTGGCACGTGCCACCATGAGGTTGCAGTAAGCCAAGATGGTACCATGGCACTCCAGCCTGGGTGACAAGAGCAACACTCTGTCTCAAAAAAAAAAAAAAAAAGCCAGACACGGTGGCTCATGCCTGTAATCCCAGCTACTTGGGAGGCTGAGACAAGATAATTGTCTCATGCTACCATGCTCAGCTAATTTTTTTTTGTTTTTTTTAGTAGAGATGGGGTTGTACCGTGTTAGCCAGGATGGTCGCAATCTCCTGACCTCGTGATCTGCCCGCCTTGGCCTCCCAAAGTGCTGAGATTACAAGCATGGGCCACCGTGCCAGGCCTATTTTATATAATCTTAATAGCAACAACAATCATTTAGTTAATGAAATGTAGTAAATGCATGGTCAAAGCAACATTGTGCAAAGCATTCTATATAAATTATCTCATTTAACTTCTTTTTTTTTTTTTAGATGGGCTATTGCTCTGTTACCCACGCTGGAGTTCAGTGGCGCAATCTAGGCTCACTACATCCTACACCTCCTGGATTCAAGCAATTTTCCTGCCTCAGCCTCCCAAGTAGCTGGGACTACAGGTGCGCACCACCACGCCCAACTAAATTTTGTATTTTTGGTAGAGAAGAGCTTCGCCATGTTGGCCAGGCTGGTCTCGAACGTCTGACCTCAGGTGATCCGCCCACCTCTACCTCCCAAAGCATTGGGATTACAGGCATGAGCCAGTGCACCTAGCC
>NW_016107402.1:6408534-6413223 GCF_001604975.1 Cebus imitator
GAGTAGCTGGGATTACAGGCATGCGCCACCACACCCAGCTAATTTTTGTATTTTTAGTAGAGAAGGGGTTTATGTAGGCCAGGCTGGTCTCGAACTCCTAACCTTGTGATCCGCCTGCCTTGGCCTCCCAAAGTGCTGGGATTACAGGTATGAGCCACTGTGCCCAGCCCTGGCTTACTTATTCTTTCTGTCTCTATGAATTTGTGTTGTGGTGGATTGATTTTTTTTTTTTCGGAGACAGAGTCTCCCTCTGTCACCCAGGCTGGAGTACAGTGGCATGATCTCAGCTCACTCCAATTTCCACCTCTTGGGGTCAAACAATTCTCCTGCCTCAGACTTCCAAGTAGCTGGATTACAGGTGCCCGCCACTGCATCTGGCTAACTTTTGTATTTTTAATAGACAGGTGGTTTCACTATCTTGGCCAGGCTGGTTTTGACCCCTGACCTAGTGATCCACCTACCTCGGCCTCCCAAAGTGCCAGGATCACAGGACCACACCCAAACGAGTTGTTTTTAATGTATGTATGTATTTACTTATTTAGAGGCAGGGTCTCACTCTGTCACCCAGGCTAGAATGCAGTATGATGACGACAGCTCACTGGACCCTTGACCTTCGGGGCTCAAGTGATTTTCCTGCCTTAGCCTCCTGAGTAGCTGGGACTACAGGTACACACCACCATGCCTGGTTAATTTTTAAATCTTTTTTTAAAAAATTATTTATTTTTTTATATTTTTTTCCTCTTAGCCATGCATGAGCAAATTTTAAAATCTTTTGTAGAGTTGACGTCTCACTATGTTACCCAGGCTAGTCTTGAACTCCTGGGCTCAAACAATCCTCCTGCCTCAGCTTCCCAAAATGCTGGAGTTACAGGTATAAGCCACCATACCAGGCCCCTAGTGGTGGTTGTAAAACATGTCTATAAATTCCTTCACACTCCTGCTATCAAGAGATGGAGTCTGTGTTCCCTCCTGCTGAAGCTGGACAGGTCTGACTGCCTCAAAGAACAGAATTCACCAAGAGTGATGCTGAAGACTGGGTTACAAAAGGCCATGAAGTTTTCTGGCAGGTGCTCATGGGATGCTAGTTCTGGGAGCCTTTAGCTGTCATGTAAGAAGTCTAGTTATCCTGGGACTGCTAAAGCATAAGACCATATGGAAAAACGGTGGATGGAGAGAATGGGAAGGGCACGATTGGAGAATGTGAAGGGGAATGGGAGGGTGGAAGGGATGGAGGGAGACACCTGCAGAATCCTAGCTTTTTCAGTGTTCTTAGGCCAGGCATCAGACATGGAAGACATATGAAGCCTTCCATTTTGGGTTATTTAAATAGTGTCCCTCAAAAAGATATGTTGCAGTCTTAACCTTAAGTACCTCCAGAATATGATCTTATTTGGAAATAGGATGTTACAGATGAAATTGGTTAAAATAAGATAAATAAATAAAATGAGATCATATTGGAGTAGGGTTAGCCCTTAATCCAATATGACTGGTGTTCTATGAGAAGAAGAGAAGAGACACAGAGATAGAGACACACAGGGAAAAGGACATGTGAAGACCAAAGCAGAGCCTGGAGTTCTGCAGCCACAAGCCATGGAAAACCAAGGATTGGCAGCTACCACCAGAGGCTGGGAGGAGGCAAGAATAGATTCTTCCCTAGGGGCAACAGAGGGAAAATGACCCTGCTGACACTTAGATTTCAGATTTCTGGCCTCAGAACTGTGAAAGAAAATTTTTTGTTGTTTTAAGCTGCCATGTTTATGGTACTTTGTTAAGGTAACCCTAGGAAACTCGTATGCCTTCCTTCAAGACAATCTCAGGCCCAGCCACTGCCTAACATAGTAAAACTAGCTGGGCCCAGTCAACCCCTAGATTCATGAATAAAATTAACAACGGTTATTGTGCTAAGCCACTGTTTTGGGGTGGTCTACTACACATTGATGGATAACTGGAATATCTGTCCTTTTCTCTATATACCAGCAATATTAACCAAAGTGTGTTACTTTACCTAGACTACCAACGTCTCCCCAAAGCAATAGCTTCTTGACACTGTGAAGGAAGCCTTTCAATAATTATTCATGGGCTGATCTGTACCAAATCGCTTAATATTGTCTGTCTCATTCATTTGGCCTGACTGTCTCTATAGGTATAGACTGGGCCAGGCATAGTGGCTCATGACTGTAATCCTAGCACTTTGGGAGGCCAAAGCAGGTGAATCACCTGAGGCCAGGAGTTTGAGACCAGCATGACCAACATGATGAAACTCCATCTCTACTGAAAATACAAAAATTAGCCAGGTGTGGTGGTACAGGTCTGTAGTCCCAGCTACTTGGGAGGCTGTGACAGGAGAATCACTTGAACCCAGAAGGCGGAGGTTGCTGAGATGGCGCCATTGCACTCCAGTCTGGGTGACAAAGCGAGACTCCATCTCAAAAAATAAAAAAATATCTGGGCGCAATGGCTCATGCCTGTAATCCCAGCACTTTAGGAGGCCAAGGCAGGTGGATCACAAGGTCAGGAATTCGAGACCAGCCTGGCCTATATGGCAAAACCCTGTCTCTACTAAAAATACAAAAATTAGCCTGGTGCAGTGGCAGGTGCCTGCAGTCCCAGCTACTCAGGAAGCTGAAGTAGGAGAGTCGCTTGAACCCAGGAGGCGGAGACTGCAGTGAGCTGAGATCGCGTCACTGCACTCCAGTCTGGGTGACAGAGCAAGGCTCTGTCTCAAAATATATAAATAAATAAACAAACAAAATTTTATTTCTTTTTTTTAACAAACAAAATTTTAAACATTAAAATTATTGTAATCCCAACATTTTGGGAGGCCGAGGCGGGAGGATCACGAGGTCAAGAGATCAAGACCATCCTTGCCAACACGGTGAAACCCCATCTCTACTAAAAATACAAAAAAATTAGCTGGGCATGGTGGCACACACCTGTGGTCCCAGCTACTCGGGAGACTGAGGCGGAAGAATTGCTTGAACCCAGGAGGCGGAGGTTGCAGTGAGCCGAGATTATGCCACTGCACTCCAGCCTGGTGACAGAGCAAGACTCTGTCCCAAAAAAATAATAATTAAAATTATATGTTTTATATATATAATTAAAATTATATACATACATATACTAATCTCTTTCTTTTGATCACATTGTAACCAATGCAGAGGGCTGCTTATTCATTTCCAAGTGATTATGATTATCACTATTAGCTAAGTATCTCCCAGAAAAACCCAAACTCAAATTTAGTGTCTGTTAAGAATATAAAGTTGTATGTATATTATGATTATCAGCTTGGGGAAAAATACATAAATAGGCTAAAAACTGTAAGGGAACACTGAAGAACAGTTTTATTTGAATGGTAGAGGCATAACAGTACCTATACTTACCAGGACCAGTGCCAGTCACTTTACAGACATAGTCTATAATTATCAGATTTATCCTGTAAGGAGGAGACTATGATCCTCACTTTACAAATGAGGAAACAGAGTCTAAGAGAAACTAGGTAGGAAAAATAGGCTGATACAGCTGGAAAGTGGCAGAATCTGGTTTCAAATCCATGCCTGCGTTCATTCTCCCTACCATGGATTTTTCTTTTCTATTTAGTGCTGTTATTGAATTGATACATAAATCCCAGTGCCCAAAAGTCTGATTCTGACATGAAGGTTCCTCTGACTATACTTCCCCTGGCAGTCCTGAAGCAGCAGTTGAATACATATTTCAGGGAGAAACAAGACCACATACCTAAATGTAGCTGGACATCTTTCACCTCCAGAGTGCTGGACTTGCGATGCCGTGCAAGCTGACAGGCTGCTGTCACCACACTCTCGATAAAATCATCAGCAATCTGAAGCAGCATCTGGGGAAGGTAAAGTGGGGAGAGGCACCACGACATTGGCAAATAGGCTTCTGGTGGTGGGACAACTGCTTTCTGCTTAGGTTACATATCTAGTCAGGATTTCTAGTAGAAGGCTGGAATCAGCATTTGGGCTAAGGTAGGGAAGAGGAATGAGAAGGACAAAAGAAAAACATTACCCAGGTTGAGTGCAACTCACACCTTTCTGAGCATATACTTTCTTTTTTTTTTGACATGGAATCTCGCTCTTGTTGCCCAGGCTGGAATGCAATGGCATGATCTTGGTTTTCTGCAACCTCCGCCTCCTGGGTTCAAGCAATTCTCTTGCCTCAGCCTCCCAAGTAGCTGGGATTACAGGTGCCCGCCACCACACCCAGCTAATTTTTATATTTTTAGAGAGAGGGTTTCACCATGTTGGCTAGGCTGGTCTGGCCAGAGTAGCCTGGTAGTAACCTCTACAGTAGCTGGGATTACACGTGCCTGCCACCACACCCAGCTAATTTTTGTATTTTTAGAGATGGGATTTCACCATGTTGGCCAGGCTGGTCTCAAACTCCTGACCTCAGGTGATCCGCTCATCTCAGCCTCCCAAAGTGCTGGGATTACAGACTTGAGCCACAGTGCCCAGCCTGAGCATATACTTTCAACCTGGCAGTGATCAACTATCCCAATCCCTACCTTTTATATCTTTATTAGTGGGAAAATAAAAGTGAATCATTGGAATTCCTCACTCACAGTTTCTTAAAAGCATTTTTGTTTCCATTATCTCACTTAGTCCTTGTAATAATCCTATTAAGAAAATCGGACATGGATTTTATTCATTCCTTTTTTTTTTTTTTTTT
>NW_016107402.1:6415367-6417479 GCF_001604975.1 Cebus imitator
GGAGGCGGAGGTTGTGGTGAGTCGAGATCGCGCCATTGCACTCCAGCCTGGGTAACAAGAGCGAAACTCCGTCTCAAAAACAAAACAAAACAACAACAACAACAAAAACCAACATATTGCCAGGTGCGGTGGCTCACGCCTGTAATCCCAGCACTTTGGGAGGCCAAAGCAAGTGGATCACCTGAGGTCAGGAATTTGAGACAAGCCTGACCAATATGATGAAACCCCATCTTTACTAAAATTACAAAAATTAGCCAGGCGTGGTGGCGTGTGCCTCTAGTCCCAGCTACTTGGGAGGCTGAGGCAGGAGAATCACTTGAACCTGAGAGGCAGAGGTTGCAGTGAGCAGAGATCATACCACTGAAAAAAAAAAAGCCAGACACGGTGGCTCATGCCTGAACTCCAGCCTGGGAGACAGAGTGAGACTCCATTTAGAAATAAATAAAATAAAATAAAATATTAATCCACAAAGACATCAGCAACAGAAGAGAAAATCTTAATGGGCAAGAATTTCCAATAAACTTTTTTTTCCTGAGTCTTACCATAGAAAAGAACCAATAACCTTTTTTTTGTTTGTTTTTGAAACAGGGTCTCCCTCTATTGCCCAGGTTGGAGTTCCGTGGCCCAATCATGGCTCACTGCAGTCCTCCCATCTCAGCTTGGACTCAAGCAGTCCTGCCATCTCAGCTTCCCAAGTAGCTGAGACTACAGGTATGTGTCATCAGGTCTAGCTAATTTTTAAAATTTTTATAGAGATGGGGCCTATAATCCCACCACTTTGGGAGGCCAAGGTGGGTGGGCTGCTTGAGCCCAGGAGTTCAAGACCAGCCTGGGCAACATGGCAAAAGCTCATCTTTACAAAAGATTTAAAAATTAGCCAGGTGTGGTGGTGCACACCATAGTCACAGTTACTTGGAAGGCTGAGGTGAAAGGATCACTTGAGCCCAGGAGGTCGAGGCCACAGTGCGCTATGATCATGCCACTGAACTCCAGCCTGGGTGATAATGAGACCCTGTCATCAAAAAAAGAAAAAAAAAAAAGGAAACTGGCTGGGCGTGGTGGTTCACACCTGTAATCCCAGCACTTTGGGAGTCCAAGGCGGGTGGATCACCTGAAGTCAGGAGTTTGAGACCAGCCTGACCAATATGGTGAAACCCTGTCTCTACTAAAAATACAAATATTAGCTGGGCATGGTGGCGGGCACTGTCATCCCAGCTACTCGAGCAGCTGAGGCAGGAGAATCACTTGAACCCAGGAAGCGAAGGTTGCAGAGAGCCGAGACCATGTCATTGCACTCCAGCCTGAGCGACAAAGCAGGACTCCATTTCAAAAAAAAAAAAGAAGCTAAAGGATAAATCAACCCTCCAGATAAATCAACCTTCCCTCCAGACTGGAAGACAAGACTTTTCTCTGGAAATAGTGAATGATTCCAGAGAAAAGACTTACAGATACTGACATTTAGGGAATCTTCCATTAGGAAGGTTGACTTGCGGACCAAATTACTCTGAAGTAATATCTGTGGTCTGCTAGCATGAACTGAGACCAGCGCATAAAAGTCAATTATGTACCTCTTTTCCCAAGTTTTTATTCAGTGATGTCATGTTGGAAGGAATAGTTACACTGCAGAAATCATAAAGTACTGCAAATCAAGCCTTTATCTCCAAAGAGCAGGTTGTTAAACATTTACCTATATATCACTGGGCCAAATCCATCACTTATGCTTCAAATCAGCTTTTTAGTGAGTCATTCTTTTTTTTTTTTTTTTTTTTTGAGATGCGGGGGCGTCTCACTCTGTGGCCCAGGCTGGAGTGCACTGGTGCAACCTTGGCTCACTGCAACCCTCCAGCTCCTGGGTTCAAGTGATTCTCCTGCCTCAGTAGCTGGGACTACAGGTGTGCGCCACCGTCCCCGGCTAATTTTTTGTATTTTTAGTAGAGATGGGGTTTCACCATGTTGGCCAGGTTGGTCTTGAACTCCTGACATCAGGTGATCCACCCACTTCAGCCTCCCAAAGTGCTGGGATTACAGGCAGAAGCCACCATGCCCAGCTACAGTGGGTCGTTCTTTAAGAATGAATAGCTAGGGTTGGGTGTGGTGGCTCACACCTGTAAT
>NW_016107402.1:6419194-6422104 GCF_001604975.1 Cebus imitator
TTTCACCTTGTTGGCCAGGTTGGTCTCAAACTCCTGAACTCAGGTGATCCACCCACCTTAGCCTCCCAAAGTGCTGGGATTACAGGCATGAGCCACTGCACCCAGCCTTTGTTTTTGTTTTTTTTTGAGACGAAGTCTCATTCTGTTGCCCAAGCTGCTAGAGTACAGTGGTGCGATCTTGGCTCACTGCAACCTCTGCCTCCTGGGTTCAAGCAATTCTCCTGCCTGTCTCCTAAATAGGTGGGACTATGGGCATGTGCTACCATACCTGGCTAATTTTTGTATTTTTTTAATTTATTTATTTAAAAAAATTTTTTTAAAGATGGGGTTTCACCATGATGGCCAGGCTGGTCTTCAACTCCTGACCTCTGGTGATCCACCCACCTCGGCCTCCCAAAATGCTAAGATTACAGGTGTAAGCCACCGCGCCTGGCCCTAATTTTTGTACTTTTAGTAGAGATGGGATTTCACTATGTTGGCCAGGCTGGTCTCCAACTCCTGACCTCATGATCTGCCCACCTCAGCCTCCCAAAGTGCTAGGATTACAGGTGTGAGCCACCATGCCCAGCCCTCTTTTTTTTTTTTGGAAACAGGGTCATGCTCTGTCACCCAGGCTGGAGTGCAGTGGTGCAATTTTGTCTTACTGCAAACTTGGCCTCCCAGGTTTAAGAACACCTCAGCCTCCCTAGTAGCTGGAACTACAGGGGCACACCACCACGCTCAGCTAATTTTGTAATTTTTTGCAGAGACAATGTCTCACTATATTGCCCACGCTTGTTTTGAACTTCTGGGCTCCAGCAATCTTCCTGCCTCAGTCTCTCAAAAGGCATGAGCCACTGCATCTGGCCTGTCTGTGCTCTTAACCACTATGCTATACCAGTTCTCAGGGACCAGTTTCTGGGGTACCCAACCCCACCTTACCTCCTCCACATCTTCATCCAACTGCTCATTAGGATCCACTTCTCTTACTAAGTCCTGCAATTTCTTCTTGGTCAATACCTAAAGTTAATTGGGAAAAGATTTTTCAGCCAGGTATTAAGGAAACGAAATAGATCATTACCCTGTAATGAAGAAAAGCTGTCAAATTGTTGGGTTTAGTTTCCACTTTCCAAAGACTTCACAGTCTGCCCTACCTGACTATGCTGCTATAAGACTACACTGTCAAGACAGAAGTAACTTAGGGAAAGGCGGAAAGAGCAGTTTGAAGACAGGCTGTCAGACAGTATATTTCACCCTCATGTATTTTTCTCACTGTGCCTATCTACATGAAGAAATTTGCAATTCTCTGACCACCACAAATTGTACCATGCCCTTTGCCTTTAGGCAAGTTTTTTTTTTTGTTTTTTTTTTTTTTTTTTTTTTTAGACAGGGTCTTGCTCTATTGCCCACTGGAGTGCAGTGGCATGATCATGACTCACTGTTGCCTTGATTGACAAGCTCTCCCTTTTAAGCTTCCCAGGTAGCTGGGACCATAGGCACATGCCACCACACCTGGGTACTTTATTTATTTTTTTGGAGAGATGGGCTCTCACTATGTTGTGCGGCCTGCTCTTAAACTCCTGGGCTCAAGTGATTCTTCCACCTTGGCCTCCCAAAGTGCTATACATGCCCTTCCTCCCTTCTTCCTACATGTTCAGCTCATGGTGCCTCTTTCTGATGCCTTTCCTAGCCCATCCCAGTATAAGTAACCACTTCCTCATCTGGCCTCTATTGTACCTTGTGCACCCTTTTTCATTGTGCATATTTATACACTTCCCTGTTTCTGACTTAATAGGCTAAAACTCTCTGAGGGCAGCCTTCATAAAGGAAATGTCATGTTACATATGTATGCCATTAAAAAGTGATCAAGCTCCTTCCTCCCCACTCCTCGGATAAAATAAAAATAAAATTTAAAAAGTAATCAAAAGAAAGCCAGGCACAGTGATCTGTGCCTGTAGTCCCAGGTACTCAGGAAGCTGAGACAGGAGGATCACTTGAGGCCATGAGTTAGACTGCATTGTGCCACTACACTCCAGCCTGGGGAACACAGCAAGCTCTCTGCCTGTAATCTGAGCACTTTGGGAGGTTGAGGCAGGCAGATCATGAGGTCAGGAGTTCGAGACCAGCCTGGCCAATATGGTGAAACTCCATCTCTACTAAAAAATATAAAAATTAGTTGGGCATGGTGGTAGGCACCTGTAGTCCCAGCTGCTCAGGAGGCAGAGGCAGGAGAATCACTTGAACCCAGGAGGTGGAGGTTGCAGTGAGCTGAGATCATGCCACTGCACTCCAGCCTGGGTGATGCAGTGAGACTCCATATGAAAAAAGAAATACAAAAAGGGGTGGGTGCAGTGGCTCACGTCTATAATCCCAGCACTTTGAGAGGCTGAGGTGAGTGGATCACTAAGTCAAAAGATCAAGAGCATCCTGGCCAACTCGGTGAAATACTGTCTCCACTAAAAATACAAAAAGAATAGTTGGGCGTGTTGGCGCTCCCCTGCAGTCCCAGCTACTTAGGAGGCTGAGGCAAGAGAATCGCTTGAACCCGGGAGGCAGAGGTTGCAGTGAGCCGAGATTAAGCCATTGCACTCCAGCCTGGGCAACAAGAGCAAAACTCTGCCTCAAAAAAACAAACAAAAAAAAATTATTTTTTTTTCTTATTTCAAAAATTATAAATGTTTATTACAGAAGCTGCAGAAATACACAAAAAATAAATAGCCCGTAATTCTAATGCCACCACCATAAAATAGCCATGGTTAGCATTTTAGTGTATGTGTGTATGTCTTTTGTTTTTTTTCTCTTTCGTTCTCTTTTTTTTTTTAAGTGGAATTTTACTAGAAGCTTTAGAGCAAGAAAGAAAGAAAACTGCCTAATTTTAAAAAAATTTTTATATATATATATATATATATATATATATATATATATATATAT
>NW_016107402.1:6424294-6426784 GCF_001604975.1 Cebus imitator
TCCCAAGTAGCTGGGAATACAGGCATGTGCCACCACACCCAGGTAATTTTGTATTTTTAGTAGAGATGGGGTTTCACCATATTGGCCAGGATAGTCTTGT
The DNA here is from genome assembly GCF_001604975.1 of Cebus imitator. Lineage (NCBI taxonomy): Eukaryota > Metazoa > Chordata > Mammalia > Primates > Cebidae > Cebus > Cebus imitator. The sequence continues at coordinate 6,424,395 of NW_016107402.1, forward strand.
TCTCCATGTTGGTTAGGCTCCTCTCGAACTCCAGACCTCAGGTGATCTGCCCGCCTCGGCCTCCTAAAGTGCTGGGATTACAAACTTGAGCCACCACACCCAGCTACCTAAACAATTTTAAATTCTGTCTTCTACAACAGACTCCATATTCAAAAGAGACTGATCTCCTAATTGTCTGCCCAACCATCCCTCATTAACCTTTGCCAGTTCCTTCACTCATTCCCTTGAAATACTGGGCCAACTCATTCATTTTTCTACACAGCCTATGAAACCCAAGTCAAAGAGATTATACTTATTTCTTGCGGCTCTGGAGGCAAAATCAGAATTATGGGTAGAAAGAAGGGAGCAGATTTTAGAATCACTGCAGAAAATTAATAATGGCAGGAATTGGATGAACTAGAAGATGGAATGGCTAGAACCAAGAGTAATTTCCATCATAGGAAAAATGAATCAATTATGTTATTTAACAACTATATAGTTAACATATATATAAAACACCTATCAAAATGAAAGAAAAAACGTATCACAGGCAAGGTATTGTGTTAGTGTATACGGATGGATGGATGGATGTATACATGCATACACACAACAATATACAACAAAGTAAAACTTGATAAACACTGTACATGATAATTTGCTAAACAATTTTAGAGGAGCATATATTCAGGGCAAATTGAATCTGTGTCTCCTGAGTTGGGGTTCTCAAATTGGCCCAAATAAACTCTCTACTTACATTAAAACAAACAAACTTGACTAGCCTTAAAAAAACAATCACTCACGCCTGTAATCCCAGTACTTTGGGAGGCCAAGGCGGGTGGTTCACGAGGTCAAGAAATCGAGACCATCCTGATCAACATCGTGAAACCCCGTCTCTACTAAAAATACAAAAAATTAGCTGGGCATGGTGGCGTGTGCCTGTAATCCCATCTACTCAGGAGGCTGATGCAGGAGAATTGCCTGAACCCAGGAGGCGGAGGTTGCGGTGAGCCGAGATCGCGCCATTGCACTCCAGCCTGGGTAACAAGAGCGAAACTCCATCTCAAAAAAACAAACAAACAAACAAAAAACAAAGAAATCCACAAGAGGGAAAAGACCCTTTCAGCTAAGAGAAAAAGGCAGCATATAAGATGGACATATCTTAAGTATTACAGGTTGAAATAACACGTAAGAGGTGGCTACAGGGAAGAAAGAGTAAGAGGATGATACCTGATTGTTTTCAGGGCTAAGACGACCTCCTGTCCCAGGAGTGCCTGGTATCTTTACCACTGTAGTACTATTGGCCATGGAGCCTTGTGGAGGGGTGCTGGCTGGTTCCGGTTTTATGGATGAGAAATTGGAGAGGTTGATTAGGGCTGAGGGGCCAAACTGGTTCATAATCTGCCGAGCTTTGGACTTCAGCTCATAGAGCTTATCGAGATCCTGTTTCTTTTTGGAGCTGTGAGGACCAAGGCCAATTAACTGAAGAAGAAAAACACAAGAATTAGTTCTAGAAGAACCTGTAATAAAGGATGAGTCTTGAGAGTAAAAAGAGGCCTGGTGCAATGGTTCAAAACTGTAATCCCAGCACTTTGGGAGGGCCAGGTGGGCAGATCACTTGAGGCCAGTAGTTCAAGACCAGCCTGGGCAACATAGCGAGACCTCATCGCTACCAAAAAAAAAAAAAAAAAAAAAAAGTAAGTAAAATCAGGTCTGTTAGACTTTGAGAGTTCTTCAGTATATATGGAATGGTGACCATTTAATACCTATATGTTAAAAATTGAGGGAATGAAGAATGGTTATTGCTTTCACCTGACATTTAGAAACCATCTCTTCTCTAAATGTTAAACAAAATTGTCCACAAAATTGAAACAAGGAAGAAAGTAAATGAAATAAAGAATCTTATGTACAAAAATAAACTAGGGTTGGGTGCAGTGGCTCATTGTAATCCCAGCACTTTGGGTGCCTGAAGTGGATCACTTGAGCCCAGGAGTTACAGAATCGCCTGGGCAACATAGGGAAGCCCTATCTGCAAAAACTTAGCTGGGGTTGAGCATAGTTGCTCACACCTATAATCCCAGCATCTTGGGAGGCCAAAGTGGGTGGATTACCTGAGGTCAGGAGTTCGAGATGAGCCTGACCAACACGGTGAAACCCTATCTCTATCAAAAATACAAAAAAATTGGCTGGGCATGGTGGCACACTCCTGTAATCCCTCCCAGCTACTGGGAAGGCTGAGGCAGAAGAATCATTTGAACATGGGAGACAGAGCTTGCAGTGAGGCAAGATCATGCCACTGTACTCCAGCGTGGGCAACAGAATGAGACTCTGTCTCAACAAACAAACCAAACAAAAAACCACTTAGGGGCCGGGCATGGTGGCTCATGCCTATAATCCCAGCACTTTGGGAGGCC
>NW_016107402.1:6427004-6430947 GCF_001604975.1 Cebus imitator
AAAAAAAAAAAAAAAAAAAAAAAAATCCCACTTAGCTGGACCCACTTAGCATGTAGTCCTAGCTACTCGGGAGGCTAAGGGAGGAGGATTGTCTGAATCCAAGAAGTTGAGGCTGCAATGAGCTGTGATCATACCACCACTGCACTCCAGCCTAGGTGACAGAGTGAGACATTGTCTAAAAAGAAAATGAAATAAAATAAAATAAAAATAAACTAGAATAAGAAAGACATTTTTGAGAACTTTGTAAAAATAGTTAAGTACTACATGCATTAAAGTATCAAATAATGTTAAATTCAAATAAGTCATGGCACAATCGCATCCTTTAAAAAATCAGTCACAAAGCTTAACAATACAGACTATTTCATTTTGGCATTTCAAACATGCTTAAGTCTATGTCAGGGGTATGCCCCAAAAATGTAACTTTTAGCTGTTGTTAAAAGTAAACTCCTTTTTATCAAGAGCAATTTTTCTCTGAGTGTTAGCAATCTAAGTACATGCAGAGACCCTAGCCTGAAGCAGCTGAGACTCCTGAATCTTAGAGCCATGAGGTTTACTCTATGGGCATCAGCTTGGGTGTCATGACAACCAGAAGCACATTCACCAACTTCTGCCCACAGTAGCCTCAAACTTACTTACAGCTATCTGAGTGTCTAGATCTTTAATTACATCAGCAACAGCTGTGAGCCCGGTGAAATGAGAGGCAGCCATTTTCAAAAGCTACCTGTAAATGAACAACTAGCATCAAGCAATATCCTTGCCATGGAATCATTTTAGTTGCATGGCCTGGTACATCTTTACCAACCAGGATCCAAGCAAACTGGATGTGGAAAAATGTATCTCCTTTTCCTCAGTGGGAGCCAAGACAAACATCTCCACCTCTTTTATAGGCAACTTTGAAAATTAATTGATGATTATGGCACATATAGACCATCTTCGTTTTTTTTTAGACGGAGTCTCGCTCTGTCACCAGGCTGGAGTGCAGTGGCGCGTTCTCAGTTCACTGCAACCTCAACCTCCTGGGATCAAGCAATTCTCCTGCCTCAGCCTCCCAAGTAGCTGGGACTACAGGCACACGCCACCAAGCCCAGCTAATTTTTGTATTTTTAGTAGAGATGGGGTTTAACCATGTTGGCCAGGATGGTCTCAATCTCTTGACTTCATAATCCACCCACCTCGGCCTCCCAAAGTGCTGGAATTACAAGTGTGAGACACTGCACCCAGCCTAGACCATCTTCTTATAAAATGAATGTCTGCTGTCAGGGATAAGCTAACAGCATATGGAATATTTTATTGGGCAAATATGTGGGATACGAACCTGCAGAAGTTATGTCAATGGCTTTCAGAACTTGTTCAAGTTGGCAACATAAATGTCTATCTGTATCTATTGTCCTCTTTTCCCTACTGCTGAGTTCTTCCTCAACACACTGTCTGACTTTCTAATATAAGAAATCTGGCCTGGCCCAGTGCCTCATGCCTGTAATCCCAGCACTGTGGGAGGCCAAGGCAAGCAGATCACTTGAGGTTAGGAGTTTGAGACCAGCCTGGACAACATGTTGACACCTGGTATCTACTAAAAATACAAAAACTAGCCAATAGCCAGGCATGGTGGCAAGTGCCTGTAATCCCAGCTACTTGGAAGGCTGAGGCAAGAGAATCTCTTGAACTCAGGAGGTAGAGTTTGCAGTGAGCTGAGATCAGGCCACTGCACTCCAGCTTGAGCGACGGAGCGAGACTCTCAAAAAAAAATAATAATAATATGAGAAATCATGTTCTCCTGGTTTACTCTCAATAAAAGCAACTAAGTATGTACTGGTTTAAAAAAAAAAAAAAAGATAAACTAGGCTGACTTGCTGGCCAAGAAACAGCTGAAAGGGACAGCAGAGTATTAGGATCACTTGTTTGTTTTAACCATATGTGGCCTCCTTCTCTCCTATCAACAAACATTACCAATACAAGAGTCAGCAGAGAAACCTTTCTTAACATGCTAATAGCTGTTCTAATATTATAAAAGCTAACTATTTTCCCAACACAAGTTCTATGGAAAAGCCCCATTAAAGATTATCAAACTGTATCCTCATCACTCTAGCCTCACACTAAACATACTATATCTCTCAAAACACTCCCACAACCTTCAAGGGACTTCCCAAATAATACTGAGTATCACACAAAATAAGTGGAAACATTTTATAATAAAGATTTTTGAATGAGAATTTCTGTTATAACATCTGGAGACATAGCTGGGTGTGGTGCTATGCACCTGTAATCCCAGCTACTCTGGGGGCTGAGGTAGGAGTGCTGCTTGAGCCCAGGACTTTGCGGTTAGACTTGGCAACATTATGAGACACTGTCTCAATCCCTCTCTCTCATTTTTTTTTTTTTTTTTTTTTTTTTAAGACAAGGTCTCATTCTGTAGGCCAGGCTAGAGTGCAGTGGTGCAATCGATTGTCTGTAGTCTTGAACTTGTGGACTCAAGCAATTTTCCCATCTCAACCTCTTAAGTAGCTAGGACTACAGATGCACACCACTGCACCCAGCTAATTTTGTTTTTTTGGTAGAGATGGGGTCTTGCTATGCTACCTAGGCTGGTCTCAAACACCTGGCCTCAAGCAATTCCCCTGCCTCAGCCTACCTGAGTACTGAAATTACAGGCTTGGGCCACCACCACACTCAGCCCTGTCTCTTTAAATTTTTTTTTTTTTTTTTTGAGAGGAGTTTCACTCTATCACCAGGCTGAAGTGCAATGGCATGGTCTCGGCTCACTGCAACCTCCGCCTCCTGGGTTCAAGCAATTATCTTGCCTCAGCCTCTCGAGTGGCTGGGACTACAGTCATGTGCCACCACGCTCACCTAATTTTTGTATTTTTAGTAGAGACGAGGTTTCACCATGTTGGCCAGGCTGGTCTAGAACTCCTGACCTTGTGATCCACCTGCCTCGGCCTCCCAAAGTGCTGGGATTATAGGCATGAGCCACCATGCCCGCCTCTTTAAAAATTTTTTTTAGGGCTGGGTGTGGTGGCTCACGCCTGTAATCCCAGCACTTTGGGAGGTCAAAGTGGGCACATCACTTGAGATCAGGAGTTCGAGACCAGCCTGGCCAACATGGTGAAACCTCTCTCTACTAAAATTATAAAAGATTAGCCAGACATGGTAGCAGGTGCCTGTAATCCCAGCTACTGGAGGCTGAGGCAGGAGAATCCCTTGAACCCAGGAGGCAGAGGGTGCAGTGGGCTGACACCTTAAGATTTGGAGACAAAAAAATACGGCCTATCTACATAGTACCAAATATGAATATTCGCATTACCAAATTAGGATTTTTTTTGTTTTCTTCTTTCCAGTGAGGTTGAATGAAATTAGGAAATAACCTTAAGGAATAGCTCCAACATCACTTTAATGAAGTAAGTGGAGGCTGGGCATGGTGGCTCATGCCTGCAATCACAGCACTTTGGGAGGGCGAGGCAGGTGGATCACTTGAGGTCAGGAGTTTGAGACCAGCCTGGCCAACATCGTGAAACCCCTTCTCTACTAAAAATAGTCAGGCATGGTGGCATGCGCCTGTAATCCCAGCTAGTCAGGAGGCTGAGACATGAACCTGGGAGGCAGAGGTTGCACTGAGCCGAGATAAGGCCATTGCACTCCAGCCCTGGTGACAGTGAGACTCTGTCTCAAAAAAAAAAAGAAAAAAGAAAGAAGTGGAACTTCTGGGGAAGGGAAAAAATCAGTTTCTCCCTAAGAAACTAGACAAAAATCGGCCGGGCGCGGTGGCTCAAGCCTGTAATCCCAGCACTTTGGGAGGCCGAGGCGGGTGGATCACGAGGTCAAGAGATCGAGACCATCCTGGTCAACATGGTAAACCCCGTCTCTACTAAAAATACAAAAAATTAGCTGGGCATGGTGGCGCGTGCCTGTAATCCCAGCTGCTGGGGAGGCTGAGGCAGGAGAATTG
>NW_016107402.1:6432852-6433857 GCF_001604975.1 Cebus imitator
TGACCAGGATGGTCTCGATCTCTTGACCTCGTGATCCACCCGCCTCGGCCTCCCAAAGTGCTGGGATTACAGGCTTGAGCCACCGCGCCCGGCCTTTTGCTGTCATTTATTAAAACATACATATTGGCCAGGTGTGGTGGCTCACGCCTGTAATCCCAGCACTTTGGGAGGCTAAGGCAGGTGGATGACAAGGTCAGCAGTTCAAGACGAACCTGACCAAGATGGTGAAACACCATCTCTACTAAAAATACAAAAATTAGCAGGGCACAGTGTCAGGTACCTGTAATCCCAGCTACTCAGGGGGCTGAGGCAGGAGAATTGCTTGAACCCGAGAGGTGGAGGTTGCAGTGAGCTGAGATTGCACCAGTGCATTCTAGTCTGGGTGACAAAGCAAGACTCCATCTCAAAAACAAACAAACAAACAAACACACATACACAGACACACAGTTGTAAATTCATAAATTATTCCTGGAAAGATACAAGAAACTGATAACAGAGGGAGGAGGAGGAATGGTGGTATCCGGGTGGCCTATGAGACCAAGATGGGAGAATCTTATTTTTCACGGTACACCTCAAATCCTGTATTATGTGCATATATTACCTATGGAAAAAAAATTAAGATAAACTACTATTTGGATTTTTTTCTCTGAAGAAATAGATCATACTCACCCTTTTCTTTTTGGTTGGTTTGTTTCTGAGACACAGTTTCACTCTGTCACCCAGGCTGGAGTGCAGTGATGTGATCTTGGCTCACTGAAACCTTGGCCTCCTGGGTTCAAGCAATTTTCCTGCCTTAGCCTCCCAAGTAGCTGGGATTACAGGTGCACACCATCATACCCAGGTAATTTTTTTGTATTATTAGCAGAGACCGGGTTTTCCCATGTTGGCCAAGCTGGTCTCCAACTCCTGACCTCAAGTGATCTGCCCACCTTGGCCTCCCAAAGTGCTGGGATTACAGGCATGAGCCACCGTGCCTGGCCTTGGAATTCTTTTTTTTTTTTTTTT
>NW_016107402.1:6436740-6438048 GCF_001604975.1 Cebus imitator
GCCTCCCAAAGTGCTGGGATTACAGGCTTGAGCCACCGCGCCCGGCCTGGAATTCTTTTTTGTTTGTTTGCAGAGATGAGATCTCACTGTTTTCTAGGCTGGAGTGCAGTGGTGAAATCGCAGCTCACTGTACCCCCAAAATCCTGGGCTCAAGCAATCCTCTTGCTTCAGCCTATTGAATAGCTGGGACTACAAGTGCAAGCCCCACCTGGCTAATTTTTTTCTATTTTTTTTTAGAGACAGGTATCTTGCTATGTTGCCCAGGACAGCCCTGAACTCTCGGCCTCTATCAATCCTCTATCAAGCCCGCACCTTCCAGAATAGCTGGGATTATGTGCAAAAGACACCACACTCAATTCTAATCTGTTTATTTTTTTAGAGATGGGTCTTGCTTTGTGGCCTAGGCTGGAGTGCAGTGGTGCAATTATAGCTCACTACAGCGTCAACCAGCTGGACTCAAGCTATCCTCCCACCTCAGCTTCCCCAGTAACTGGAACTACAGATTCACAACACAATGCCCAGGTCATTTTATATGTTTTGTAGAGAAAAGGTATCACCATGTTGCCCAGGCTGCTCTCAAACTCTTGGGCTCAAGTGATCCTCCAGCCTCAGCCTCCCAAAGTGCTGGGATTATAGGTACAAGCCTCCATGCCCACATTTACAAGAAAATAAATTCAGGGCCAGGCGCAGTGACTCATGCTTGTAATCCCAGCACTTTGGGAGGCCAAGGCAGGCGTAGGATCACAAGGTCAGGAGTTCGAGACCAGACTGACCAACATGGTGAAAACTTGTCTCTACTAAAACTAAAAATATTAGCTGGGCATAGTGGCGTACACCTGTAATCCCAGCTACTCAGGAGGCTGAGGTAGGAGAATCACTTGAACCCAGGAGGCGGAGGTTGCAGCGAGCTGAGATCGCACCACTTCACTCTAGCCTGGGTGGCAGTTCCAGACTCCATCTCAAAAACAAAAAACAACAAAAAAAAGTTCAAAACTGATCATAGACCTAATGTAAAAATATATAACATTTCAAAGAAAACAGGAAAAATCTTCAAGACTTCAGGTTAGTCAGAGTACTTAGATACAACACCAAAAGCACAATCCACACAATAAAAAAACTGATAGCGTGAACTTAGTCAAATGTAAAACTTCTGCTTTTCAAAAGACAATAAGAAGATAAGTCATAGATTAGGAGAAAATATTTATAAATTACATAGCCGGCCGGGCGCGGTGGCTCAAGCCTGTAATCCCAGCACTTTGGGAGGCCGAGGCGGGTGGATCACGAGGTCAAGAGATCGAGACCATCCTG
>NW_016107402.1:6438538-6440213 GCF_001604975.1 Cebus imitator
CTCTGGAAGGCCTCGGAGGGTAGGTCACCTGAGGTCAGGAGTTCGAGACCAGCTTGGCCAACATAGAGTGAAACCCAGTCTCTACTAAAAAAATACAAAAATTAACTGGGTTTGTTGGTACATGCCTATAGTCCCAGCTACTTGAGAAGCTGAGGCAGGAGAATCACTGGAACGTGGGAAGCAGAGGTTGCGGTGAGCTGAGATCACACCACTGCTCTACAGCCTGGGCAACAGAGCAAAACTCAGTCTCTCAAAAAGAAAACAAAAGAAAAGAAAAGAAAAGAAAATGGGCAGACTGGGCATGATGGCTCATGCATGTAATCCCAGTACTTTGGCAGGCCAAGGCAGGAGGATTGCTTGAGCTCAAGAGTTTGAAACAAGCCTGGGTAACATAATGAGACCCTGACTTACTTAATTTATTTATTTAAATGGGCAAATGATCTGAGCAGACTCTTCATCAAAGAAGATAAACAAATGGCAAATAAGCACATGAAAAGATACTCAATATCATTAGTCATCAGGAGGATGCAAATTTTTAAAAACATGATACACCTATATAAAATAGCTAAATGGCCGGGTGCGGTGGCTCACACCTGGAATCCTAGCTAGTACTTTGGGAGGCCGAGGTGGGTGGATTGCCTGAGTTAAGGAGTTCAAGACCAGCTTGGGCAGCATGGTGAAACCATGTCTTAAAAAATAATAATAATAAAATAAGACAAAATAGCTAAAATTTAACAAAAACAATGCTGGAGAGGATGCAAAGGAACTGAAATCCTCATACATTGCTGGTGTTAATGTAAAATGGTATAGTTTTTTTGGAAGACAGTTTGGTCATAAAGTTAAACATATAGTTACATGACTCAGCAATCCCACTCCTAGGTACTTACTCCAGAGAAATGAAAACTTACATTCACACAAAAATCTGTATATAAATGTTTACAGCAACATCATTCACAACTACTGAAAACTGAAAACAATCCAGGTGTCCATCAAATGGTGAAGAGATAAACAAATTATGGTATAACCATTCAATGGAATACCCAGAAATAGAAAGGAAAGGCCGGTTGCAGTGGCTCACACCTGTAATCCCAGCACTTTGGGAGGCTGAGGTGGGTGGATCACCTGAGGTCAGGGGTTTGAGACCAGCCTGGCCAACATGGTGAAACCCTGTCCCCACTAAAAATACGAAAACTAGCTGGGCATAGTGGCTCGAGCCTGTAATCTCAACTACGTGAGAGGCTGAGGCAGAGGATGCAGTGTGTAGAGATCGAACCATTGCTCTCCAGCCTGGGCAGCAGAGTAAGACTCTGTCTTAACAATAACAACAAAAGACTACTGATACATGCAACAACATAGATGAATCTCAAATGAATCATGCTAAGTGAAAAAGGCAAGGCTCAGATGGCTATATAATTCCATCTATAGGCCACTCTGGAAAAAAAGTTATAGGGATAGAAAACAGATCAGTGGCTGCTAAGGAGTCTGGGGCAGAGGAGTGTCTGACTACAAAGAAGCAGCATGATTAAATCTGCAAGGGTGGGGAGTGAAATTGTTCCGTATCTCGAATGTTGTGGTGCTTACATGACAGTATGTATTTGTCATATTCCATGAGTTAGGACTATACCCCCATAATAATTTTACGGTATATAAATTTAAAAAAAAAAATTTTTTTTTT
>NW_016107402.1:6440983-6442170 GCF_001604975.1 Cebus imitator
GAGTGCAATGGCGCTATCTCGGCTCACCACAACCTCCACCTCCTGGGTTCAGGCAATTCTCCTGCCTCAGCCTCCTGAGTAGCTGGGATTACAGGCACGTGCCACCATGCCTAGCTAATTTTTTGTGGTTTTAGTAGAGATGGGGTTTCACCATGTTGACCAGGATGGTCTCGATCTCTTGACCTCAAGATCCACCCGCCTCGGCCTCCCAAAGTGCTGGGATTACAGGCCTGAGCCACCGCGCCCGGCCATTTTTATACTTTTTAATAGAGAACGGGTTTGGCCTTGTTAGCCAGGGTGGTCTCGAACTCCTGGCCTTAAGTGATCCGCCTACCTCAGCCTCCCAAAGTGCTGGGATTACAGGCATGAGCCACTGTGCCTGGCCAAAAATAAATTTTAAAAAGTAAAACAGGGCCAGGCACAATGGCTCATGCCTGTAACCCCAGCACTTTGGGAGGCCAAGGCAGGCAGATCACTTGAGGTAAGGGTTCGAGATCAGCCTGACCAACATGGTGAAACCCTGTCTCTACTAAAAATACAAAAATTAGCCAGGCGTGGTGGTGGGTTCCTGTAATCCCAGCTACTTGGAAGGCTGAGGCAGAAGAATGGCTTGAACACAGGAGGCAGAGGTTGTAGTGAGCCGAGATCACACCACTGCACTCCAGCCTGGGCAACAGAGCGAGACTGTCTCAAGAAAAAAAAAATTTTTTTTTAAAGACTAGGAGTGGTGGCTCACGCCTGTAATCCCAGCACTTTGGGAGGCTGAGGCGCGAGGATCACCCGAGGTCAAGAGTTTGAGACCAGCCTGACCAACTCAGAGAAACCCCGTCTTTACTAAAAATTCCACATTAGCCGAGCGTGGTAGCACATGCCTATAATCCCAGCTACTTGGGAGGCTAAGGCAGAATCGTTTGAACCCAGGAGGTAGGGGCTGCAGTGAGCAGAGATTGCACCATTGCACTCCAGCCTGGGCAACAAGAGTGAAACTCTGCCTCAAAAAAAAGTGAAGGGAATAGGGGAACAAAAGACTAGATGGCCTTCAAACTTCAAAAGTTTTTAACCTCTGAAATATTTAGTAATTTATTATTTAAGCAAAATACTGGAATCAAGAGGACTGGCCTTGGCATAAAAACCCTATTGCTGTGGTGTATGACTTCACTTAATGATTTTTTTTTTTTTTTTTTTTT
>NW_016107402.1:6442190-6452703 GCF_001604975.1 Cebus imitator
TTCAGACAGAGTCTCACTCTGTCACCAAGGCTGGAGTGCAGTGGCGTGATCTCGGCTCACTGTAATCTCTGCCTCCCAGATGCAAGCAATTCTCTGCCTCAGCCTCCCAAGTAGCTGGGATTATAGGCGCCCACCACCACGCCCTGCTAATTTTTGTATTTTTAGTAGAGACAGGGTTTCACCATCCTGGTCAGGCTGATCTCAAACTCCTGACTTCATGATCCACCCACCTCGGCCTCCCAAAGTGTTGGGATTATTGGCGTGAGACACGGTGCCTGGCCAATCACTGGTTTTTCTACCTGGCTGTTTCCTTTCCTCTCTGGCTTCTAAATGTATCTAAATGAGAATTACATGTATGGGCCGGGCGTAGTGGCTCACACCTGTAATCCTAGCACTTTGGGAGGCCGAGGTGGGTGGATCACCTGAGGTCAGGAGTTCAAGACCAGCCTGGCCATCATGGTGAAACCCTACCTTTAAAAAAAAATAAATAAAAAATAAATGAGCTTATATTTCCCAGGCTAAATAAATAAACTTAAAAGAAAAAACAGAAGTGCAAGATTTTTTCCAGTTTGAAATTAATGATAGGCTTGGTTAGTTGAGGCTCCAGGTGGTTTTGACTTATCAAAAAGGCAGTATAGGCTACATGTGGGGGCCCACATCTGTAATCCCAGAACTTTGAGAAGCCAACATGGGAGGATTGTTTGAGACCAGGAGTTCGAGACCAGCCTGGGTAACACAGAAAGATCTTCTCTCTAACAACAACAATAAAAGGTAGTATAGTATACAGTACAGTGGTCAAGAATATGAACTATGGTGGCAGTATCTGGGTTTAAATATCAACTGTGCAACTTTTTAGCTGTATTGAGCAAGTTACATATACTCTTTATGCCTCAATTTTCTCATCTGAAAAACTGAAGTTAATAATGAAGTACACGGTGGGCTCAGTGGCTCATACATATATTTCTTTTTTTTTTTTCAAGACGGGGTTTCACCATGTTGGTCAGGCTGGTCTTGAACTCCTGACCTCAGGTGATCCACCCACCTTGGCCTCCAAAGTGCTTGGATTACAGGCGACAGCCACTATGCCCGGCCCATACATATAATTCTAACAGTTTGGCAGGCTGAGTAGGAGGATCACATGAGCCTAGGAGTTTCAGACCCATCTGGGCAACATAGTGAGATCTCGTCACCATATATATATATATATATATATTTTAATATTCGGAAAACAGACTATTACAGTAAAATAAAAAAATAAAATAAAATAAATTCTTCCCTCTGTCCCTGATCTCGTCACCATGAAAAAAAAATAAAAAAATTAGCCAGGCTTGGTGGCATGCACCTGTGGTCTCAGCTACTTGGGAGGTAGAGATGGAGGATTGCTTGCGCCCAGGAGGTTGAAGCAGTAGATGCGATGGCACCACTGCATTCAAGCATGGGTGACAAAGCAAAACCCTGTCTCAAGGAAAAAAAAAAAAATCAACAGTACCGCTCAATAGCACACATATAGTCCCAGCTTCTATGGGGTCTGAGGTGATGAAATGACTTGAGCCTAGGAATGAGAGACTGCAGTGCCTTATGATCAGGACTGTGGCTAGCCACCATCCTCCAGCCTGGACAATAAAGCAAGACCCCATCTCTCAAGAAATGCCAGTGTTTCATCCATCCTGCTACTAACCCAGCACACATATCCATGTGTTGTTGGCACAATATAAGTATTCTTATGACTTCAGAGATTAGCAAAAGAATGGTGGATTGAAAAAAATAATGGTAGCAGCAAGTTGTCAGCAGGAGGCTGATGAGAGGTACTGTACAAAATCCAAATCAAGAGGGCTGGGTGCAATCTTTGGTCAGTTTCCACATCTGTAATTAGGAGCTGGACCAGGCAAATTCTTTTTTTGAGATGGAGTCTCATTCTGTCGCACAGGCTGGAATGCAGTGGCAAAATCTTGGCTCACTGCAACCTCTGCCTCCCAGGTTCAAGTGATTCTCCTGCCTCAGCCTCTGGAGTAGCTGGGACTATAGGTGCTCGCCACCACGCTCAGCTAATTTCGGTATTTTTAGTAGAGATGGAGTTTCACCATGTAGGTCAGACTGGTTTTGAATTCCTGACCTCATGATCCGCCTGTCTCAGCCTCCCAAAGTGCTGGGATTACAGGCCTGAACCAACACGCTTGGCTGGACCAAGCAAATTCTAAAGTCCCTTTCAGCATTAAAAATGAGTGTAAGAAGAAAAGAAAAAAAAAAAAAAACAGTGTAAGATTTTCTTTTTCTTTTTTTTTTTTTGCCCTCTTTACCCTCCCTGTCTGACACAGAGATTTTTTTGTAGTGATGAGATCTATGTATAAGTCTATACATAGAGATTTCAAAGTCTGTCTGCCTCCAACACACCTGTTTCACAGTGCAACCTGTAAATGTTGCTGATGTAGTGCCTACAAAATATTTTCGGGCTTTCCAAAAAGAACTCCAATCAAAAGTAATATGTCTAGCCAGGTGTGGTGGCAGGGGCCTGTAATCCCAGCTACTTGGGAGGCTGAGGTAGGAGAATCACTTGAACTTGGGAGGCAGAGGTTTCGGTGAGCTGAGATCTTGCCATTGCACTCCAGCTTAGACAACAAGAGCAAAAAATAATAATAAAAAAAAAGTAATATGTCTTGGCCAGGTGTCATGGTTCATGCCTATAATCCCAGCCCCTGCACTTCAGGAGGCAGAGGCAGAAGGATCGCTTGACAACAGGAGTTCAAGACCAGCCTGGGCAATGTAGTGAGACTCCATTCCTAACAGTTTTTATTATTTTTCTTTTCTTTTTTTATTTTCCTAATAAAGCATATTTATTTATTTTTATTTTTATTTTTTTGGAGATGAAGTCTCTCTCATCGCTCAGGCTGTAGTGCAGTGGCGTGATCTCGGGTCACTGCAACCTCCACCTCCTGGGTTCAAGGGATTCTCCTGCCTCAGCCTCCAAGAAGCTGGGAAGACAGGTGTCTACCACATCCAGCTAATTTTTGTATTTTATTTTAATGTTTTATTTATTTTTAATTATTATTTATTTTTATTTTTTTGAGACGGAGTCTCACTCTGGAGTGCAGTGGCATAGTCTCGGCTCACTGCAACCTCTACCTCCGAGGTTCAGGTGAGTCTCCTGCCTCAGCCTCGGGAGTAGCTGCAACTACAGACACGTGCTACCACATCTGGCTAATTTTTTGTATTTTTAGTAGAGACAGGGTTTCACCATGTTAGGCAGGATGGTCTCAATCTCCTGACCTTGTGATTTGCCCATCTTGGCCCCCCAAAGTGCTGGGATTACAGAAGTGAGCCACGGCGCCTGGCCTAATCTTTTATTTTTTAACACAGAGTCTTGTTCTGCTGCCCAGGCTGGAGTGCAGTGGTGTGATCTCAGCTCACTGCAACCTCCACCTCCTGGGTTCAAACGGTTCTCCTGCCAGAGCCTTCTGAGTAGCTGGAATTAAAGGTGCCCGCCACTGTACCCAGCTGATTTTTGTATTTTTAGCATAGACAGGGTTTCACAACGTTGGCCAGGGTGTTCTCAAGCTACTGATCTCAAGTGATCTGCCTGCCTCATCCTCCCCAAGTGCTGGGATTACAGGCGTGAGCCACCACACCCAGCCTCCATTTCTATTTTTTTTAAAAAGGTAATTCATTGGCTGGGCACGGTGGCTCACGTTTGTAATCCCAGCACTTTGGGTGGCTGAGGCCGGTGGATCACGAGGTCACAAGTTTGAGACCAGCCTGACCAACATGGTGAAACCCCATCTCTACTGAAAATACAAAAATTAGCCAGGCATGGTGATGCACGCCTGTAATCTCAGCTACTCAGGAGGCTGAGGCAGGAGAATCACTTGAACCCAGGAGGCAGAGGTTGCAGTGAGCCAAGATTGCGCCACTGCACTCCGGCCTGGTGCCTGGCGACAGAGCAAGACTCTGTCTCAAAAAAAAAAAAAAAAAAAAAAAGGTAATATGTTGGCTGGGCACAGTGGCTCACACTTATAATCCCAGCATTTTGGGAGGCCGAGGTGGGTGGATCACGAGCTCAGGAGTTCGAGACCAGCCTGACCAACATGCTGAAACCCCGTCTCTACTAAAAATACAAAAATTAGCCAGGCATGGTGATGCGTGCCTGTAATCTCAGCTACTCAGGAGGCTGAGGCAGGAGAATCATTTGAACCCAGGAGGCAGAGGTTGCAGTGAGCCAAGATTGAGCCACTGCACTCCAGCCTGTGGGATAGAGCGAAACTCCGTCTCAAAAAAATAATAATAATAAAATAAAAATAAATAAAAAGGTTGTATGTCCTATGTTCCTATCTGCTCTAATTATAACATAATGATTTTCTGATTGGGTATTCTGAAGTCCTATTATAAGTCAAATGCTAGAGCCACAAATGAAAGAAAATACATTTTTCAAGTATAGGTAAGGGTGTTAACTCAGGAATAAATTATCATTAATTAAACCATCAAGTACTTTGAAGTGGTGACGTGGGTATGCTTTCCCTTATAAGTTGGTGTAAGTTTTGATCATTTGTATATAGTATAGGTGCTTGCAAATAGTACAGACTAACCCTGGGGAAAAAAAATAGTAGTTTTAACTAAGCCCAATTCCCTCAAACATCTAGTTCATGCTATAATTTACTGCAAAGTTAATCAAATGTAAGCCCTTGTTTTTCAAATTATTATTATTTTTTTTTAGATGGAGTCTCATTCTGTCATCCAGGCTGGAGAGCAGTGACACAATCTCGGCTCATTGGAACCTCCACCTCCAGAGTTCAAGTAATTCTTCAACCCCAGCCTTCAGAGTAGCTGGGACTCTGGGCATGCGCCACCATGCCCAGCTAACTTTTGTATTTTTAGTAGAAAATTAGTCCACCATGCCTGGCTAATTTTAGTAGGGGTTTTGCCACGATGGCCAGGCTGGTCTCCAGCTCCTGACCTCAGGTGACCCACCGGCCTTGGCTTCCCAAAGTGCTGGGATTACAGGCATGAGCCACCAAGCCCAGTCCAAATTAGTCTTTCTTGGTCTCCTAAATCTAAAATTAAATGTCTTACTATATTACAAGGAAAAGCTCTACAAAGTTCCCATTTTTCTATCTTGAATGATCTATGCTTCTGTGAAAACAATTTAATTCTCCTCAAATGCCACAATATATAAGTATCCTGATAAATTCTGGTTCTTGGACATTTAGAGGAGCCTTAAGGAAGGGATGCTTTCATTCAATGATGCATTGAATGAAAAAAAATGAAAAGTGGCTGGTAGCAGTGCTCACACCTGTAATCCCAGCACTTTGGGAGGCTGAGGTGGGTGGGTCACGAGGTCAGGAGTTTGAGACCAGCCTCCTGACCAACATCGTGAAATCCCATCTCTAAAAAAATAAGAGGCCAGGTGCAGTGGCTCACGCCTGTAATACAAGCACTTTCGAGGCCAAGGCGGGCGGATCACCTGAGGTCGGGAGTTCAAGACCAGCCTGACCAACATGGTGAAGCTCAGTCTTTAAAAAAAACAAACAAAAAACAAAAAACAAACAAAAAAAATTATAAAAAAAGAAAAGTAGAAAAAAGTTTCAGAGGCACACATAACTGGGATTGGGTCACTCAGTACTGTGTGATTTCAGGCAAAGTATTTAACCTCTCTAAACCTATTTCATTATCTGTATAACAGGACTGACAATATCTAACTTGTGGGGCTGTGATAATTAAATGATAGAATACTTGAAAGTGCTTAAGCTGTGCTTAGTTAATCTGAGTAGGTTTCAGAAAAAGATAGTTATATTGAAGGAAGTGACCAGTGCAAGTCTCCCCACCATCCTTACCCATAAGTGGCCATCTCTAATAAATGCTTGTATTAAAAATATAGGACACACTTATTTATGACTTTCCAAACAGCTTGTTAAATAAACAAATAACACGGAGCTTTATTTAAAGGTTCCAGCCAGGTGTAGTAGTAGCTCATGCCTATAATCCCAACGTTTTGGGAGGCCAAGGCAGGAGGATCACTTGAGGCCAAAAATTCAACACCAGCCTAGGTAACACAGCCAAACACTGTCTCTATAAAAAAATTTAAAAATTAACTGGGTGCCATCCGGGCGGTGTGGCTCACCCCTGTAATCTCAGCAATTTGGGAGGCTGAGGTGGGCGGATCACAAGGTCAGGAGTTCAGGACGAGCCTGGTCAACATGGTGAAACCCCATCTCTACTAAAAATACAAAAATTAGCCACACGTGGTGGCGGGCGCCTGTAATCCCAGCTACTTGGGAGGCTAAGGCAGGAGAATTGCTCAAACCCAGGAGGCAGAGGTTGCAGTGAGCTGAGACTACAACATTGCACTCCAGCCTAGGCAACAGAGCGAGACTGTCTCAAAAAAAAAAAAAATTAGCTAGGTGTGTGGCTCATGCCTGTATTCCCACCTTCCTAGGAGGCTGACACAGGAGGAGTGCTTGAGCCCAAGAATATAGGTTGCAGCAAACTATGATGATGCCACTGTACTCCAATCTGGGCAACAGAACAAGACCCTGTCTCAAAAATACAAAAATAAAAATTAAGATTTCCTTACTATTAAGTGACATTCACTATACTGATGTCAATACATTAACAACATGCAAACTGTCAGAAACTGTAAAAATTTCCAGTTTTTACTGGAAATAAAAACTGGGCCAGGTACAGTGGCTCACGCCTATATCCCAGCACTTCGGGAGGCTGACGGTGGCAGATCACTTGAGGTCAGGAGTTCGAGACCAGCCTGACCAACATGGCAAAACTCCGTCTCTACTGAAAACACAAAAATTAGCCGGGTGTGGTGACACACACCTGTAATTCCAGCTACTCGGTAGGCTGAGGCAGAAGAATCAGAAGAATCATTTGAACCAGGAAGGTAGAGATTGCAGTGAGCCAAGATCTTGCCACTGCACTCTAGCCTGGGTGACTCTGTCTCAAAAACAAACAAAACTGGAGGAGGGGGCGAGGTGACTCATGCCTGTAATCTCAGCACTTTGGGAGGCCAAGGTGGGAGGGGATCGCTTGCACCTAGGAGTTTGAGACCAGCCTGGGCAATATGGGCAATATAGTGAGACCCTGTCTCTACAAAAAATTTAAAAATTAACAGGGTGTGGTGGTACATGCCTGTAATTCAAGCTACTCACGAGGTATAGGTGGGAAGATTGCTTGAGCCAAAGAGGTTGAGGGTGCCGTGGCCAAGACTGAGCCACTGCACTTCAACCTGGGTGACAGAGACCCTGCCTTAAAAAATTTCCTCCTGAGCTTGAAGATAAAGCAAACATTCTAGAAGCATTTATTTAAGGCACATTAACCAAGCATCTCATTTGCTACATATAGAAGGGTACTGTATTAAAATTATGATCTAACTAACCATTGCCTCACTGTGATCCTAAGTCTCTTTGAAACAGCCTCTTTAAATGTAAAATGGTTTTTAAGAGATGATCTTTGGGGACCCTTCCATCACTGACATTCTTTTATTTGAGATGCAGAGATCTGTGCTCATTCAGGGTTGAGTGGAATGGGATTTAAAGCACTTATTAAGTACATAACTGAGTTTCAACTGTTTTCAACTTCACATCTGATTCCCAAGAATGAAGTAGAAAATGAAGATGTTTGCATGTGGGCTTCCTAGATTGAGTATCTGACACAAGAAAAGCCTGCCAAGAGCCAAGTAGGCAGCGCGAAGGAGAAGTTGTCTTCCCCTGATATGTCCTTTATCCCTCTGGGTTCAGAGAATACGAGAAAAAATGGATCACTGAATCTTTTCCAAGACCTTTCCCTTTACTTTGTGGGCTGATCTCACATCCATGGTCCCTTAGATCCAAGGCTTTTAGGAGCTCGGGTGCTCACAGCCCTGTTCTGAGACTCAGGAACTCGGAGTCTTAAAGCCCGGATCCCGTCCCCACAGAAGCCCCAGCCTTCACTGCCCGCTTCTGTTCCCTTCTAAACTCAAGTTTTCTCTGTCTGCTTCTGCCCCTCAGGAACCTAAGTCTTCGCTGCCCCGTTTCTGAATCCTTAAGAGCCCGGGTCTTCACTGTCCCGCTTCTGCCTCTTAGAGCCCAAGTCCTCACCGCTCCACTTTTACCTCTCCGGAGCCCGTCTTCACGCCCCATTCCTTTCCGACCCTCTCCTCTCAGGAGCGCGGGTTCTCATAACCCTGTTCCTCTCAGACCGCTTTCCCTCAGATGCTGGAGAACTCACATCCAATCCCGTTCCCTAAGTCCCGTCTAGAGCCCGGGTCCCCACAGCCGCGTCTTCTCCGAGCCCGATCCTCTCAGTCGGTCCCTTGCCGAGAGCCTGAATCCTCACAGCCCCATCTCGTTCACAACCTGGACCTTCCAACACTGACCCACTGTAGGTCTGGGTCCTGACTCCCTCCTCCCGCTCTTGTTCCTCAACTGCCAGGGCCCAAGACTCACAGGCAGCAGCGTCTATCTCCCCATGATATGCGGAGACTGCCCCAGTGTAGCGTTCGTCTCAGCAGCCGGTCCGACTGCGCGGCCCTCCCCGACTACTTCCGGCACCGCTCCCCGCCTCCAACCCGGAAACGCGCGGCTCTTCCGGCAGGCGGGCGCGCGCCTCGCTAGCGCAGGCGCAGACTGCCCCTCGACACGTGGTGGCCGTATTGGGCTGTATGTAGCTAGACCCTGCAGCTTGCTCTTTTAACTGCTTGTGATTGAGTGGCAACATGAGCGAGCTCTGCGTAGTCCACTCCAGCGTTAAGAATCCTTCCCTAGCTTCTCCTCCCGACTCTGCTTATTTATCTATCGGTAGCAGGACGGGTAATTGACGCCCTCGGATGGCTTTGAGGTCGCCATTTTTGGTTGGTGTCTTTGTCATGGTGTCAGGACCGGGATATCATCTGGGACACATTACCCCATAGACACCCTGTTCGACCTCAACGAGGAAGCTGGCAGGACAAGAACTGGGAGAAGAGAGAGATTGGTTGATTGTGCCTGTGAACTGTCAATTCAACAATACAGTTGAATGCTTACTGTTTGCCAGGAATTATGCTAATCCTCTTATCTCCTCCGTTACGCCATTTAATCAGAGGAGACCTGTGAGTGATTAAGCAAAGTTCTAGCTAATAGGAGCAGAGCCTCAGCTTGAACTCAGAACTCACTCCTACGCCAGAGCCTGTCCTGTAGCAATCTCTAATGCTTTCAGTTTTTCAGTTGTCAAATGCTTGATGAGAACTGCTGTATTTTTTACTTGTCCAGGCTGGAATGTTAGGCATGCAAGCAAGAACAATTCCAGCATCTGTGAGGTTCACAGTAAGTCGGAGAAGAAACCACAAACACACCAAAAAATTTATAAAGAGCTGTGACAGCCCCGAGTGAGCCACAGTATCTGCCAGCAGGAATCATGAGGAACTGCCCAAATTGGTGCGGCATCCTGCCCTGTCTTTATATCTTCCTAATCCTCATCCTACCACACTCCCAATCCACACTCTTCACTGCCACCCAGTCCACGCTCTTCACTGCCACCCAATCCAAATTCTCAGATTCAAGTCCTCATGAACACTGGGCTCCAAGCTGTATTCCTAGCCTTATTTCCCTGCCACTGCTCTCCATTCTTTTTAGGGTCTGGCATACCACTTTTTGTTATTGAAAGCCTATACCTCTTTTTTAAGACCCAGGTTGAATGTATATACATTCATTTGACAAGTGTTCATTGAGTCTTGTGTGCCAAGCCTTTTGCTATGTGATGAGTACATAACTGGTGTCTAAGACAGATGATATCCTGGTCCTTAAAAAGTTTGCAACCTGGGCTGTGTGCAGTGCCTGTAATCCCAGTACTCTGGGAGGCCGAGGCGGGCAGATTACAAGGTCAGTAGTTTGAGACCAGCCTGGTCAATATGAAGCCCAGTCTCTACTAAAAATACAAGAAAAAATTAGTCGGGCATGGTGGCGCATGCCTGTAATCCCAGCTACTCAGGAGGTTGAGACAGAATTGTTTAAACCCAGGAGGCAGAGGTTGCAATGAGCCATGATCACACCACTGCATTGCAGTCCAGCCTGGGTGACAGAGGGAGACTCCATCTCAAAAAAAAAAAAGTTTGCAACCTAGAGTGGGAAACAGACGATTAGCAACTGCACAAAAGGGTAAAAGGGGAGAATACCAGAATAAGCCAGACTTATCTAGCTAGCTAAGGGACTGAGCCATGGTCCTCAGTAAGGAAAGAACTTATTCAAGGACCAAGAAGGCCAAGGTGGTGGGGAGCTTCGGTAACCGGGAAAGACAGTGAGTTTGGAGAGGTAGGCAGGGGTTTGTTCTAGTCTGGACCTTTTAGACTAGACTATGATGGGCCCTTGAGATTTTATTCAGTATACAATGGGAAGGTATTGGGAGAACGGTGAAATTATGGTGATTATTAAATGAGACAGGGTCTCACTTTGTCATCAGTGGCACAATCATAGTTCACTGCAGCCTCAAACTCCTGTGTTTAAGTGAGCCACATCAGCCTCCCAGGTAGATGATTTTTCCTTTTTTTTTTTTTTTTTTGAGA
>NW_016107402.1:6455023-6463427 GCF_001604975.1 Cebus imitator
TCTCTTGACCTCGTGATCCACCCGCTTCGGCCTCCCAAAGTGCTGGGATTACAGGCTTGAGCCACCACGCCCGGCCTTGTATTTATTTATTTTTGAGGTGGAGTTTTGCTCTTGTTGCCCAGGCTGAAGTGCAATGGTGCGATCTCGGCTCACTGCAACCTCTGCCTCCCGGGTTCAAGCGATTCTCCTGTCTCAGCCTCCTGAATAGCTAGGATTGCAGGTGCCCATCACCACACCCAGCTAATTTTTGATATTTTTAGTAGAGATAGGGTTTCACCGTGTTGGCCAGGCTGGTCTCAAACTCCTGACCTCAGGTGATCCGCCCACCTTTGCCTCCCAAAGTGCTGGGATTACAGGTATGAGCCACCTGACCCAGGCAAAAACATTTATTTATATGTATATAATGTGTATGTACATAGCAAGCAGTCTGGCAAGATAAACACTAAACTGTTAACAGTAGTTTGGAAGAAGCATTTTCACTTTTTTTTTTTTTTGAGACAGAGTTTCACTCTTTTTGCCCAGGCTGGAGTGCAATGGCACGATCTCAGCTCACAGCAACCTCCGCCTCTTGGGTTCAAGTGATTCTCCTGCCTCAGCCTCCCGAGTAGCTGGGATTACAAGCATGTGCTACCACATTTAGCTAATTTTGTATTTTTAGTAGAGATGGGGTTTCTCCATGTTGTTCAGGCTGGTCTCAAACTCCCAATCTCAGGTAATCCACCTGTCTCGGCCTCCCAAAGTGCTAAGATTACAGGTATAAGCGAATTTTATATCATTTCTTTCTTTCTTTTTTACATTTTATATCATTTCTGTGCTATTTCAATTTCTTAACAATTGTCACATATTGGGTTTTTTTTTTTTTTTTTATTTTTTTTTGAGACAGGGTCTTCATCTGCCACCCAGGCTGGAGTGCAGTGGCATGATTACGGCTCACTGCAGCCTTGACTTCCCTGGCTCAAGCAATCCTCTTGCCCCAGCCTCTGGGGTAGCTAAGACCACAGGCCCATGCCATGATACTTGGTTAATTTTTTATTTTGGGATAGAGACGAGGTCTCTGTATGTTGCCCAAAGTGGTCTCAAACTCCTGGGCTCTTAAAGTGTTGGGATTACAGGCATGAACCACCGCACCTGTCCATCATTATCCTTAACAAAAAAATGAGAACATTAGAGAGAAATCTAAAGTCCTGTGTGTCAACTGCTGCCATCCTAATCCCCTACCTCCTTCCAAGGGGTAATCATTGATGTTTCCTGATCTTCTTTAACATCTTATATTGTTCATACAAACACATGGCCGTAGAATATACATAGCACAGGGTTTTGCCGGTATGCCTGCATGCTCTTGATTAGATCAACAGTATTAGGCTGTACCCTATTCAACAGCTTTTTTCCACTTTTAAAAACATCTGTGTTGGCTGGGCGTGGTGGCTCACACCTGTAATCCCAGCACTTTGGGAAGCTGAGGTCAGGAGTTCAAGAACAGACTGACCAACATGGTGAAACCCCATCTCTACTAAAAATAAAAAATTAGCCTGGCATGGTGGCACAAACAAGCCTATAGTCCCAGCTACTTGGGAGGCTGAAGCAGGAAAATCACTTGAACTCAGGAGGCGGAGGTTGCAGTGAGCCAAGATTGCGCCACTGCACTCCAGCCTGGGCAACGAGAGTGAGACACTGTTTTTTAAAAAAAAACTGTGTTGAAGATCTGCTTCAGTTATCTGAGGTACTGTATTATTTTTCACATTAATGCTATGCTGTACCTTATTGTACAACTCTTATCACTCAATTTTTTTTTTTTTTTTTTTTCTTTATAATAGTATTCCTTAGAAGTGCAGCATATAGCTTGCCACTCTATGAACACACCATGACAGTCAGCTTACGCGTTGTTCTCGGGAAAGTGTTTTCGCTTACAGTGACCTTGTGCTTCCACTGCACGCTGCCTGGGCTGCTCCAGGGTGGTGGCTAGGGGTGGCACAAATTACACATTTTCAATTTGGATGGGCTGTGATTCTTGTCTTCCCCAGTTAGGTACCCACAGCCGCTGAGAGCCTGTATTCCAACGCCAGGAGACGCCTGCTGTCCTGAGCAGTTGACAAGAGAGAACCACCGCTAACTACAACCGGAAGGAGTAGGTCCTCCCTCGCTCGCGCAGCCTCTCTTCCCCGCCACTGCCTCGACTCCCGCCAGCACCTTCCCAGCAAGCACTGCTCATATTTGCATATCGCTCACGTCCTTTTCTTTACTTCTAAATAAAAATCGAAAGGACAAATTCTAGATTTTCCTTGTAAAGTCTTCCTTTCAATTCAGAAGAACCGGAATTCCCTCTTCGACTTCAGGAACGAATATGGAATAAGGCGTTGCTTAGGTTTTGTGTTCACCTTTACCAAAATATGGATTTGCTAACACTGCCACTCTGCTTTGGTGGCCGGAATGGCAAAAAGGGCTTCTGTCGTGAGTGGCACACGTAGAGTAACTCGATTGCTCTTCGTGCGGAATCGACATCAAGAGATTTCGGAAGCATAATTTTTTGGCTTTTGGGCAGCTGGTGATCGTTGGTCCCGGCGCCCTTACTTTTCTGTTATAAGTCAGATGTTTTGTTTTGACTTGCTTTCTTTTCCATGACGTGGTGTCATGTGTGTTTGTGGGGGGTAATTGTCGGGAGTGTAGCTATCTACTCGGATAGGGGAGGTGGAAAAACTGCGTTGTCCCGTGTGGAGCTGGAGTCTCAGTTTTTTTTTTTTTTTTTCCTGAGACAGTTTCACTTGTTACCCAGGCTGGATGGAGTGCAATGGCGCGATCTCGGCTCACCGCAACCTCCGCCTCCTGGGTTCAGGCAATTCTCCTGCCTCAGCCTCCTGAGTAGCTGGGATTACAGGCATGCACCACCATGCCCAGCTAAGGAGTCTCAGTTCTTATACGGTGGAGGCTGCAAGGATAACTGCGTGACCCAGTGTGTGAGATAACCTGTGTGGCAGATAACCGCGTGATCGCATGTGGGAGACCAGCTTGAACAAAACAGCAGAAGCCACGGAAACAAGAAAATTTAAAACGTTATTCGTGCGTGTTGTTGTTAAAGTTATTTAGCGACTGTGTTACAATCTAGCAGCAAATGGAATAGACCTAGTTCTTGACTTCACAAGACTTAACAGTGAGGAAAGAAAGTAGCAAACTGAGTTTGACACTGAATTTGGCACGGAGGAAGTCGTTCCTGAGGCAATGACTTTGAAGCTGAAAATTAAAGAATAAATACATGACGAGCTGGCAAGTATGGAAGGGGCAATTTAAGGAAAGGCATAAAACTCCAGGTTGGAGAGAATGTGCTGCAATTCAGGAAGTAAAAGACCAAGATGGCCAGAGTGATACCAACCATCCAAGTGGTCAGGCATATTGAATGTGCCCAGAATGGGCACTGCAATTTTTTTTTCTTGTCATGGAGTCTTGCTCTATCGCCAGGCTAGACTGTAGTGGCGCGATCTCAGCTAACCGCAACCTCCGCCTCCCGGGTTCAAGCAATTCTCCTGCCTCACCCTCCCGAGTAGCTGGGACTACCAGAGTGTGCCACCATGCCCAGCTAATTTTGTTTGTTTGGTTGGTTGGTTTTTGGGACAGAGTCTTGCTCTGTCGCCCAGGCTGTAGTGCAGTGGCACGATCTCAGCTCACTGCAACCTCCACCTTCTGGGTTCAAGCGATTCTCTTGCCTCAGCCTCCTGAGAAGCTGGGATTACAGGCATGTGCCACCACGCCCAGCTAATTTTTTTGTGATTTTAGTAGAGATGGGAGTTTCACCATGTTGGCCAGGCTAGTCTTGAACATCAGACCTCGTGATCCATCTGCCTTAGCCTCCCGAAGTGCTGGGATTCCAGGCGTGAGCCACCAAGCCTGGCGTTAATTTCTGTATTTTTAGTAGAGATGGGGTTTCACCTTGTTGGCCAGGCTGGTCTCCATCTCTTGACCTCATGATCCACCTGCCTCAACTTCCCAAAGTGCTGGGATTACAGGCGTGAGCTACCCATGCCTGGCTTGCAACGTTATTTTATAAAGCAGAAGAAATGGAAATTACCTTTACCAGGCCTCAGCAAACTTTTTCTACACCTTATACCATATACAAAAGATTAATTCAAAATGGATCAAAGACCTAAATGTAAGAGTTTAAACTATAAAATTTAGAGAAGGCCGGGTGCTGTGGCTCATGCCTGTAATCCTAGCACTTTGGGAGGCCCAGGTGGGTGGATTGCCTGAGCTCAGAAGTTTGAGATCAGCCTGGGCGACACTGCACTCCAGTGAGGGTGACTGAGCGAGACTCCGTCTCTAGAAAAAAAAAAAAAGCCAGATGCAGTGGCTCACACTTGTAGTCCCAGCACTTTTGGGAGGCCAAGGCAGGCCGATGACTTAAGGTCAGGAGTTTGAGACCAGCCTGCCAACACAGTGAAACCTTGTCTCTACTAACAATACCAAAATTACCTGGGCTTGGAGGTAGGTGCCTGTAATCCCAGCTACTGGGGAGGTTGAGGCAGGAGAATTGCTTGAACCTGGGAGGCTGCAGTGAGCTGAGATCATGCCACTGCGCTTCAGCACTCCAGCCTGGGCGACAGAGCTAGACTCCACATCAAAAAAAAAAAAAAAAATTAGAGAAAACACAGGGGAATATGACATTGAATTTGTCAATGATTTCTTGGATATAACAAAATGGTGCGCACGCAACAACAAAATTAAATTAGTCTTCATCAAATTTTAAAACATTAAAATTAATTTTAAGAGCTGTTTTTTTTTTTTTTTTTTTTCTTGTGGAGACGTAGGTCTCACTATGTTGACCAGGCTGCTCTCAAATTCCTGGCCTCCTGTAAAATTAATTTTAAAATTAAAATGAAAAACCTGGCCGGGCACAGTGGCTCACGCCTATAATCCCAGCACTTTGGGAAACTGAGGTGGGCAGATCACCTGAGGTCAGGAATTCAAGACCAACCTAGCCAACATGGTGAAACCCTGTCTTTACTAAAAATACAAAAATTAGCCGGGCATGGTGGCAGCCGCCTGTAATACCAGCTACTCAGGAGGCTGAGACAGGAGAATTGCTTGAACCCGGGAGGCGGAGTTGCAGTTAGCCGAGATCGTGCCATTGTATTCTAGCCTGGGTGACAAGAGCGAAACTCCATCTCAAAAAGAAAAAAGAGGCCTGGCACTGTGGCTCATGCCTGTAATCCCAGCACTTTGGGAGGCTGACACGGGCAGACCATGAGGTCAAGAAATCGAGATCATCCTGGCCAACATGGTGAAACCGTCTCTACTAAAAAATACAAAAATTAGCTGGGCATGGTGGCGAGCCCCTGTAGTCCCAGCTACTCTCGGAGGCTCTGGCAGGAAAATCGCTTGAACCTGGGAGGCAGAGGTTGCAATGAGCCAAGATCCCCACCACTGCACTCCAGCCTGGCACCTCATGACAGAGCGAGACTCTGTCTTAAAACAAAAACAAAAAAAAACAAAAAAAACCCTTGTACATCAAAGGACACTATCAACAGAGTGGAAAGAACCCACAGAATTGAAGAAATCATATATTTCATAAGGGATTAATATCCACAATACACAAGGAACTCATAACAACAACACAAACCCAGCCCAATTAAAATGGGCAAAAGGACTCCTATAGCCAGGCGCGGTGGCTCAAGCCTGTAATCCCAGCACTTTGGGAGGCCGAGGCGGGTGGATCACGAGGTCAAGAGATCGAGACCATCCTGGTCAACATGGTGAAACCCCGTCTCTACTAAAAATACAAAAAATTAGCTGGGCATGGTGGCATGTGCCTGTAATCCCAGCTACTCAGGAGGCTGAGGCAGGAGAATTGCCTGAGCCCAGGAGGCGGAGGTTGTGGTGAGCCGAGATTGCACCATTGCATTCCAGCCTGGGTAACATGAGTGAAACTCCCTCTCAAAAAAAAAAAAAAAAGGACTTCTATAGACATTTCTCCAAAGATGGCCAATAAGCATATGAAAAGATGCTCAGCATCACTAATCATTAGGAAAATGCAAATCAAAACCATAATGATATAGCACTTCACACCCATTAGGATAGCTATTATTTAAAAATATATATTGGAAGTTTCTCTGAGCCTACTCTGGCCCAAGATGCTGCCAGACAATAATTCAAAAATAATAATAATAAAGATCAGTGCTGTGGCTCACACCTGTAATCTCAGCGCTTTGGGAGGCCAAGGTGAGAGGAACTCTCGAGCCCAGAGAAAAAAAAATCTCCTCTGCTGAGGCCACCCATTGGTAGGCATTCACATGGGATACAAATATCTTCACTTTTTTTTTTTTTTTGAGACAGAGTTTTGCTCTGTCGCCCAGGTTGGAGTGCAGTGACATGATCTCGGCTCACTGCAGCCTCTGCCTCCCGGGTTCCAGCAATTCTCTTGCCTCAGTCTCCTGAGTAGCTGAGATTACAGACGTCTGCCACCACGCCTGGCTAAGTTTTGTATTTTTAGTAGAAACGGGGTTTCACTATGTTGGCCAGGTTAGTCTTGAACTCCTGACCTCAGGTGATCTGCCCGCCTCAGCCTGCTAATGTGCTGGGATTACAGGCATGAGCCACCGAGCCCGGCCATCTTCACAGTTTTTGACCACTCAAAGAGGTCCCTGCACATACCTCTTTCCAAAATTTCTTTCTCACCAATTTTCCAATCATGCTTCTTCCAAGTTCCTGACTATCCAGTTAAATCACTGGCTACAGCCCATGAATGAATATATCTGGTCACTTCTCCCTCTAAGTGCACAACCAGGTGCCCTTCTCTTTCTGCCCACTGGGAAGGTTTCTCTTAACTATTGTCCTTTAGAGATGTCCTAGAAAGGGACTGTAGTGCCGCAGCTCTCCATTTTTGGGTGATGCCTGCATATCATGCACAGCTATCTGTAAACCAGGCCCTAGTCTTCTCTTCCGCTGTCAACTCATCATGGGGAACTCCCCATGAGGCCATGGGTGCAGGCTGGGGGAGAGAAGGTAGGGTGGCAGGAGTAGACCATGGGCATTTGAGTCATGCAACTTACTTGTGTCTTCAGGACCTGTTCCAGCTCGATCACATATAACCACTTCCATTTGATGATGGAATGCTGCCGTGCACACCCAACTTTATGGCTAGATGGGTCAGAAAGCACCCAGTTCATGATAGGCAGTTCAGGTCACATGGTAACTTGATGACCTATCGTCAAATGTTCAGTTTCTACCAAAGCCCAGTAATAGGCCAAGAGCTATCTCTCAAAAGAAGAGTAATTATCTGCAGAAGATGGCAGGGTCTTGCTGCACAATCCTAGAGGCCTCTGCTGTGATTCACCTACAGGGGCCTGTCAAAGGCACCAAACAGCATTCCTATCTGCCACTGACACCTCAAGCACCACTGGATTTGGGGTCCTATGGCCCAAGTGGCAGAGCAGCTTGCACAGCAGCCTGGACCTGTTGCAGAGCCTTCTCCTGTTCTGGACCCCTCTCAAAACTGGCAGCCTTCAGGTCACTTGATAAATGGGCTGAAGTAACACACCCAAATGAGGAATGTGTTGCCCCCCAAATCTAAATAGGCCCCGTAGGCGTTGTGCCTCTTTCTTGCTTGTAGGAGGGGTCAAATGCAGCAACTTATCCTTCACCTTAGAAGGAATATCTCAACGGGCCCCATACCACCGGACTCCTAGAAATTTCACTGAGGTAGAAGATCCTTGAATTTTAGTCAGATTTACTCCCCATCCCTGACACACAAATGTCTCACCAAAAAGTCCAGTGTGTTTGCTATATCTCTCTCACTGGGTTTAATCAGCATAACGTCATCAATGTAATGGACCAGTGTGATATCCTGTGGAAGGGAAAAGTGATCAAGATCTCTGCGAACAAGATTATGACATGAAGTTGGAGAGTTGATATACCCCTGAGGTAAGGCAGTGAAAGTGTATTGCTGGCCAGATAAAGGCAAATTGCTTCTGGTGGGTCTTACGGATAGGAATGGAGAAAAAGGCATTTGCCAAATCAGTAGCTGCATAACAGGTACCAGAAGATGTGTTAATTTGCTCAAGCAACGAAGGCACATCTGGTACAGAAACTGCAACTAGAGTCACCACTTGGTTAAGTTTAGGATAATCCACTCTCATTCTCCAAGATCTGTTTTCTGCAAAGGCCAAATAGGAGAGTTGACTGGAGATGTGGTGGGAATCACCATCTCTTTGTCTTTCAAGTCCTTAATGGTGACACTAATCTCTGCAACCCCTCCAGGGATACAATATTGCTTTTTTGTTTTGGTTCGGTTTTGAGATGGAGTTTCCCTCTTGTTGCCCAGGCTGGATGCGGTCTCAGCTCGCTGCAACCTCTGCCTTCTGGGATCAAGCCTCCCGAGTAGCTGGGATTACAGGCGCCCGCCACTATGCCTGGCTAATTT
>NW_016107402.1:6464254-6466402 GCF_001604975.1 Cebus imitator
AAAAAAAAAAAAAAAAAAAAGGAAAAAAAATCAACACAGGGCTGGGTACAGTGGCTCAAGGCTATAATCCCTGCACTTTGGGAGGCCCAGACAAGTGGATCACCTGAAGTCAGAAGTTCAAGACCAGCCTGGCCAACATGATGAAACCCTGTCTCTATTAAAAGTACAAAAAGTTAGCTAGGCATGGTGGTGCACGCCTGTAATTCCAGCCACTCAGGAGGCTGAGGCAGGAGAATTGCTTGAATCTGGGAGGCTGAGGTTGCAGTGAGCCAAGATCACGCCACTGCACTCCAGCTTCGGCAACAAGAGCAAAACTCCATCTCAAAAAAAAAATCAACACAGAATAAACATGTAATCCAGCAATTCCTTTTTGGGTTATAGACCCAAAACAATTGAAAGCAGGAACTTGAACAGATATTTGTACAACCACATTTACAGCAGCATTATTCATGATAGCCAAAAGGTAGAAATAATTCAAATGTCCATCAAAGGATAAATGGATAAACCAAATGAATGGATGTCTATACAATGGAATTATTATTTGATCATAAAAAGGAATGAAGTACTGAAACATGCTATAGCATGAATAAACCTTGAACACATTATGCTAAGTGAAATTAATCAGACTCAAAAGGACAAACAGGGCCTGGCGTGGTGGCTCACACCGGTAATCTAAGCACTTTGGAGGCCAAGGCAGGTGGATCACCTGAGGTCGGGAGTTCAAGACCAGCCTGACCAACACGGTGAAATCCTATCTTAAAAAAAAAAAAAAAAAAAGGACAAATATTGTAAAATACGAAACACTTAGCACAGTTAAATTCTGGCTAGGTTCGGTGGCTCAAGCCTGTAATCCCCGCACTTTGGGAGGCCAAGGTGGGTGGATCACTTGAGGTCACAAGTTTGAGACCAGCCTGGACAATATGGTGAAACCCTGTCTCTACTAAAAGTACAACAATTAGCCATGTGTGGTGGCACATGCCTGTAGCCCTGCTACTCTCGAGGCTGAAACGGGAGAATTGCTTGAACCGGAGAAGCAGAGGTTGCAGTGAGCCAAGATCGCACCACTGCACTCCAGCCTGAGTGACAGAGCAAGACTCTGTCTCAAAAGGTTAAAATCGTAAACTTTATATAATGTCTATTTTACCACAATAAAAAATTAAAAGTTAATTAAAAAATAAAATAATTTAAAAGGAAAGCTATTAGGCCAGGCCTGGTGGCTCACACCTGTAATACCAGCACTTTGGGAGGCTGAGGCGGGTGGATCACCTGAGGTCAGGAGTTCAAGATCAGCCTGACTAACATGGTGAAACCCCATCTCTAGTAAAAATAGAAAAATTAGCTGGGCCTGGTGTTGGGTGCCTGTAATCCCAGCTACTCAAGAGGCTAAAACAGGAGAATCACTTGAACCTGGGAGGCGGAGGTTGCAGTGAGCTGAGATTGTACCCATTGCACTCCAGCCTGGGCGACAAGAATGAAAAAAAAAAAAAAAAAGGAAAGATATTGAAGAGTAAGACTTCAAGTGTGCCTGTGATATCCCTGGCACTAGGCTGGGAGGTGGTCACTGGTTCAGGGGGCCTACATGATAATGGGCCAACAATGTGTATGCCAAGTGTCCACACCATGCATGGTAGAGCAGAAGTGCTCATAAATGTAGTTATTATTTAATATCCCTCAGTTCACTTTTGAAAGTAAGCAGGATTCCAAATTAATCCACCTTGGAGAAGTCTTATGACTTGATGGTGACATTCTATCTCTGTTTTTGGCTGGGCTTCGTGGCTCATGCCTGTAATCTCAGCACTTTGGGTGGCCAAGGCAGATGGATCACCTGAGGTCAGGCGTTCGCAGACCAGCCAGGCCAACACTGTCTCTATTAAAAATAATTTTAGCTGTGAGTGGTGGCGGGCGCCTGTAATCTGAGCTACTTGGGAGGCTGAGGCAGGAGAATTGCTTGAACCCAGGAGGTGGAGGTTTCAGTAAGCCAAGATGGTGCCACTACATTCCAGCCTGGGTGACAGAGTGAAACTCTGCCTCAAAAAAAAAAAATAATAGGCCGGGCGCGGTGGCTCAAGCCTGTAATCCCAGCACTTTGGGAGGCCGAGGCGGGTGGATCACGAGGTCAAGAGATCGAGACCATCCTGGTCAACATGG
>NW_016107402.1:6467622-6470095 GCF_001604975.1 Cebus imitator
TGGGAGGCTGAGGTGGGCGGATCACCAGGTCAAGAGATAGAGACCATTCTGGCCAACATGGTGAAACCCTGCCTCTAATAAAAATACAAAAATTAGCTGAGTGGTGGCATGCGCCTGTAGTCCCAGCTACTTGGAAGGCTGAGGCAGAAGAATTGTTTGAACCGGGAGGCGGAGGTTGCAGTGAGCCGAGATCATGCCACTGCATTCCAGCCTGGCAACAGAGCAAGATTCCATCTAAAAAAAACAAAAAAGAGGACAATTTTGGTAGGAGGAGCCCACGCCCTTGTTTCAAACTTTCCTGTAAAAACCTTTCTCCTTGGGACAGGTTCCATAACATGCTCAGCTCTGTTGGTGTGTCTTCCTGGGGTCAGTCCTCACGTTTGGCTTCCAAGAAGCCTTTATCAAATTATTTGTGCCTCAAGAGCCTTAATTTTAGCTGGCATAATGGTCACCATCGCAGATAGGTAGACTGAGGCCCAGAGAGAGACTTCATGAAGGAAGGAAGGTCACATGGCAACGGAGGCAGCACTGTAAGGTGAGTGGGTGGTAAGTGTTAGTGGAAGGTTTTTGTTGTTGTTTGAGGCAGCCTGATCATGGCTCACTGCCTCCTTGAACTTCTGGACTCAAGCCATCCACCCGCCTTGGCCTCCCAAAGTACTGGGATTATAGGTGTGAGCCACCACACACGGCCTTGATTTTGCTTAGGTTGCGGTGGTGGACCCTGGGTGAGGGTAGGGTTGCAATGGGGTGGAGGAGGAGGTGATACACCTGACTGCTGCATCTAGATTCATCCTCGTCTTTTTTTTTTTTTTTTTTGCACCAACTGGCAGAATTTCCTCACTTTCTCTCTCTGCCTCCTTTTCTGATTCACTCTCCATCTGTTAGTGGCTTCTGGCTTCTGAGAATGTGGATGCAGAGGGGTGGGGTAAGCTGTCGGGGGTGGGGAAGTAGATACAAAAACACAGGCAGTCCTTAATAGACTTTTAAATATTTTTTGAGTGCTCTCTAGATACCAAGCAATGTTCTAGGAGCTAGGGGAGTCCCACCATGAATAAAATCGACTTTGTCCCTGCTCTCATAGAGGTTCCATTACAGGATATATATGTATGGAGGGGAGGGGAGGGGAGTAGGCTGTAGATACAGATGGGGACAATGTCAGAAATGGGTAAGGGCTATAAAGGAGATGAGAGTATCTGGAGAGGGGGCATGACTTGAGACAATGAGAACAGGGAAGACCAGGCTGAGGAACTGGGATCTGGGGGATGGGAAGGAGGCAGCTGAAGATCCAGAGGAACAGGGTGCCTGCCCTGGTGAAACGGTATAGGGAAAGGCTGTGAAATCCATGTGCTGGAAGAACTTTAAGAAGGCCAGTGTGGCTCAACCACAGTGACACAAAGAAAGCAAGTCAAGGCCCAGCATGGTGGCTCACATCTGTAATCCCAGCACTTTGGGAGGCTGAGGTGGGTGGATCACCTGAGGTCAGGAGTTCGAGACCAGCCTGACCAATGTGGTGAAGCCCTGTCTCTACTAAAAATACAAAACTTAGCCAGGCATGGTGACACGTGCCTGTATTCCCAGCTACTTGGGAGAATGAGGTGGGAGAATCACGTGATACTGGGAGGCAGAGGTTGCAGTGAACTGAGATTGCACCACTGCACTCTAGTCTGGGTGACAAAGTAAGACAGTCTCAAAAAAAAAAAAGTAAGTCAAGAGAGGATCCCAGTGCCAGCTGTAGATCATGATGGGGAGTTCACAATCAATTTTTCTTTTTTTGAGCCAGAGTCTTGCTCTGTCGCCAGGCTAGAGTGCAATGGCACGATCTTGGCTCACTGTAATCTCTGCCTCCAGCAAGTGATTCTTCTGCCTTGGCCTCCTGAGTGGGACTACAGATGCATGCCACCACGCCCAGGTAATTTTTGTATTTTTAGTAGAGATGGGGTTTCACCATGTTGGCCAGGATGGTCTCCATCTCTTGACCTCATGATCCGCCCGCCTCGGTCTCCCAAAGTGCTGGGATTACAGGCATGAGCCACTGTGCCTGGCCACAATCAATTTTTTTTCTAGGGGGATAGGAGGAATTAATAGAAGAATTAAGAATGAAGACTCAAAGGCAGCAAGACAGGAAGCAGGGAGACCAATTAGAAGGCTTTGGCTGTGACAGAGGCAGGAGATGATGATCTGGACCAAGTCGGGGTTAGAGAAGAGGTAATATTCTAGGGGTCTTTGGGAGGTGACTGAGAAATGAGGGCAACATTCCCTAGGTGGAGGACACCAGGAGAGAAGCAGGTTTGTTGGAGACATGTAAGGGGAGGTGGGGAGAGAAACCAATTCAGTTGTGGGCATATAGAGTATGGAGAGTCGGTGGACAGCCAGAGATACTGTTCCAAGCTGGAGGAGAGACCAGATGATGCTTGAAGTTGTTTTTTTTTTTTTTTTTTTTTTTTTTTTTTTTTTTTTTTTTTTTTTTTTTTTT
>NW_016107402.1:6470503-6481273 GCF_001604975.1 Cebus imitator
AAAAAAAAAAAAAAAAAATTAGTTATAGGCCAGGCACGGTGGCTCATGCCTGTAATCCCAGCATTGTGGGAGGCTGAGGTGGGTGGGTCACTTGAGGTCATGAGTTTGAGACCAGCCTGTCCAATACAGTATCTCTACTAAAAATACAAAAATTAGCCAGGGATGGCAGTGCATGCCTATAATCCCAGCTACTTGGGAGGCTGAGGCAGGAGAATCCCTTGAACTTAGAAGGTGGAGGTTGCAGTGAGCTGAGATTGTGGGCCACTGCACTCCAGCTTGGGCAACAGAGCAAGACTCTATCTCAAAAAAAAGAAAGAAAAAGTTATCATCCAGGCATGGTGGCTCTCGCCTGTAATCCCAGCACTTTGGGATGCTGAACTGGGTGGATCCCTTGAGCTCAGAAATTTGAGACCAGCCTTGATAAATTCCATCTCTACGAAAAATACAAAAAAAGCTAGACATGGTTGTGCAAGCCTGTTGTCCCAGCTACTCAGGAGGTCAAGGTTGGAGGATCACTTGCGCCCGGAAGGTTGAGGATGTGATGAGCTGAGATTGCGCCACTGCACTCCAGCCTGGTTGATAGTGAGACTCTGTCCCAAAAAATAACTAAATAAAAATAAATGGCCGAGCGCGGTGGCTCATGCCTGTAAGCCCAGCACTTTGGGAGGCCGAGACGAGCGAATTATGAGATGAAGGCATCGAGACTATCCTGACCAACATGGTGAAACCCTGTCACTACTAAAAATACAAAAATTAGCTGGGTGTGATGGCACGCACCTTTAGTTCCAGCTACTTTTGAGGAGGCTGCGGCAGAAGAATCACTTGAACCCAGAGGGCAGAGGTTGCAGTAAGCCGAGATCGTACCACTGCACTCCAGCCTGGTGACAGAGTGAGACTCTCAAATAAATACAGTGGCTCACACCTGTAATTCTAGGACTTTGGAAGGCCAAGGCAGGAGGATTGCTTGAGACCACTGTGGGCAACATGGAGAAACCCCATCTCTACTAAAAATACACGAATTAGCCAGGTATGGTGGCTCCTGCTTGTGGTCCCAGGTACTCGGGAGGCTGAGTGAGGCAGGAAGATTGCTTGAGCACAGGAGGCCAGAGTTGCAGTGAGCCGAGATCCTGCCCCTGCACTCAGCCTGGGAGATCAAGTGAGACCCTGTTAAAAAAGAGAAAAAAGAAAAGAGAAAAGTAAAGAGAAGAAAAGAAAAAAGAAAAACCTACTTAGTAGGGTTGCTGTGCAGGTTACACAAAACAAAAGCATCTTCACCAAGCCTTAGGCCATAGAAAGGTCTTTCGTTTGTTTGTTTGTTTTTTGAGTTGGAGTCTCATTCTTGCCTAGGCTGGAGTGCAGTGGCCTGATCTCTGCTCACTGCAACCTCCATCTCCTGGGTTGAAGTGATTCTCCTGGCTCAACCTCCCAAGTAGCTGGGATTACAGGCCTGCTACCACCCTTGGTCATGGCCTCAAGTGAGCCACACTCGGCCATAGAAAGGTCTTAATAAAGCTGGGCGCAGTAGCTCGCCTGTAATCCCAGCACTTTGGGAGGCCGAGACGAACGGATCACGAGGTCAGGAGATAGAGACCATCTTGGCCAACGTGGTGAAACTCCGTCTCTACTGAAAAAAAAAAAAATTGGCCGGGCATGGTGGCACGCGCCTGTAGTCCCAGCTACTTGGGAGGCTGAGGTCGGAGAATTGCTTAAACCCGGGAGGCAGAGGTTGTAGTGAGCCGAGATCGCGCCACTGCATTCCAGCCTGGCAACAGAGCAATACTCCCTCTCAAAAAAAAAAAACAAAAAATAAAGGACTTAATACGTGTTAATTGCTATTACTGACCCCAGGAACTCTCCGAAGCACTTATCATGCAGGTATCACCTTTTTTTTTTTAGCACTTACATTATGCCTTATGGGAAACAGCAGCTTAGAGTTGTCAGGAAATTCCTCCAGAGTCGCTTACATTTCCAGCAGGGGAGTCAAGACTTGAACCTAGCAACTCACAAGCAGAAAAAGCTTGGCAAACAGGCATGGGTTAGATAATGCTTAGGGCTTGCTCAAGGACTCGTGGCCAGTTACTGATCTATGCAAATCTTCTGATTGCAAATTGATAGGTGGATTGTAACTTGAAAGGTCTGATAAGATGTAAACTTCATAAAACAGGATTTGGGAAGTAAAAGGCGTAGAGTCCTCCAGAGGAGTCGAGAAAGCTAGCTTGGCCTCGATGGTGGATGAGGTGATTCTTTCATTTAGGCGTTATTTTCCTCATCTATGAGTGCGGGAAGGAGAGTTATTGGGGTCTCTAGCGACCTTTCCAACACTGATTTTCAAGGGTGGAAGAATCCTGCTCAGGTAAAGGCCCAAATCCCTTGGCTAAGGTTAATCCTCGGTGGGGCCGCCAATAGGGACGCGTCCCCTTTAAGGCGCCAGCTCGCCAGCGGCGGCGGCCGGAAGTGTTGAAGCCCGGCCTGGCGGCGGCGGTGGCGGTAGCTGCCGTGGCGGCCTCTGCGCATGCTCCGTCGCCCGCCCGCCCTGGCTGCTCGCCGCCCGCCCGCCCGACGGAGACGGTGAGGAGGGGGAGGGGTGGGCGCGCGGGCGCGGGCGCGGGGTGGGGTGGGGGTGGGGACGGGGGGGCGGGCGCGGGGGCCGCGCGGCGGCCGGCGAGGGCGGGCGGGCGCGCAGGGGGCGGGGGGCTGCTGCCTCCGCGGGCGCCTCCCCACGCCCTGTGCGTGCCGCCGCCGCCGCCGGGGAGCGAGCGGACGTCGCGGCGCCGCGGGGGGGTGGGGGGACGCTGCCGCTGGGTCCGCCCGAGCAGCCGGGCCGCCCCCAGCGCAGCCGGCCGTGCTGCCCGGGCTCGGGCCCCAGGCCAGGGCGGCGGGAACCGGCAAGCCCAGCACGGGGGGGGGCCCCGGCGCCCCCGGACCGAGGGGCCCGGAAGTACTCGGTTGAGGGGCCAGGAGTGGCCGGAGTGACTCCGGACTGAGAGGCCGGAGCGCCCAGGACCCCAACGAGGGGTCCAGGGAGCCTGGGGTATCTCCAAAGGCGGGGTCCAGGGAGCACCGGGCCCTTGGATGAGGATCTGGTTAGAGGCCTGGGTCCCGCCCGGTGGGAGGGGGACGATAGGTGAGGGAAGCCCGAATGCCCGCCTGGGAGGAGACCCTCTGGGAGGTTTGGTCGGGGAGCAAAGAGTACGGAGTGGGTTCTTCTGAGGAAAGCAGAGTCCAGCTTCTTCCGAGGGGCGCAGTGGGGGCCTCGGCCATTCAGAACAAGGGGAAAAAAAGGCAGGTTCTTTTCCAAAAGCAGGGAAGGAAGAGGAGCTCCAAGGGGTAGTGAGCAGGCCCAGGTCTCCCTACAGATGAGCGTGTGGTGGGAAGACTCCTAGAGCCTCCTGAAGTATGAAAGAGCAGGGGTCCAAACCTCAGGGGATGGAAGAGACTGGAGTACCTCCTGATGTCTAAGGGGAGAACAGAGTAACCTGCCAGCTCAGGGGATGGAGAAACCTATCTTTTTGAGAGAAGTAGAGATCGTTGAGGGAAGACGCTTAGGGTTTTCCCGCCTTCTGAAATGGCGGGGGAACCGGCCAGGTGTTACCTAATTGAGGGGCAGGATAGATGAAGGCAGTCTCAACCCGAGGGACTTGAAGATGATCCACCAGACATGTGAGCGAAACCTTGACCTAGACAGCAGAGCAAGCACAGCCCTAAATTCTCTTCAAGATAAGAGAAGTCTCAAAACCACTTCCTAGTAGACGCAGATGGGGCCTTGACTGGTGTCTATTCAGGCGAATCAAGACGGGTGTTAGGAAGAGACTGTCAGATATGATTCTAGTCTTGAGGGATTGTCTTCTTCCCCCTTGCCTCTGCTACTAGTTACCAAAGTGCATTTGGGGAACCTTTTCCAATGGTTGTACTGTCTTCTAATTTGAGAGCCTTAAATCAAGGGTGTATATTTAATATCTTAAATGATGATTTTTTTTTGAGGCGGGGGTTCCTGTTTACTTCAGCAAACACATTGAATAGGTAGCTTCTACTCAGCTTCGTTGGGTTTATCGGAGGGGGCGTATTTTGGTCTTGCCCTAAGCCAAAGTCCACTGTACTGTAGCGGGATGACTCTCATAAGAACATCCCATTGCTCCCTCAAACATTCACATAGTAGTCTCCAGTCTGTGACTTAGAACTTCACCTCCTCTGAATACTTCTCTCAATGTTTTTGTGTAATTGACTTGTTGACTAAATTACATCTTGCATTCTGGATCGCTCACTGAATACATGAGAAGAAATAAAGGGGATATCAAGGAGTTTTAGCCTCAAGTAATAAAGTTTTGACTTCGATTTTTTCCCCCCTTATTTTAAACAAAACCATAGTTTAAAGTGGAAATTTCTTATTTCTTTTTCTTTTTGGGAATTTCTTTTTCTTTGTCACCTAGGCGGGAGTGCAGTGAGTGGTGCGATCTCGGCTCACTGCAAACTTGATCCTCTTACCTCAGCCTCCTCAGTGGCTGGGACTACAGGCCCGTGGCACCGAGCCCGCCTAATTTTGTTTGTTTTCGGGCGGGTGCTGTGAGCGGCCTCCTCGGCCTTTCCTCAGCTCGAGTTCTAGACCAGCTTGGGTAACATGGTGAAACCCCATCTCTACAAAAAATAACAAAAATTAGTCAGGTGTGGTGGCGCTGCTGTTGGTCCCAGCTACTCAAGGAGGCGGGAGGATCGCTTGAGCCCCGGAAGTTGAGGTTGCAGTGAGCCGAGAGTGTGCCAGCATTCTCCAGCCTGGGTGGCAGAGTGAGACTTACGTCTCACCAAAAAACTGCACAGTCTACAAAAGTTATAATAGAGTGTGGAATAAAATATTGTGGGCCAATCGCGGTAGCTTAGCATGGCGGCAGATGCCTGTAAACCCACTTACTTGGGAGGCTGAGGCAGGAGAATCGCTTCAACCCGGGAGGCGGAAGTTGCAGTGAACTGAGACCGTGCCGTTGCATTCCAGCCTGGGCAACAAGACCGAAACTCTGTCTCAAAAAAATATTAAATAAATATTTTGGAGTTAGAAAATTTCAGGATATCTCGTACCTATTATTCATTTTTATTTTTTAGCCTCCAGAAAGTGCCAATATTATTATTATTATTATTATTATTTTTAATTTTGAGACAGAGGCTTGCTTTGTTGCCAGGCTGGAGTGCAGTGGTGCAATCTCACCTCACTGTAACCTCCGCCTCCCATGTTCAAGCCATTCTTCTGCGGCAGCCTCCAGAGTAGCTGGAACTACAGGCATGTGCCACCACGCGTGGCTAATTTTGTATTTTTGGTAGAGATGGGGTTTCTCCATATTGCTCAGGCTGGTCTGGAACTCCTGATCTTAAGTGATCCACCCACCTTAGCCTCTTAAAGTGCTAGGATTACAGGTGTGAGCCACTGCACCTGGATGATTCTTTTTTTTTTTTTTTTTTTTTTTTTTTTTATACAATTTTTTTTTTTTTTTTTTTTTTTTTTTTGAGACAGAGTTTCACTCTTGTTACCCAGGCTGGAGTGCAAGGGCGCGATCTCGGCTCACCGCAACCTCCGCCTCCTGGGTTCAGGCAATTCTCCTGCCTCAGCCTCCTGAGTCGCTGGGATTACAGGCATGCGCCACCATGCCCAGCTAATTTTTTGTATTTTTAGTAGAGACGGGGTTTCACCGTGTTGACCAGGGTGGTCTCAATCTCTTGTCCTCGTGATCCACCCGCCTCGGCCTCCCAAAGTGCTGGGATTACAGGCGTGAGCCACCGCGCCTGGCCGATTTTTGTGTTTTTAATAGAGACAGGCTTTCACCGTGTTGGCCAGGATGGTCTCAATCTTTTTACCCTGTGATCTGCCCACCTCAGCCTCCCAAAGTGCTGAGATTACAGGTGTGAGCCACGGTGCCTGGCCAATGTTGTTTCTTTTTAATTACCACTTCCAGTGTCCCTCCCTGCATTCATGACATTTGTTTTTATTCAAACATAGCATCTTGCCACATTTTAGACATTGGATTTTCAGGGCACTCAAAAATGAATTTTTTTCATTTAATTTCTGAGTGGGTCACAAGTAATTTGTTGAGCTTTCTGGTAGCTATATGAGCAGTGATGTGCTTAGTTTCAAGGTGTCTTTTTTGTCTTTGAAAATAACTACAGGCTGGGCACAGTGGCTCATGTCTTTAATCTCAGCACTTTGAGAACCCGAGGTGAGAGGACTGCTTGAGCCCAGGAGTTTGACACCAGGCTAGGCCACATAGCAAGACCTCACATCTACAGAGAAATAAAGAAATTAGGCCGGGTGCGGTGGCCCAAGCCTGTAATCTCAGCACTTTGGGAGGCTGAGGTGAGTGGATCATGAGGTCAGGAGTTCAAGGCCAGCCTGGCCAACATGGTGAAATCCCATCTCTACTAGAAATACAAAATATTAGCCAGGCGTGGTGGTGGGCACCTGTAATCCCAGCTACTTGGGAGGCTGAGACACAAGAATCGCTTGAACTAAGGAGGCAGAAGTTGCAGTGAGCCGAGATGGCGCCACTGCACTCCAGCCTGGGTGACAGAATGAGACTATCTCAAAAAAAATAAAAGCAAGTTTAAATTAAAAAAAAAAGAATTCCAGAGAGAGTTGTATGATTTCACAATGAATACTTTAAAGCCCCTTCATAAAATACTCAAAGGATCAACTCACTCATTTTGCCTCAGGTGTTTTTGTTGCTATAAACAAGAGCTACTTTTCCATTTACACTTAGCTCAGAGATGACCTTGCATTCAGGCAGTGTAGTCTGTAGAGCTGGTTTTGGGTTACTTGCAAGGAATATGGTATTTAGGGTAATAAGTGATACTCAACCCAAACTTGCTTCTCTAAAGAAAGTCAGAATTGTCGTGTCGAATCAGACCCGTGACTTAGAATGACACTGAAAGATGTATTGTGGATGATTATAATTATCCTCTGATAAATTCTCAGAAGGCTAGAGAAGCAGCCAAAACATTCCTCTTGCGTGCTAAGGTATGGTATGGGTAAAGAGTAAAATATGAGTTCCTGTTGAGGAAGATATTAATGAAGAAGTTAGTCAACCACCTATTCAGAATGTTGTAGAGGGGACTTTCCTTAGGGTTGAAAGTTGAAATTAGAAGCATCCTTCTAAATCTGTTTCTTTAGTCATTTAATAATCCATTATTTTGCCTCAGGTATTACACGTTGAGTGTCCCTAATCTGAAAATCTGAAACCTCAAATCTCCAGAATCTGAAACTTTTTGAGCCAACATGATGACATAAGTGAAAAATCCCACAGATTAGTAGTTAATATAGACTCTTTTGTGCACAAAATTATTTTTATTATTATTTGAGACTGAGTTTCGTTCTTGTTGCCCAGGCTGGAGTGCAATGGTGAGATTTCAGCTCACCAAAACCTCCGCCTCCCGGGTTCAAGCAATTCTCCTGCGTCAGCCTCCAAAATAGCTGGGATTACAGGCATGCGCCACTACGCCCGACTAATTTTGTATTTTTAGTAGAGATGGGGTTTCTCCATGTTGGTTAGGCTGGTCTCCAACTCCTGACCTCAGGTGATTTGCCTGCCTTGGCCTCCCAAAGTGCTGGGACTACAGGTGTGAGCAACTGCGCCCAGCCTCATGCACAAAATTATTAAAAATATTGTATAAAATTACCATCAGGCAACTGGGTGCAGTGGCTTATGCCTGTGATCCCAGTACTTTGGGAGGCCAAGGTGGGTGCATCACAGGTCAGGAGTTCAAGACCAGCCTGGCCAAGATGGTGAAACCCCATCTCTGCTATAAGATACAAAAAAATTATCTGTGCATGGTGGCGGGCACCTGTAATCCCAGTTACTCAGGAGGTTGAGGCAGAGAATTGTTTGAACCTGGGAGTCGGAGGTTGTAGTGAGCCAAGATCAGGCCACTGCACTCCAGCCTGGGTGACAGAGGGGGACTCTGTCTCAAAAAAAAAAAAAAAAAAAAAAAAAAATCTATATATGTAAGGTATATATGAAACATAATTCAATTTTGGAATTTGTGTTTAGACTTGGGCCCGTCTCCAGGATATCACATTATATATATGTAAATATGCCAAAATTTAAAAAAAAATCTGAAATTCAAGGCACTCTTGGTGTCAAGCATTTCAGAGAAGGGATGCTTAATCTGTAATTTTTGAAAATTTAAAGCACATATTTTGTAAGTTTAGCTACTTGCT
The DNA here is from genome assembly GCF_001604975.1 of Cebus imitator. Lineage (NCBI taxonomy): Eukaryota > Metazoa > Chordata > Mammalia > Primates > Cebidae > Cebus > Cebus imitator. The sequence goes on from NW_016107402.1 coordinate 6,478,698, forward strand.
AAAGTATTACATCTTTTAAATTAAATGCGTTATGGTATGGTGCTTGACAGTGAGTGTTACCTCAATAAAGATTAGCTGATTATTATTATTTTTGGGAGATGGAGTTTTGCTTTTATTGCCCTGGCTGGAATGCAATGGCACAATCTTGGCTCACCGCAACCTCTGCCTCCCAGGTTCAAATGATTCTTCTGCCTCAGCCTCCTGAGTAGCTGGGATTACAGGCATGCACCACCATGTCCGGCTAATAGGGTTTCTCCATGTTGGTCAAGCTGGTGTCAAACTTCCAACCTCAGGTCATCTGCCCACCTTGGCCTCCAAAAGTGCTGGGATTACAGGTGTGAGCCACTGCCCAGCTAGCTGATTATTTTAATTCAGCCTATATTCTATGGTTCAAATTTTAAAGATGTTTATTGGTTCAATTATTCTAGGATTATATGGCATTTGAATGCCTCATCATATTTCTTTTTGGCCTTTCTAGACTCAAGTGTTTTGTTTTAGTTCTATTGCTGGTAGCCAGCTGAATCAGTCCATTGATTATCTTTTCTAATTTTATTTTGTTTTATTTTTGAGACAGAATCTCACTCTGTTGCCCAGGCTGGAGTGCAGTGGCGTGATCTAGGCTCACTGCAACCTCCACCTCCTGGGCTTAAGCAGTTCTCTGACTCAGCCCCCCCAGTAGCTGGGATCACAGGTGGCTGCCACCACACCCTGCTAATTTTTGTATTTTTAGTACAGACGGGGTTTTGCCATGTCTTGAACTCCTGACCTTGTGATCCACCCGCCTCAGCCTCCCAAAGTGCTGGAATTACAGGCGTGAGCCACTGCGCCCGACCTTTATTTTATTTTATTTTGCGACAGTCTTTCTCTGACTACAGCTATGCACCAACACACCTGGCTAATTTTTGTATTTTTAGTAGAGATGGGGTTTCACCATCTTGGCCAGACTGGTCTCGAACTCCTTACCTTGTCATCCGCCCGCCTTGGACTCCCAAAGTGTTGGGATTACAGGCGTGAGCCTGTAATTTTTTTTTTTTTTTTTTTTTTTTGAGATGGAGTCTTGCTCTGTTGCCAGGCCAGAGTGCAGTTGTGTGATGGCTCACTTCAACCTCTGCCTCCTGGGTTCAAGCCATTCTCCTGCCTCAGTCTCCCGAGTAGCTGGGACTACAGGCGTGTGCCAACACACCCAGCTAATTTTTGTATTTTTAGTAGAGATGGAGTTTCACCATGTTGGCCAGGATGGTCTCTATCTCTTGACCTCATGATCTGCCTGTCTTGGCCTCCCAAAGTTCTGGGATCACAGGCATGAGCCACCATACCCAGCCTTTTTTTTTTTTGAGACTGAGTTTCTCTTTGTCACCCAGGCCGGAGTGCAGTGGTGAGATCTTGGTTCACTGCAACCTCTTCCTCCTGGGTTCAATGAATTCTCCTGCCTCAGCTTCCTGAGTAGCTGGCATTACATGCACCCACCATCATTTCCTGCTAATTTTTATATTTTTAGTAGAAATGGTGTTTTACCATGTTGGCCAGGGTGGTCTCAAACTCCTGACCTCAAGTGATTTGCCTGCCTTGGTCTCCCAAAGTGCAGGAATTATAGGTATGAGCCACTGTGCCTGTCCCCTTTTCTAGTTTTAAGTCTTCAAGTAGCAGAAGTTTATATTGTGTACTATAATATCTTGCAGTTACTTTTTCTCTGCAGTATCCGATAGTGTCATGTATCTTTTCCTTCTGTAGTTCCTTAAGAGCAGTTACTGTTGCTCCTCATATCCAAGGAATCTAACTCTGCCTTATATGAGGTAGACTCAATATAATATTTGTTGAGCTGGCCATAATGATGAGCCATAAGCTATATAGCTTAGCCTAGCTGCCTAGGCAAATTTATATATCCCCAGATAGGAAGGTAGAAAGTTCTAGAAGTGGCCAGGCATGATGGTTCACACTTGTAATCACAACACTTTGGGAGTCCGATGTGGGATAATAACTGGAAGCCAGAAGTTTAAGACCAGCCTGGGTATTATACGGAGATCCCGTCTCCATCTTTAAATAAATAAATATAAAATAATAAGAAAGCTCTAGAAGTCTTTTAGGGTAAGGCGAGTCTCTAAATTGGACAAAAATGTATTGCATACCTGCTGTGTGTTCAGATTTGTTTATGAAGTTTCAGATAAGCAGTTTTTTTTTTTTTTGTTGTTGTTGTTTTGTTTTTTTTGAGACGGAGTTTCACTCATGTTACCCAGACTGGAGTGCAATGGCGCGATCTCGGCTCACCGCAATCTCCGCCTCCTGGGTTCAGGCAATTCTCCTGCCTCAGCCTCCTGAGTACCTGGGATTACAGGCACGCACCACCATGCCCAGCTAATTTTTTTGTATTTTTAGTAGAGACGGGGTTTCACCATGTTGACCAGGATGGTCTCGATCTCTTGACCTCGTGATCCACCCTCCTCGGCCTCCCAAAGTGCTGGGATTACAGGTGTGAGCCACCACGCCCAGCCCCGGAATGGGATTCTTTATATAGAGTGAACGTTTCTTTTTAGAGGGAATAATTTTTGTTCTCTTTTGATATTGCTCCACGGGCTGTT
>NW_016107402.1:6481438-6482796 GCF_001604975.1 Cebus imitator
CAGGATGGTCTCGATCTCTTGACCTCGTGATCCACCCGCCTCGGCCTCCCAAAGTGCTGGGATTACAGGCTTGAGCCACCGCGCCCGGCCCAGATAAGCAGTTTTGTAGATAAAACGTAAGTCTGATATTTGAAAACCATTTATTACACACCCATCCTGGGCCCTGTGCTAGCCATGGGGGAGTTGCTGAAAAAGAAAAGCAATCCTGGTCAGGCGTGGTGGGTCACGCCTGTAATCCCAGCACTTTGGGAGGCCAAGGCAGACAGATCATGAGGTCAAGAGATGGAGACCAGGCCGGGTAGAGTGGTTCACGTCTATAATCCCAGTACTTTGGGAGGCCAAGGTGGGCAGATCATGAGGTCAGGGGTTTGAAACCAGCCTGGCCAACATGGTGAAACCTCATTTCTACTAAAAATAAAAAAACTAGTCCGGCATGATTACGCAAGCCTGTAATTCCAGCTACTCGGGAGGCTGAGGCAGGAGAATGGCTTGAACCCAGGAGGCAGGGGTTGCAGTGAGCCGAGATTGTGCCATTGCACTTGAGCTTGGGTGATAAAGTGAGACTCTTGTCTCAAAAAAAAAAAAAAATTACAAAAATTAGCCGGGCACAGTGGCTTGCACCTGTAGTCCCAGCTACTCAGGAGGCTGAGGTAGGAGAATTGCCTGAACCTGGGAGGTGGAGGTTTCAGTGAGCTGAGATTGCGCCACTCTACTCCAGCCTGCCAACAGAGTTAGACTACTTCTCAAAAGAAAAAAAGCCAGACGCGGTGATTTAGGCCTGTAATCTCAGCACTTTGGGAGGCTGAGGCAGGCAGATCACAAGGTCAGGAGTTTGAGGCCAGCCTGGCCAATATAGTGAAACTCCATCTCTACTAAAAATTAGCTGGGCGTGGTAGTGCATGCCTGTAATTCCAGGTACTTGGGAGGCTGAGGTAGGAGGATTGCTTGAACCCAGGAGGTGGAGGTTACACTGAGCTGAGATTGTGCCACTGCACTCCTGCCTGGGCAACGGAGGGAGACTTTGTCTCAAAAACAAAACAAAACAAAACAAAACGCAATACTTGGCTGGGTGCGGTGCGGTGGCTTATGCCTGTAATCCCAGCACTTTGGGAGGCCGAGGCAGGTGGATCGCCTGAGGTCAGGAGTTCTAGACCAGTGTGACCAACATGGAGAAACCCTGTCTCTACCAAAAATACAAAAATTATCCAGGTATGTTGGCCCATGTCTGTGATCCCAGCTAACTGAGACGGCTGAGGCAGGAGAATCACTTGAATCTGGGAGGCGGAGGTTGTGGTGAGCCGAGATCGCGCCATTGCACTCCAGCCTGGGCAACGAGAGCAAAACTCCATCTTAAAAAA
>NW_016107402.1:6483511-6489122 GCF_001604975.1 Cebus imitator
AAAAAAAAAAAAAAGAAAAAATTCAGTGACAGGAGCTCATAATATGAGAATTATGAGAAATAAGGATAGCAGGGTGGGCAGGGAACATATTTGGAGGATTTCATAAGACAGGGTATTTGCACATTATAACCATATATAACAGCAACAGGAATCCACTAAAGGATTTTTTTGGGGAGAACCTAGGGTCTTGCCCCGTTGCCCAGGTTGGAGGGCAGTGGTGTGATCATCATTTACTGCAGCCTTGAATTCCTGGGCTTGAGCAATCCTCCCACCTCAGCTTTGTGAGTAGCAGGGATTACAGGTCCATGCCACTGCACTGTGCCAACTTTTAAATATTTTTAGAGATAGGATCTCGCTATATTGGCCAGGTTGGTCTTGAACTCCTGGCCTCAAGTGATCTTCCCATCTAGCCCTCTCAAAATTCTGGGATTACAAGTGTGACCACCAAGTCTGGCTCACTGAAGGATTTTTTGAGTGGGGAAATGGCCTTGGCTTTTAGTATGATCACTTTGGCTGTTCTTTTGAGAATGAACTGGAAGAGAGTAAGACCACAGATTAGGATAGTGATAAGCAGCTGCAAAAATCCAGGTAACAGTGTGTGGTGGCTCACAATATGGTGGCAGTAGCACAGATAGAGAATAGGAGGATGATTAAAAGAGATATATACGTGGTAGAAAGGATAGAATTTGGTGGTTGATTTGGATTTAGAAAGAGATGAGAGGAGTCAAAAATTACTTTAGAGACAAACATGATGACATGCTTCTGTAGTCCTACCTACTCAGGAGGCTGAGGCAAGCTATCACTTGAGCCCAGGAGTTTGAGGCCAGCCTGGGCAGCACAGTGAGACCCTGTCTCTAAAAAATAAAATTGGCTAGGCGTGGTGGGTCACGCCTGTAATCCCAGCACTTTGGGAGACCAAGGTGGGTGAATCACGATGTCGGGAGATGGAGACCATCCTGGCTAACATGGTGAAACCCTGTCTCTACTAAAAAAAAAAAATACAAAAATTGGCTGAGTGCGATGGCTCACACCTGTAATCCCAGCACTTTGGGAGGCTGGGGTGGGTGGATCACAAGGTCAGGAGATCGAGACCAGCCTGACCAACATGATGAAACCCCGTCTCTACTAAAAATACAAACATTAGCCAGGTGTGGTGGCACACGCCTTTAGTTCCAGGTACTTGGGAGGCTGAGGCAGGAGAATAGCTTGAACCCGAGAGGCAGAGGTTCTCAGTGAGCCGAGATTGCATGCCACTGTACTCCAGCCTGGGCGACAGAGCGAGACTCCATCTCAACAAACAAACAAACAAAAACAGAAACTGGCCATGTATGGTGGCGGGCACTTGCAATCCCAGCTACTCAGGAGGCTGAGGCAGGAGAATCACTTGAATCTGAGAGGTAGAAGGTACAGTGAGCCAAGATCATACCACTGCACTTCCAGCCTGGGCAATAGAGCAAAACTCAGTCTTAAAAAAAAAAAAAAAAAAAGCCTTGTTAGTTTCTGGCTTGCAAAAATGTGTAGAGTGTAGCACCATTTACTGAGACAGGAAATGTAGAAACAGATTTGAGAGGAAACGAGTTTAGTTTAATGTGCCTACAAGACATAGTAGAGGCTGTTGGATATAGAGGATATAGAATTCAGGAAAAAAAGTTTGAATGTGAGAATCATAAAGGGCAGAAATAAAATTCAGATATGAGGAATTTTAACTATAGGTCATATACAAGCAAAAATTGATTGAACCAGCATATATCATTGCTTAAGATGAGCAAGGCTGTAAGAGGGGCAAAGTTTTTTTTTTTTTTTTTAATTTTTGAGAAAGAGTCTCCAGCCTTGATCTCCCAGCCTCAAACAGTCCTTCCTCCTCAGCTTCCTGAGTAGCTGGGACTATAGGTGTGTGCCACCATACCCAGTTAATTTTTTTTTTTAGAAATGAGGTCTCACTATGTTGCCCAGTCTGGACACAAAGACTTTTTGGCAAGTTGCAGCACCTGTCCTCAAGGAAAGTGCAGTGCAGTTAGGGAGATAAATATCTGTTCAATTAACTACAATACAGGGCATAGTATGTAAACATTAGAAGAGAGGTACTCCAACCTGGGCAACAGAGTGAGACCCTGTCTCAAAAAAAAAAAAAGGTCCTAGGTGTCAGACAAATGAATTCAGCATTTATTAAACAACTACGGGATATAAGTCATCTTCCCCTTCCCATGCAGCTCAGTTCAGTTACTCCCTCCACAGATACTTGCTAAGTATTTAAAAGGATAGAGAACTTGAGGTGAAATGGCTGGTTGCACAGAAAGTAGATGTGACTCCTAATTTTCAAGAGCTAACTGTTTGGTGTGGAACTGGTAGTGTGCTTCAAAACAGCTCTCCAGAAAAACAGAATACTCTGATTTGTAGTGTTTGTCAATTTCTGGTCTGTTTACGCCCAGCATCCCTGATTTTAAGCTGTCAACTAAGTATCACTAAACTCAGAGTTGAAAACAGATATGTATGCACAATTGGTTTTCAGGAGCTGGTAGAGCTTGCTGCAGAACACCATAGGATGAATCACACGTACTAAGAAAACCTATACTGGCAAGTGACTATTGAGGCATTTCTAGAAGCATTAGAACCTGTGTTAGCCACTTCTCACACTTCCCATCCTTTTCAGAGGCCCATAATCTTTCGATTGCTCTTAAAATTGCTAGTCAGTATTTTGGCATTCCTTTCATATGGTTGACATCTTTTCAAACCAGATTAAGTTACTGGTGCTTCTTGTTCCTGACAGCAGCCCCAGCTATCTGACTTCATGTGAAAAATGGCTAATGCAGAAGTGAGTGTCCCAGTGGGGGATGTGGTTGTAGTACCCACTGAAGGAAATGAAGGGGAGAACCCTGAAGACACTAAAACTCAAGTGATCTTGCAGTTACAGCCTGTGCAACAAGGGTAAGTGGCCAGAGATTTAGATATTCTGAAATATTTTGGGAAGTTTCAAGGGTGGGGAAAATAAAACTTTATGGTTGCTTAGTACAGTGGAATATTTAACGTCAATCAGAGCTGGCTCAGTTTTCATCTGTATTATGTTCATACTGTATTATGTGCTGTATTTGTCATTTTAATACTTATTACAGCAGTTACTTGTTGCCTTGTATCTGCTTCTCTTCACCTTGAGCTCCTTGAGGGTAAGTTACATGACTCCCTCATCTTATTTTATTATTATTATTTTTGTTCAGACAGAGTCTTACTCTGTCACCCAGGCTGGAATACAGTGGTAGTGATGCAATCATAGCTTACTGCAACCTCTAATTACTGGGTTCAAAAGATCCTCCTGTTTTAGCCTCCAGAATAGCTGGGAATATAGGCACATGCCACTGCGCCTGGCTGATTTTTCTTTCTTTCTTTCTTTCTTTTTTTTTTAAGATGGGGTTTCCCCATGATGGCCAGGCTGGTCTTGAACTCCTTACCTCAGGTGATCCCACCCACCTCGGCCTCCCAAAGTGTTAGGATTACAGGTGTGAGCCACCGCGCCCAGACGATTTTTCTGTTTTTTGTAGAGATAGGGGTCTTGCTTTGTTGCCCAGGTTGACTGATCTTACTTATCTATACTATTTACAGGGCTTCCTTATGTGTTTACCAAAAGACAGTGTAGCTAGAGTCAGAGAACATCAGCTAAGGCAACGACAAAAGTGTTCATGCCATAAATTCTCTGAACCCTTATGGAGGGCAGGGCAAATTATCAAGTTGAGTCTAGCACCTACTACAATACAATGTATTATGAAGGTGTTGGAAAAAGATAAAATTTAAAAAGGAGTCCTTTTTTTTCTTTTTTTTTAAGACAGAGTCCCGCTCTTATTGCCCAGGCTGGAATGCAATGGCGTGATCTTGGCTCACTGCAACCTCTGCCTTCCTGGGTTCAAGCGATTCTCCTACGTCACCCGAGTAACTGGGATTACAGGCGCCCACCACCATGCCTGGCTATTTTTTTTTTTTTTTCGTATTTTTAGTAGATATGGGGTTTCACCATGTATGCCAGGCTGGACTTAAACTTCTGACCTCATGATTGGCCCCACCTCGGCTTCCCAAAGTGCTGCAATTACAGGTGTGAGCCACTGTGCCCGGCCGAGTCCTTCTTTTCGTTTGTTTAGTTTTTGAGACAGAATCCCACTGTATTGCCCAGGTTAGAGTGTAGTGACATTATTCATACATAAGAATGTATTCTGTTTTTTTTTTTTTTTGAGACAGAGTTTCACTGTTGTTACCCAGGCTGGAGTGCAATGGCGCGATCTCGGCTGACCGCAACCTCCGCCTCCTGGGTTCAGGCAATTCTCCTGCCTCAGCCTCCTGAGTAGCTGGGATTACAGGCACACGCCACCATGCCCAGCTGATTTTTTGTATTTTTAGTAGAGACGGGGTTTCACCATGTTGACCAGGATAGTCTCGATCTCTTGACTTCGTGATCCACCCGCCTCGGCCTCCCAAAGTGCTGGGATTACAGGCTTGAGCCCCCGAGCCCGGCTGTATTTTTTTTTTTTTTCTGAGACGGAGTCTTGCTCTATCACCCAGGCTGCAGTGCAGTGGCTCAACTAGCCTTATTGTAACCTCTGCCTCCCAGGTTCAAGTGATTTTCCTGCCTCAGCCTCCAGAATAGCTGGGATTACAGGCGCGTGCTACCACACCAGCTAATTTTTGTATTTTTAGTAGAGACGGAATTTCACCATGTTGGTCAGACTGGTCTTGAACACCTGACCTCGTGGTCCACCCGCCTTAGCCTCCCAAAGTGCTGGGATTACAGGTGTGAGCCACTGTGTCTGGCCAAGGATGTATTATTTTAAGAGATTTTTCACATAATGGTCAGTTTAGGATGAGTTTAACAATCTTATTTGAAGGAGTGTTTCTCATGTTTATCACAATCCTCATTCCCTGAATAGCCATTTATTGGGTGCTTTGCCATGTTCCAGTCAATAAACTACATGGTGGGCATACAAAATTGAATAAATGAGTAAAACATAATCTGTGCTGTTGGGGACCTCTTAGCCTGTGCTCACGGGGAGACAGACAGATAAACAATCATTTATTATCAGTGATAGGTATTATGACAAAACCCAAAGTACATCTGGGTCACAAAGGAGGAAGTAAGTGATTATACTGAAGGGACTGGGAGGGACAGAAAAGCATCCTAGAGGCTACTTATTAAAAGACAGATAGGAGACAGGTTCAGTGGCTCATGCTTGTAATCCCAACATTTTGGGAGGCAGAGGCAGGAGGATCAGCTGAGTCCACGAGTTCAAGACCAGCCTGGGTCACATAGGAATACTGACCCTGTCTCTATAAAAAAAAATACAAAGATTGGCTGGGTGCATGGCTCACGCCTGTAATCGCAGCACTTTGGGAGGCTGAGGTGGGCGGATGACGATGTCAAGATCGAGACCATCCTGGCCAACATGGTGAAACCCCATCTCTACTAAAAACAAAAATTAGCTGGGCGTGGTGGCATCCGCCTGTAGTCCCAGCTACTAGGAAAGCTGAGGCAGGAGAATTACTTGAACCCAGGAAGCGGAGATTGCAGTGAGTTGAGATTGCGCCACTATACTCCAGCCTGGCGCCTGGCAACAGAACAAGACTCTGTCTCAAA
>NW_016107402.1:6491332-6492680 GCF_001604975.1 Cebus imitator
CAAGGCTGGAGTTCAGTGGCATAATCTCAGCTCACAGCAACCTCTGCCTCACGGGTTCAGTTGATTCTCCTGCCTCAGCCTCCCAAGTAGCTGAGATTATAGGCACCTGCCACCACACCCAGCTAATTTTTTGCATTTTTAGTAGAAACGGGGTTTTGCCATGTTGGCCGAGCTAGTGTTTAACTCCTGACCTTAGGTGATCTGCCCACTGTGACCTCCCAAAGTGCTGGGATTACAGGCATGAGCCACCATGCCTGGCCCATTTAAATTTGTGAAAGGAGTGGACATTTATTTTTATTGTTTCTTCTCAAAGTGAAAGTAGCTCTTTGTAAATGTCCTAGAGAAATGTGGTAGCTTTCTGTTCACCCTTTGCAAGTAAAAAGCATGGATCGTTCCACTACTGACATTTAAAAAATAAATTTATGAAGGGAAAACTCTGGTGTAATACAGTAGTAAGTGATGGTGTAAATAAATAAGTAGTAAGAATTACTTTCTTTTGAGGTTAGGAGAGTTGTTGATTGATTTCCATGGTAGAAGCTGCTAAGCAATCCTGGGAAGTTTGGAGTTTAAATACAGTGGGAAACAAGTCAGAGTTATAAAGTGTATCTATTTTATTTCTTTTGAGATAGATTAAAACAAATTTCTTAATCCCATGCTGTGAATATTAATTTTTTCATGATTTATGTAGTTTGTTTATCGATGGACACTTTTACAACAGGATATATGAAGCCGGGTCGGAGAACAACACAGCAGTTGTAGCAGTAGAAACGCACACGATACACAAAATTGAAGAAGGGATTGGTAAGGTTTTTTTGTTGTTGTTGTTGTTGTTATTCTAATACCTTTGACCTTAGCTTCCTTGGTCAAGTTTTCTTGCCATCTGTGCCTTATGTTTTTCTCCCATCCCAGTGTGCCCTTACCAGTACTACAGCCCTCAATTTGATGGTGGTACTTCTAGAGAAACCACTCCCTAAGATGCTAGGGTCGTCAATTGGTTGGTTAACATCAGTTTGGAAGGGTAACTGAAAAGACTTTTTATCTATAAAAATCCCACATAGAGGCCAAGCGCGGTGGCTCAAGCCTGTGATCCCAGCACTTTGGGAGGCTGAGGCAGGCGAATCATGAAGTCAGGAGTTCAAGACCTGCCTGGCCAACATGGTGAAACCCCGTCTCTACTAAGAATACAAAAATTAGCAGCCCTGGTGGCTCACACCTGTAATCCCAGCTACTTGGGAGGCTAAGGTAGGAGAATTGCTTGAACCAGGACCAGGAGGTGGAGGTTGCAGTGAACTGAGATCGCGCCACTGCACTCCAGCCTGGGCTACCGAGCAAGACTCCATCTCAAAAA
>NW_016107402.1:6492817-6494803 GCF_001604975.1 Cebus imitator
TAAAAAAAAAAAAAGAAACAAATTTAACAAACCTGAGTTTAAATCCCTATTCCTCACCTCTTAGTATGTCCTTGGGAAAGTCAGTTAGCCTTTTAGAGGCCCATATGCTTATATTGAACACTTAGGAAACAATAAATAAATAAATAAATAAATTTAAAAAACACCTATATTTGTCGAGGTGCCTCATGCTTATAATCCCAGCACTTCGGGAGGCCGAGGTGGGTGGATCACTTGAGGTCAGGAGTTTGAGTATAGCCTGGCCAACATGGTGAAACCCTGTCTCCACCAAAAATACAAAAGTTATCTGGGCCTGGTGGTATGTGGTGTATGGCTGTAATCTCAGCTCTTGGAAGGGCAAGCCAGGATAATTCTTGAAACCTAGAGGCGGAGGTTGCAGTGAACCGAGATCGTGCCACTGCACTCCAGCCAGGGTGACAGAGTGAGACTCCATCTCACAAAAAATAAAATAAACAAACAAAAATGCACATACACACCTAGGAAACAATCACTGCCTCACAGGATTGTTGTAAGAACTAAATAAGATTTAAGTATGTAAAAGTATATAGAATAGTGTCTGGCATACTGTGGGAGCTTGGGAAGAGATAGCTGTTCAGCCAAACTTCTTCCAGAGGATTCTTAATACCAGAAAGATTGTGAAGTGTTAGTCCCTCAGAGGAACCAGGAGACTAGAGATTTTGAATTTAAGCTTTGGGGAAGAGTTGTTCGATAAATAACTGATTTTTTTTTCTGTTTTCAGATGCAGGCACTATAGAAGCAAATGAGGATATGGAAATTGCTTACCCCATAACTTGTGGGGAGAGCAAAGCCATCCTCCTCTGGAAGAAGTTTGTGTGTCCGGGAATAAACGTGAAGTGCGTCAAGGTAATCATCTTCTCTATGCTGAAGACAATTTTGAGACTCCTTGTTTTTAAAGGGCGTGATTTCAGTGCCTCCTTTTTCTCTTCTACTGTATCAGGGTTGTGTGTGTGTGTGTGTGTGTGTGTGTGTGTGTTGGGGGGGCTATTGTTCTAATGTGTCACAATAGAAAAAATAAGAACTTTGGGTTAGGTGTGGTGGTTCATACCAGTAATCCTAACACTTTAAGAGACCAAGGTGGTGGGAAGATCACTTGAGCCCGGAAGCTCAGGACCAACCTGGGCAACATATTGAGACATTGTTCTCTCTCTCTCTTTTTTTTTTTTTTTTTTTAAAAGACAGTGACTTCATGTGTTGCCCAGGGTGGAGTGCAGTGACATGATCTTGGGTCACTACAGCCTCAACCTCCTGGGTTCAGGTGATTCTCCCACCTCAGCCTCCTGTGTAGCTGGGACTACAGGCGTGCACCATTGTGCCTGGCTAATTTTTTGTAGAGATGAGGTTTTCATGTGTTGCCTGGGCTGGAAAATGTTGCATCTTAAAAAAAAAAAAAATTGGCCAGGTGAGGTGGCTCATGCTGGTAATCCCAGCACTTAGGGAGGTTGCAGTGGGTGAATCACCTGAGGTCAAGAGTTCAATACCAGCCTGGGTAACATGGTGAAACTCCATCTCTACTAAAAACACAAAATTTAGCCAGTCATGGTGTCAGGTGCCTGTAGTCCCAGCTACTCTAGAGGCTGAGGTGTGAGAATCGCTTGAACCCAGGAGGTGGAGGTTGCAGTGAGCTAAGGTTGCGCTGTTGCACTCCAGTCTGGGTGACAGAGTGAGACTCTGTCTCGATAAAAAGAAAGGAAAAGAAAAGAATTATTAGATTGACTTGCCCAAAAAAAAAAAATTGATAAAAATATAATTGCAGGCCGGGTACAGTGGCTCATGCCTATAATCTGAGTACTTTGGGAGGCCGAGACGGGTGGATCATGAGGTTAGGAGTTCAAGACCAGACCAGCCTGGCCAAGATGGTGAAACCCTGTCTCTACTAAAAATACAAAAAAATTAACGAGGCGTGGTGGCGGGCACCTGTAATCCCAGCTACTTGGGAGGCTGAGGCAG
>NW_016107402.1:6495018-6497755 GCF_001604975.1 Cebus imitator
TATGTATAAAATTGCTCATTCTGTCTTCATTGAGGCTGGATAGATTACTTCAGTTTATTTGAACAGCCTTTGTTTGCCTCACTAGACCCAACCATCTGATTTTATGCATAAATGGATTTTAGATAGTTATTAATATATTTATCTGTGATCCTCCACATGTATTCTGTGGCTTTGTACCAGGAATGGAGACTGTGCTCAGAGAAGGATCCTCTTCTCTAACACAATAGTACAGGAAGTTGGATAATGCAAGGCTTAGGATGTCATCTAGGTATTTTTTATATAAACTATGTAGGGTTATCATTTTATTATTTCCCCGCTTGGCCTGCCCAAGTTGACATTAGACTGTTTGGAATTTTCTTTTTCCTTTTAGTTCAATGATCAGTTGATCAGTCCCAAGCATTTTGTTCATCTGGCTGGCAAGTCCACTCTGAAGGACTGGAAGAGAGCTATTCGTCTGGGTGGGATCATGCTCAGGTAAGCTCTACTGTCAAGCACATACCTTTCAACAAACTTCGGTGTACTTAATCATGGTAGAATCTGGGTTTTTCTCTTTAGGTTGACATTTTTATTCTGTCTGAAGAATTGGCTTGAGCAATCCTTGCATTACTTGACTTTAATCAACTTGTTCTTAAAAATCCTGGGAGAGAAGAAATATTATTTTGTTTTGTTTTGAGACAGAGTCTAGCTCTGTACCTAGGCTGGAGTGCAGTGGTGCAATCTTGGCTCACTGCAACCTCTGCCTCCCAGGTTGAAGCAATTCTCCTGCCTCAGTCTCCCAAGTAGCTGGGATTATAGGTGCACGCTACCACACCTGGCCAATTTTTGTATTTTTTAGTAGAGACGGGGTTTCACCATGTTGGCCAGGCTGGTGTTGAACTCCTGATCCACCCACCTTGGCCTCCCAAAGTACTGGGATTTCAGGGATGAGCCACCTCGCCTGGCTATTTAATTATTTTTAGGAGGGAAAAAAAAGAATAAAATTTTAAAGAAGAAATAAAAAATAAATAAAAATAAAAATAGTTCTTTTTAAGGAATCTCTTTCAAGAAAAATCCATAATACTGTAGCGATTCAAGCATAAAGATGTTTATTACAGACCAGGCACAGTGTCTCATGCCTATAATCCCAGCAATTTGGGAGGCCGACACAGGCAGATCACCTGAGGTTGGGAGTTCGAGACTAGCCTGACCAACGTGGAAAAACCCCGTCTCTACTGAAAATACAAAATTAACCGGGCATGGTAGCGCATGCCCTGTAATCCCAGCTACTTGGGAGTCTGAGGCAGGAGAATTGCTTGAATGGAGGCTGTAGTGAGTAGACATCGAGCCAAAATTGGCTGGGCATGGTGATTCATGCCTGTAATCTCAGCACTTTGGGAGGCCGAGGCGGGTGGATCACCTGAGGTCAGGAGTTCGAGACCAGCCTGGCCAACATGGTGAAACTCCATCTCTATAAAAAAAAAATTACTGGGCCCGGTGCCTCACACCTGTAATCCCAGCAATTTGGGAGGCTGAGGTGGGCCAGTCACCTGAGGTCAGGAGTTTGAGACCAGCCTGACCAACCTGTAGAAACCCCATCTCTACTAAAAATACAAAATTAGTCAGGTGTGGTGGCACGTGGCTGTAATCCCAGCTAACTCAGGAGGCTGAGGCAGGAGAATCACTTGAACCCGGGAGGCGGAGGTTGTGGTAAGCTAAGATCGAGCCATTGCACTCCAGCCCGGGCAACAAGAGCTAAACGCCATCTCAGAACAAAAGGAGAAAAAAAGCTCATGTTTTGTCACTCAGGCTGGAGTGCAGTGGCATGATCATGGCTTCATGGCTTATTGCCCACTGCAGCCTCAAACTCCTGAGCTCAAGCAGTCCTCAAGAGTAGCTTGGACTACAGGTGTGTGCCACTGTGCCCAGCTGAAAATGTGAAATATTTTCTTCACATGGTTTTTTTTTGTTTTTTTTTTTTTGAGGTAGAGTTTCCTTCTTGTTACCCAGGCTGGAGTGCAGTGGTGAGATCTCAGCTCACCGAAATCTCCGCCTTCCAGGTTCAAGCAATTTTCCTGCCTCAGCCTCCTGAATAGCTGGGACTACAGATATGCGCCACTACACCTGGATAATTTTGTGTTTTTAGTAGAGACAGGATTTCTTCATGTTGGGCAGACTGGTCTTGAACTCCCGACCTCAGATGATCTGCCTTCCTCAGCCTCCCAAAGTGCTGGGATTACCAGTGTGAGCCACTGCGTCTAGCCTTTCACATCGTTTTTATAGTCAGAGACACACAGACGTTACTGGTATTCTTTTTGTTTTTATTTGGAAATTTTTAAAATTATTTTACTCCTATGCTTCCAATGAAACATTATTTTTAAACATTTTTTTCAGATGATTTGTATGCAGAAATTAGTCCATTGAAATTGGGAATACTTTATTTTTACTTTTTATTTATTTATTTTTGAGACTGGGTCTAACTCTGACTCCTAGGCTGGAGTGCAGTGGCACAATCTTGGCTTACTGCAACCTCAGTTTCCCAGGCTCAAGCAATTCTTCAGCCTTAGCTTCCCAATTAGCTGAGACTAGAGGCATGAACCACCATGCCTGGCTGATTTTTGTATTCTTTATAGAAATGGAGTTTCGGGCCGGGCGCGGTGGCTCAAGCCTGTAATCCCAGCACTTTGGGAGGCCGAGGCGGGTGGATCATGAGGTCAAGAGATCGAGACCATCCTGGTCAACATGGTGAAACCCCGTCTCT
>NW_016107402.1:6499672-6504349 GCF_001604975.1 Cebus imitator
GAGTAGCTGGGATTACAGGCACGCGCCGCCATGCCCAGCTAATGTTTTTTGTATTTTTAGTAGAGACGAGGTTTCACCTTGTTGACCAGGATGGTCTCGATCTCTTGACCTCGTGATCCACCCGCCTCGGCCTCCCAAAGTGCTGGGATTACAGGCTTGAGCCACCTCACCGGGCCTTCCCTTGTATATTCTTAATTTCAATTCTCATGAACGTTGATGTGTCTTGTTGTAAAGTATGGTAATCTTGGATGGGATTCCATGCCTTGGAAACATGCTTTGTTTTCTTCCAAATGATACCTATTGGCCAGACCTCCTTCTTTGTTTTTTTCTTACAATGCATGGAAAGGTAGTTCAGCCAGGCACGGTGGCCTACACCTGTAATCCCAGCACTTTGAGAGGTCGAGGTGGGCAGATCACCTGAGGTTGGGAGTTTGAGACCAGACTGACCAGCATGGAGAAACCCTGTCTCTACTAAAAAAAATTACAAGGGCCGGGCGCGGTGGCTCACGCCTGTAATCCCAACACTTTGGGAGGTCGAGGCGGGTGGATCACAAGGTCAAGAGCTCAAGATCAGCCTGGCCAAGATGGTGAAACCGCAACTCTACTAAAAATGCAAAAATTAGCCAGGCATGGTGGCAGGTGCCTGTAATCCCAGCTACTCAGGAAGCTGAGGTAGAGAATTGCTTCAACCTGGGAGGCGGAGGTTTCGGTGAGCCGAGATCATGCCACTGCACTTCAGCCTGGGTGACAGAGGGAGACTTCCTCTCAAAAAAAAAGAAAGAAAAAGCTTTGCAGCTGGGCGTGGTGGCTTACGCCTGTAATCTCAGTACTTTGGGAGGGTGAGGTGGGTGGATCACCTGAGGTCAGGAGTTTGAGACTAGGCTGGCCAACATGATGAAACACCATCTCTACTAAAAAGACAAAATTTAGGCCAAGGCTCGGTGGCTCAAGCCTGTAATCCCAACACTTTGGGAAGCTGAGGCATGTAGATCACGAGGTCAAGAGATGGAGACCGTCCTGGCTAACACGGTGAAAGACCATCTCTACTAAAAATACAAAAAATTGGGCCGGGCGCGGTGGCTCAAGCCTGTAATCCCAGCACTTTGGGAGGCCGAGGCGGGTGGATCACGAGGTCAAGAGATCGAGACCATCCTGGTCAACATGGTGAAACCCCGTCTCTACTAAAAATACAAAAAATTAGCTGGGCATGGTGGCGCGTGCCTGTAATCCCAGCTACTCAGGAGGCTGAGGCAGGAGAATTGCCTGAACCCAGGAGGCGGAGGTTGCGATGAGCCGAGATTGCGCCATTGCACTCCAGCAGAAAAAAAAAAAAAAAAACACCGTAAAAAAAAAAAAAAAAAAAAAAAAAATACAAAAAATTAGCCAGGTGTGGTGGCACACGCCTGTAGTCCCAGACTTGTGCTTTACTAGTAGTAAAGTAAAATGCTTTGCTTTACTAGTAGTCAACACAAGAAGGTAGATTAGAAGATTAGAATGATGAGTGGTTTTCTTTTTTTTGTGTGTGTTGGGAATCTCACTCTGTCGTCCAGGCTGGAGTGCAGTGCAGTGCAGTGGCACAATCTCGGCTCACTGCAAACTCCACCTCCTGGGTTCAAGCTATTCTCCTGCCTCAGCCTCCCTAGTAGCTGGGATTACAGGTGCCCACCACCACACCCTGATAATTTTTGTATTTTTAGTAGAGATGGGGTTTCACCATATTGGCCAGGCTGGTCTTGAACTCCCAACCTCATGATCCACCCACCTCGGCCTTCCAAAGTACTGGGATTACAGGCGTGAGCCACCATGCCTGACCCTGATGAGTGGTTTTCAACCATTAAACTGAGGTCTATCAAAGATAATGTTATCACTGGCTGGAGTAGACTCTGGACACCCCACTGTAAGGATCACAGTTCTCTGCTTGAAAGGGCTCCAGATTACCAAGTTGAGGCTTCCCACAGATGAAATAGAATGAGCACATAGTTAACTTCAGTATTGTTGAGTTTGGGACTAGGGCTCCTTACCATCCAGAGAAGATGTAACTGTAAGATTATTATTAAAGATTCAGTTAATTCAGCTCGATATAATTGGATAAAATACATCTCAACTACTGTCATAAGAATTAAAAATATGCCTCAGAAAAGTCACAAGAATGCCAAAGAATCTAAAAGGTTAGGGACGTACACTGTGCTTTTAAATTGACCCTTTTTTTTTTTGAGATGGAGTCTTGCTCAGTCGCCCAGGCTAAATTGCAATGGCACTGTCTTAGCCCACTGCAACCTGTGCCTCCAGGGTTCAAGTGATTCTCCTGCCTCAGCCTCTCGAGTAGCTGGCAAGTGCCTGCCACCACGCCTGGCTAATTTTTGTATTTTTAGTAGAGATGGGGTTTCACCACACTGGCCATGCTGTTGTTAAACTCCTGACCTTGTGATCCACCCACCTTGTCCTCCCAAAGTGCTGGGATTACAGGCATGAGCCACTGCACCTGGCCTTTTTTTGTTTGTCTTAGACAGAGTTTCACTCTGTCACCCAGGCTGGAGTGCAATGGCAGGATTTTGGCCCACTGCAATCTCCACCTCCCAGGTTCAAGCAGTTCTCCTGCCTCAGCCTCCCGAGTAGCTGAAATTACTAATTTTTTGTATTTTTAGTAGGGTTGGGGTTTCACCACGTTGGCCAGGCGGGTCTCAAACTCTTGACCTCAGGTGATCCACCTGCCTCAGCCTCCCAAAGTACTGAGATTACAGGCATGAGCCACCATGTCTGGTCTCTCTCTCTTTTTTTTTTTTTTCCCCCACTATGTCTTACGGTGCTGGAAAAATGACCTCGTAATGGCTGGGCATGGTAGCTCATACCTCTAATCCCAGCACTTTGGGAAGTCAAGACAGGAGGATTGCTTGAGCCCAGAAATTCAACACCAGCTTGGGCATCATGGCGAAAATCATCTCTGCAAAAAATAAAAATATTAGCTGGGCATAGTGGTGTGCACCTGTGGTCCCAACTACTAGGGAAACTGAGGTAGGAAGATCACTTATACAGTGAGCTGATTGTGTCACTGCACTCCAACCTACGTGACAGGAGCGAAACCCTGTCTCAAAAAAATAAAGATCTTTTGGTCAGTTCTAATATTCTATGCTTAACCAGTGGCCGAGTAGAAGCCAAATCCCTTGAAACCTAAATCCGTTTCAGGAAAGTATAAAATATCTGGCAGTTTGAATATTTGGACACTTCACTCTTTCACTTGAAAAGTGAAAAATATTGTGAAATCCTATTTACAGTTGGCTGTTGAACAATATGGATTTGATCTGCGGGGGTCCACTTATATACATGGCTTCTTTTTCAGCCAATCGTGGATTGAAAATACAATATTTGCAGGATGCAAATCCTGGGTCTATGAAGGATTGACTTTTCCTTTTTGACTTCAGGACTTCGGCATGTGCAGATTTCGTTAGATATGCAGGTGGTCCAGGAATCAATCCCCCATGTATACTGAGGGACAACTGTGCTTGCTTTTTATTTGGCCAAAACTCCTTTACTTGATTATCTTTTACTTGATTATTGATATCCTCCAGTGTGTAGAGTTCATAGTTATCTGTATTGCTGTTTGGATCAATTTAGTTTTTATTATCTATTCTCTTTGTTTAAAAGCTTTTTTTTTTTTTTGGACAAGGTCTCACTCTGTCACCCAGACTGGAGTACAGTGACACAATCACAGTTTACTGTAGCCTTAAGCCCCTGGGCTCAGGTGATCCTCCCACCTCAGCCTCCCGAGTAGCTGTAACTGTAGGTGTGCACCACCATACCCAGCCAATTTTTGTAGAAACTCGGTTTTGCTGTGTTGTCCAGGCTGGTCTCAAACTTCTGGGCTCAAGTGATCTGCCCACCTTAGCCTCCCAAAGTGCTAGGATTATAGGCATGAGCTACCGTGCCCAGTCAAAATCTTAATATACAAGTAATAGCAAAGGATATTTTTTTCCCCTCTGAATCTGCTGTACATGTAGTTGGGACTACAGGCACGCACTACCATGCCCAGCTAATTTTGTATTTTTAGTAGAGACAGGGTTTCACCTGTTTTGGCCAAGGTGGTCTCTATCTCTTGACCTCGTGATCCACCTGCCTGGGCCTCTCAAAGTACCAGGATTACAGGCATAAGCCACTGCGCCTGACCATGTATCTCTTTTTTTTGTTTGTTTTTGAGATGGAGTCTCGTTCTATCGTCCAGGCTAGAGTGCAGTGGTGAGATCTTGGCTCATTGCAACCTCCACCTCCTGGGTTCAGGTGATTCTTCTGCCTCAGCCTCCTGAATAGCTGGGACTACAGGTGTGTGCCACCACGCCCGGCTAATTTTTTTTTATTTTTAGTAGAGATGGGGGTTTCACCATGTTGGCCAGGCTGGTCTCGATCTCCTGACCTCGTGATCTGCCCCCCTCGGCCTCCCAAAGACCATGAATCTCT
Organism: Cebus imitator; assembly: GCF_001604975.1. Taxonomy (NCBI): domain Eukaryota; kingdom Metazoa; phylum Chordata; class Mammalia; order Primates; family Cebidae; genus Cebus; species Cebus imitator. Next base: position 6,504,122 of record NW_016107402.1, read on the forward strand.
TATCTGATTTTTATAGTCTCTCTTTCTTTCACTTTCTTTGTATAGGCTAATAACTAAGTTAGATGCTTAGTCTCAAACTTGTTTGTAGTAGAGCTCTTGGCAAATTATTTTACCTTTCTCTTAAATTATTTCAAGCTTTTTTTACCCTTAGTAAGTCTGGGACAGGCAGCCTAGTAGTAATGCCTACCTTCAATCTCTTTCTTTTTTTTTTTTTTTTTTTTTTTTTTT
>NW_016107402.1:6504516-6506823 GCF_001604975.1 Cebus imitator
ACGGGGTGTCACCATGTTGACCAGGATGGTCTCGATCTCTTGACCTTGTGATCCACCCGCCTCGGCCTCCCAAAGTGCTGGGATTACAGGCTTGAGCCACCGCGCCCGGCCTTCAATCTCTTTCAAAAACATATCTACTCAGGAAACACATTGCTCTTTTGTGATTTGATAAATTATTTTTCACTTTCTATTCAAAGTAAGAAAGCGTTGTTTTTTTTTTTTTGCAAGGCAGGTTTTCTTTAGAAAATTCAATATTCATCCTCACTTACCTAAGAGTCTAGTTTTTAAAATAGGGACCTGCAGCCAAGAGGCTAGAATGTTAAAATAACAAGATCTCTGTAGATGTTATGTATGAGATATAGGATATTTATAACTTTTTCATTAAATTCACTGTTCTCACCTCTACTGGATTGCTTTTAGGTAGCATCACACAGATTGCCATCTCAGAAGAGAGCATGGAAGAGGCAGGGCTGGAATGGAACTCAGCTCTCACTGCTGCTGTCACCATGGCCACGGAGGAGGGTGTAAAGAAAGACTCAGAGGAAATTTCAGGTATTTTTCTTTAGGGCTCCAATATCTTGCAGGGTCTTGTGACCCTTATCACCATTATGATTATGGATACGGAAGACCTCTTAATTACTTTTGCTGGCTTTTCTCGTGCATGCAAATACTAACAATAGCTACAAACATCCTACTTTAATCCATGCAATACCCTTGTATAGTCACATTTTACATACAAATCAGGATTCAGAAAGGTTTAGCAACTTGCCTAAGATCAGTTAGAACCAACACTTGTTAGAGCTGAATTTAACTGTTTGACTACGTAGTCTGTGCTTTTCATCCGATCAGACTGCCTCCAACTTTTGCACCCTCTTAGATAAACTAAGCTTTGAGATGTTAGAAGGAAAAAATAGGTGGCAAGTGTTGTAGAGCATGGCGATTAATGACGATTCACTTAGAGGGGACCAGAAGAAGCTTCACATCACCCTCCATTTTTTAATTCATTTAATAAGTGTTTATTATTGCCTATTTTTAGTTGGCACTGTTGTAAGATGCTATGTATGTACGTGAAAAAACATAGCCACCACCCTCAGAGAGCTTATATAGCCCTACCTATCCAACTGTTTTGTTTTATTTTCTTAAGTATAGGGCTAGGGAGTACATATTAATTAATATTTAATTTAATATCTTTATTATTTAAATTTTAGGATATTAAATATCTCTCTCTTTTTTTTTTTGAGACGGAGTTCACTCTTGTTGTCTAGGCTGGAGTGCAGTGGTGTGATCTTGGCTTACCGCAACCTCTGCCTCCCAGGTTCAAATGATTCTCCTGCCTTAGCCTCCTGAGTAGCTGGGATTACAGCCATGCGCCACCACGCCCAGCTAATTTTTTGTATTTCTAGTAGAGACGAGGTTTCACCATGTTGGCCAGGCTGGTCTCGAACTCCCGACCTCAGGTGACTGACCCGCCTCAGCCTCCCAAAGTGCTGGGATTACAGGTGTGAGCCACCGCGCCCGGCCTAAATGTCTCATTTTTAAATTAACTAATATTTAATGTTAAATATTTCATTTTTATTTAATACTAACATGTTTAATAGTTAATTTAATTAATATCTTTATTGGAGGAAGATAACTGTTCTTTGTAGCGAGAACTATGATAAATTGAGGCAATTATTCCAAGCACCTATGCTGCTGAAGGGGCTAAATGATTAGGTGCCAACTCAGGGAAGCATCTTGTATTCCAAAGCTTCTTCCCTTTTTTCAGGAATGGCCCAACAAGAAATCCTTTTGAATTAAATAATTTTGAATTTAACATTGTAGAGATTTGCCTAAATATGTAGCATCTCTTGTTTACCCTCTGTCTTATCCTTGTGACAGAGGACACTTTGATGTTCTGGAAAGGAATAGCTGATGTAGGGCTGATGGAAGAGGTTGTCTGCAATATACAGAAGGAAATAGAGGAGCTACTCAGGGGAGTTCAGCAGCGGCTCATCCAGGCTCCTTTTCAGATCACAGGTAAGTGCACTACTCCTAATATTAGTAGTCATGTATTAAATACTCACCTCCGTAGGCAGTTTTTGCAGCCTTGCAAAAACCCTCTTGTATAGCTATTATTATCTTAATTTTACAGATAAGGAAACGAAAGCTCATATAAGTTAAGTTACTTGTCCAAGGTTCATAACTAGGTTTTGAACTCAGATCTGGCCATGCTTTTCCACAGGTAATTTTTGCCTTTATAGATGGTGCCAGTAGTTTGGGCAATATAGTGAGATGCTATCTGTACACAAACTTTTTTTTTTTTTTTTT
>NW_016107402.1:6507618-6508695 GCF_001604975.1 Cebus imitator
TTTTTGAGATGAAGTTTCGCTCTTGTTACCCAGGCTGGAGTACAATGGCGCCATCCCGGCTCACCGCAACCTCCGCCTCCTGGGTTCAAGCAGTTCTCCTGCCTCAGCCTCCCAAGTAGCTGGGACTACAGGCGCGCGCCACCACGCCCAGCTAATTTTTTTGTATTTTTAGTAGAGACAGGGTTTCACCATGTTGACCAGGATGGTCTTGATCTCTTGAACTCGTGATCCACCCACCTTGGCCTCCCAAAGTGCTGGGATTATAGGCGTGAGCCACCACCCCGGCCTAACTTTTTTTTTTCTTTTTGAAATGGAGTCTTGCTCTGTCGCCTAGGCTGGCGTGCAGTGGCATGATCTCAGCTCACTGCAACCTCCACCTCCTGGGTTTTAAACAATTTTCTCTACCTCAGCCTCCCAAGTAACTGGGATTTCAGGCACCTGCCATCATGCCCAGCTAATTTTTGTATTTTTAGTAGAGATGGGGTTTCACCATGTTGGCCAAGCTGGTCTTGAACTTCTCACCTCAGGTGATCCACCCATCTCAGCCTCCCAAAGTGCTGGGATTACAGGCATGAGCCACCGTGCTGGGGCTACAAAAAACTCTTTTAAGTTTAGTGGGGTGTGCTTGGTAGTGGGTGCCTGTAGTCCCAGCTACTTGGGAGGCTAAGGCTTGGGAGAATCACTTGAACCCGGCAGCTCAATGCTTCAGGGAGCTATGATCATACCACTGTACTCCATCCAGCCTGGGTGACAGAGCAAGACCCTGTCAAAAAAAAAAAAAAAAACAGGCCACATGTGGTAGCTCATAACTGTAATTCCAGTACATTAGGAGGCTAAGATGGGTGGATTATTTGAGGTTAGGAGTTCGAGACCAGTCTGGCCAATTGAGTAAAACCCTGTCTCTGTCAAAAATACAAACCAAAAAAAATATTAGCCGGGTGTGTTGCATGTTTGTAATCCAAGCTACTTGAGAGATTTGAGGCACGAAAATCACCACAGGAGGCAGAGGTTACAGTGAGCCAAGATCGAACCATTACACTCCAGTCTGGGTGACAGAGCAAGACTGCATCTCAAAAA
>NW_016107402.1:6509340-6511302 GCF_001604975.1 Cebus imitator
CCGCCTCGGCCTCCCAAAGTGCTGGGATTACAGGCTTGAGCCACCGCGCCCGGCCTCTTTTTTTTTTTTTTAAGACGGGGTTTCACCATGTTGGTCAGGGTGGTCTTGAACTCCCGACCTCAGGTGATCCGCCCACCTTTGCCTCCAAAGTGCTTGGATTACAGGCGTGAGCCACCACACCCAGCCCTCTCTCCTTCTCTTGATATATATATTTTCTCTCTCCTTTTTTTTAGTGAGACAGAGTTTCACTCAGTCGCCCAGGCTGGATTGTAGTGGTGTGATGTCAGCTCACTGCAACCTCCATCTCCTGAGTTCAAGCAATTCTACTGCCTCAGCCACCCAAGTAGCTGGGATTACAGGTGCATGCCCCCATGTCTGGCTAGTTTTTTGTATTATTATTATTTTTTTAAATTTCACGGATCATAGGAAACAAGTATTTTTAATAGAGATGGGGTTTCACCATGTTGGCCAGACTGGTCTTGAACTGGTCAGGATTCAACTCCTGACCTCAGGTGATCCACCTGCCTCAGCCTTCGAAAGTGCTGAAATTACAGGTATAAGCTCCCTGTGAGCTGTGGCTCACACCTGTAATCCCAGCACTTTGGGAGGCTGAGGAGGGTGGATCACCTGAGGTCAGGAGTTGAAGACCAGTCTGGCCAACATGGTGAAACCCTGTCTACAAAAATACAAAAAGTAACCAGGCATGATGGTGGGTGCCCGTAATCCCAGCTACTCAGGAGGCTGAGGTGGGAGAATTGCTTGAATCCAGGAGGCAGAGGTTGCAGTGAGCTGAGAACATGCCATTGCACTCTAGCCTGGGCGACAGAGTAAGGCTCCGTCTCAAAAAACAAAACAACAAAAAAGAAGTGGGGTTATGATGAGACCTTGTGTGTTTAGTGAATTCTTGTTAGTCATTTCTTGTTACTTCTTTATCACCCATAACTTATATACCATACACTTAAACAACCTTGACTGCAAAATATTTATTTATTTCTTGAGACAGAGATTCCCTCTTATTGCCTAGGGTGGAGTGCAATGGTGCCTTCTTGGCTCACTGCAACCTCAACCTCCTGGGTTTAAGTGATTCTCCTGCCTCAGCCTTTCAGGTAGCTGGGATTACAGGTACATGCCACCTAATTTTGCCCAGCTAATTTTGTATTTTTGGTAGAGACTGGGTTTCTCCATGTTGGTCAGGCTGGTGTCAAACTCCCAACCTCAGGTGATCTGCCCACTTGGGCCTCCCAAAGTGCTGGGATTACAGATGTGAGCCACCACGCCCAGCTGACAGCAGAATCTTTTTAAACATTTAAAATGACTTATGCTTGGAGTACAAACCAAAAAACCACAAATAATATAGAAAGTGGCCAGGCGTGGTGGTTCATGCCTGTAATTCCAGTACTTTGGGAGGTCAAGGTGGGCAGGTCACAAGGTCAGGAGTTCAAGCCCAGCATGGCTAACATGGTGAAACCTCGTCTCTACTAGAAAAAAATACAAAAATTAGCCAGGCATGGTGGCATGCGCCTGCAGTCCCACCTACTTGGAGGGCTAAGGCAGGAGAACTGCTTGAATCTGGGTGGTAGAGTTTGCAGTGAGCCAAGATAGTGCCACTGCACTCCAGCCTGTGTGACAGCAAGATTCCATCTCACAAAAAAAAGGCAATGCTATTTTAGTGGTGGTCAAAGAAGATCTCTCTAAGGAGGTGACATTTGAGCAGAGACCTGAATTGAAAGAGCTAGTTATGTGACAAGCTGGGAGAAAGAACATTCCAGGAAGAGAGAACAAAGATCTTGAAGTGGCAGTGAGCCAGGTGGGTCCAAAGAATTATAGAAACACCAATGCAGCCGGGCATGGTGGCTCACGCCTTGTAATCCCAGCACTTTGGGAAGCTGAGGCGGGTGGATCATGAGGTCAGGAGTTGGAGACCAACTTGGCCAACATGGTGAAACCCCGTCTCTAATAAAG
>NW_016107402.1:6512484-6515072 GCF_001604975.1 Cebus imitator
AAAAAAAAAAAAAAAAAAAGAAAGATAATCAGATGACTCACACATTTTTGACCCAAGCTCACGTGGTGGTGATGCCATTTACTGAGACGAAGGTCACTAGGGGAGGAATGGGTTTAGAGAGGAAATCAAAATTAGTGTTTTACCTCTTAAATTGAGATGCCGATGAGACCATTGAATAGATGTGTCACTCATCAAGACAGAAGTATGAATGTGGAATACAGGAAAGAGGTCAGGACAGGAGATGTATGAGTGGGAGTACTTAGCATATGTATGTTATTTAAAACCATGGGATCAAGTGAGGTGACCATGGAAGGGAATATAGTGAAGTTGTCCAAGTTAAGGAAGCAATGAGTGCAAATACTGACATTTTTTTTTTTTTTGGAGACAGGGTCTTGCTCTCTCATCCAGGCTAGAGTGTAGTGGTGCAATCACAGCTCACTGTAGCCTCAACCTGTTGGGCTCAATTGATTCTCCTGCCTCAGCCTCCCAAGTAGCTGAGACTCCACGCACATACCGTCACACCTGGCTAATTTTTGTAGTTTTTGTAGAGACAGGGTTTTGCCATATTGCCCAAGCTGGTCTCAAACTCTGTGCTAAAGAGATCTGCCTGCCTCAGCCTCTTAAAGTGCTGAGATTACAGGTGTGAGCCACCACACCTGGCTGACAGTTTCAGAAGTTTTGTATAGAAATGAACAGAGATAATTATTAATAATAATCTTGGGGCTGAGCATGGTCACTCATACCTCTAACCCCAGCACTTTGGGAGGCTGAGGCGGGCGGATCATGAGTTAAGGAGATCAAGACCATCCTGGCCAACAAGGTGAAACCCCATCTCTACTAAAATACAAAAAATTAGCTAGGTGTGGTGGTGGGCACCTGTAAACCCAGCTACTTGGGAAGCTGAGACAGAGGAATCGCCTGAACCTGGGAGGCAGAGGTTGCAGTGAACCAAGATTGCACCACTGCACTTCAGCCTGGCAACAGAGGGAGACTCCGTCTAAAAAAAAAAACATAGGTCCGGGTGCGGTGGCTCATGCCTGTAATCCTAGCACTTTGGAAGGCCAAGGCAGGCGGATCACCTAAGGTCAGGAGTTCAAGACAGTTTGGCCAACATGGTGAAACCTTGTCTCTACTAAAAATACAAAAATTAGTTGGGCATAGTGGCATGCACCTGTAATCCCAGCTACTTGGGAGGCTGAGGCAGTAGAACCTGGGAGGTGAAGGTTGCAGTGAGTCAAGATCACACCACTGCACTCCAGCCTGGGCAACAGAGGGAGACTCCGTCTCAAAAAAAGAAAATAATGATCTTGCATGCCAATTCCCATGTTTGACACTTAAAATATATTTCTAATTTCATATCTACTTTGCAGAGTAAGTATTACTAATCCCATTCATTTTAGATGAGAGAAGTGAGGAGTAAAATGCCTTGCCCAAAGTTGCACAGATAGGAAAAAACAAAACTGAGATGAAACTTAGCTCTATCTAGTACAGGGACCATGTTTTCAAAACCTAGAAGTCAGAACTTATAAGTAGATGCAAAATATTTAAAATGTGTATATATATTTTTGAGGCGGAGTCTGTCTCTGTCTCCCAGGCTGGTATTTTATTTATTTATTTATTTATTTTTAATGAGAGGGAGTTTTGCTTCTGTTGCCCAGGCTGGTGTACAATCGTGTGCTCTTGGCTCACTGCAACCTCTGCCTCCTGGGTTCAAACGATTCTCCTGCCTCAGTCTCCTGAGTAGCTGGAATTACAGGCATGCGCCACCACACCTGGCTAATTTTGTATTTTTGGTAGAGACAGGTTTCTTCATGTTGGTCAGGCTGGTCTTGAACTTCATGTTGGTCAGGTGACCCACCCACCTTGGCCTCACAAAATGCAGGGATTACAGGTATGAGCCACCGTACCTGGCCTAATTTTTGTATTTTTAGTAGAGACGGGGTTTCAGCATATTGGCCAGGCTTGTCTTGAACTCCCGTCTTCAAGTGATCCACCTACGTCGGCCTCCCAAAGTGCTGGGATTACTGATGTGAGCCATAGCTCCTGGCCTTAAAAATTTTTCAAATTCATGTAAGTAGAGAGAGGGGTCTCACTAGGTTGCCCAGATTTTGAACTCCTGGCTTCAAGTGATCCTCCTGTTTTGACCTCCCAAAGTCTTGGGATTATAGGCATGAACCACCATGCCCAGCCTGATCTTTGTCTTTATTTATATGGAAAGGCTTACAAAAATTAGAACAATTAAACCAGAATTCATTATGCATATAATACATCTTTGTTCAAATGTATTAAAATGCAGTTAAGAGAGTCTCAGAATTTTATGGTTGTTTCATATTTATAAACAGCACAATGGGAGTGGTGGAACATTTCTGTTTTAATTGGACAGGGATGTCTTTTGTTTTACATAGATGCTGCTGTTCTCAACAATGTAGCACACACATTTGGTCTAATGGACACAGTCAAGAAGGTTTTAGACAACAGAAAGAACCAAGTAGAGCAGGGAGAAGAACAGTTTCTCTATACTCTGACAGGTATGTATAACTTATCTCTCTTCTTTTGTGATATGTTAATATTCTTTTTTTTTTTTTTTT
>NW_016107402.1:6516332-6517687 GCF_001604975.1 Cebus imitator
TTTTAGTAGAGACAGGGTTTCATCATGTTGACCAGACTGGTCTTAAGCTCCTAACCTCAGGTGACCCTCCCGCCGCAGCCTCCCAAAGTGTTGGGATTACAGGTGTGAGCCACTGTGCTCGGTTTACGTTTATTCTTATATCCAAATATGTTTCCTTTTGTTTTTTTCCCAGATTATGTTTTAAACTCAGTTTATTGAGTTTCGATCCTCCTAAAGATTCTGGGATGGCTATTATCCCTATTTTACAGGTGACCCAGTAGAGGCACAGAGAGGATAAATGTGGCCCTGAGGCCACATCACTACTTGACAGAAAATCCCAGAAGAGAACTCCGTCATCTTACTCCTAATGCAGTGCTTTCTGTCACCTTAAAACTTTAAACCAGGCTGGCAGGGTGACTCACTCCTGTAATCCCAGCATTTTGGGAGGCTGAGTCGGGTGAATCACGAGGTCAATACATCGAGAACATCCTGGCCAACATGATGAAATCCTGTCTCTACTAAAAATACAAAAATTAGCCAGGCATGGTGGTGGTGCACTCCTGTAGTGTCAGCTACTCAGGAGGCTAAGGCAGGAGAATTGCTTGAACCCAGGAGGTGGAGGTTGCAATGAGCCGAGATGGCGCCACTACACTCCAGCCTGGCAACAGAGCAAGACTCTGTCTCAAAAAAAAAGAAAATAAACCTTTAAATCATCAGAAAAAATGGTTTTTGTTAGAAATATAGGCTTTTGATCCCTTGTGTGTATTATTTTTTCAGATGGTTTTAATCAAAGTCTATATAAACTCATTTGGTTTTTGCTTTTTTTCACCATAACATATTAATAATTTTCTTTTCTCTTTCTTTTTTTTGTTTTTGAGACAGGGTCTCATTCTCTCACTGAGGCTGGAATGCAATGGCACAGTCATGGCTCACTGCAACTTTGACCTTCCCCAAGCTCAGGTGACCCTCCTACCTCAGCCTCCTGAATAGCTGGGACTGCAGGCATGTGCCATCATGCCCAGCTGTTTTTGATTTTCGGTAGAGACGGGGTTTTACCACATTGCCCAGGCTGGTCTCAAACTCCTGGGCTCAAGTTATTCACCCATCTCAGCCTCCAAAATTCTGGGATTAATACTGTGAGCCACTCCGCCAGCCCTATTAATATTTTTCAAGTTGCTACTCAGTATTTTACCTGGACGTTCTTCTAGGGATGACATTTAAATTTTCTTCAGTAGGTTATTTTATTGCAGTGAATTTGTCTCACCATAACCTTTGGTTTTTCATGTCCTTCTTTCTCTCTCTCTGTCTCTCTCTCTCTCTCTCTCTCCTTTCTTTCTTTCTTTCTTTCTTTCTTTCTTTCTTTCTTTCTTTCTTTC
>NW_016107402.1:6518233-6524297 GCF_001604975.1 Cebus imitator
TTTTTTAAACCTCCATTCTCTCAGAATGTGAGTGGCCTTTTTAAAAATGTTTTTTTTGGGTCAGATGTGGTGGCCCCATCTCCACTAAAAATATAAAATTAGCCGTGCCTGGTTGCGGGTTCCTGTAATCTCAGCTACTTGGGAGGCTGAGGCAGGAGAATCACTTGAGCCCAAGGGGCAGAGGTTGCAGTGAGCTGGGAACACACCTCCATACTCCAGCCTGGGCGACAGAGCAAGACTGTGTCTCAAAAAAAACAAAAACAAAAACTGTTCTTTTTGGCCAGGCACAGCGACTCAACGCCCGCAATCCTAGTACTTTGGGAGCCAAGGCAGGCAGATCACTTGAGGTCAGGAGTTCAAAATCAGCCTGTCTCTACTAAAAATACAAAAAGTTAGCCGGGCATGGGTGGCATGCACTTGTAATCCCAGTTACTCAGGAGGCTGAGATAGGAAAATCACTTGAACCCAGGAAGTGGAGGTTGCAGTGAGCCAAGATCATGCCACTGCACTTCTGCCTGGAGAACAAGAGTGAAACTCCATTTCAAAAAAAAAAAAAAAAAAAAAAAGAAAAAAAAGAGAATAATTAAAAAAAAAAAAAAAAAAAAAAAAAAAATGTTCTTCTAAACTACTTCCCAAGACTAAGCTTGAAGTTAAAATACTATTGGTAATTTTTTTAATGGATTTTTATATCCCATTGTCAAATTCCCAACAAGGTTTTGCCAATTTGTGTCACATTGGATGTTGGTATTTATAATGTTTCCTGATTTAAATTTTTTTAAATTATAGATTTAATTGGTACCTTGTTTCAGTGTATAGTTTTTTTATTACTACTGAAGATAGGGGAAATGCAGTATTTTTTTTTCCTGAAAAGGCAGTATTTTATGAATTTTGAAAGTGTTCATGATCCCTACCTGCTCCTTTTATTCCAAGCAAGGAACTGATTTGCTCTTGGTGTTTTTTTAAATACGGGGTTTCACTATGTTGGTCAGGCTGGTCTTGAACTCCCAACCTCAGGTGATTTGCCCACCTTGGCCTCCAAAGTGCTTGGATTACAGGCGTGAGTCACCACGCCCAGCCTGCTCTTAGTGTTTTATTTTTATTTTTTATTTTTTTGAGACGGAGTTTCCCTCTTGTTGCCCAGGCTGGAGTGCAATGGCGTGATCTCAGCTTACCACAACCTCTGCCTCCAGGGTTCAAGCGATTCTCCCTGCCTCAGACTCCCAAGTAGCTGGGATTACAGGGATGCGCTACCACGCCTGGCTAATTTTTTATATTTTTAGTAGACGGTGTATCACCAAGATGGTCAGGCTAGTGTTGAACTCCTGACCTCAGGTGATCTGCCTGCCTTGGCCTCCCAAAGTGCTGGGATTACAGGCATGAGGCACCGTGCTTGGCCGCTCTTGGTGTTTTATAGTATGAGTCATTGGAAAAACCAAAATGTTTTTTCTATGCTTATACACTCAATACAGCACAGAACACTTCTGTAATTAGATGTGTAGGGGTTTTTCTGCATACACCTAGCAATCAGGTCTACAGTGGACACTGTCTTGGTATCATATAATTCAGTTCAGTTCTGATACTATCCACTGGATATAGCATCAACATTCCACAGGTAAGGCTCGGTCCCACAAGACTGCCTCTCATTCAGCCCCAGGTTGTGACCTAGGCTTTTTTTTTTTTTTTTTTTTTTTAATTGTTGAAGGCAAACTGCAAATGACCTGTGCTTCTGACCAACTGGCTATAAATTGGGGCTCCCGTAATCACCTTCTTGTATTTGATTAATTTGCTAAGGTGACTCACAGAACTCAGAGAAACACTTGATGTTTATTGGGTTTATTATGAAGGTTATTACAAAGGATACAGATGAATAACCAGATGGAAGAGATGCATGGGACAAGGTGGGAAGGAGAGTGGAACTTCCATGCACTCTCTAGGCACGCCACTCTGAGGAACCTCCAACAATCTGAGCCTCTGTGAACCCTGTCCTTTTGGGGTTTTATGGAGGCTTTGTTACATAGGTATGATTGATTACCTATTGGCCATTGGTAATCAACCTATAGTCCCTCTCCACTCCTTGGGGAGGTTGTAGGGTATGGCTGAAAGCCCTAGTCCTTTAATCATGCCTGGATCTTTCTGGTGACCAGCCCCCAAATGAATCTATCTAGGGCTTCCTAGATACCAGTCATCTCATTAAGATACAAAGACATTTACCACTCTGGCGATCCATGTGTTTTAGGGGCTGTGTGCCAGAATCCAGGGGCAGAGACTAAATATGTATTTCTTATTATGTCACAGTTTCACACATAGGGAACAAAGTGTTCTACAAGTGTAACTGATTCTTTCTTGGGTGCTTATGAGGTACTAAGTAATAGAGAGATTCCGTTGTAGAACCTGACTCACCAGTGGTCACATAGGTTGGACTGGACACTTGGGAGAGGGATAGTGATAGGCATATTTATAATGCAAAAGCAATGAAGTTGGCCATAAGAAGATTTTTGTCCTGGTCCAACCTTTATAACCTTAATTTATTCATTTTCCCTCCCTGGATCTCTGTCAAAATGAATTTATTTGAACTCTAAGACCTCTTTCAGTTCTGTAATTTTTAGGGACTTCCTCTATAACTTTCTGTAGACCTTCCTGGGCAACAATGGTAAACTGTGGCTATTTGAGTCACCAGCAAAGGAGTTTTCCAGCCAATGCAGCTGGAAGGATAGATTGACAATCACTGTTTTTTGGAATGGCCATTGTAGCTCCTTTGTAGGTCCATGACAGTTCCAAAGGACTGTGCAGCCTGGGTGCACTGGCTTATGACTGTAATCCCAGCACTTTTGGAAGGTGAGGTGGGTGGATCACTTGAGGCCAGAAGTTCAAGTTATATTGCGCGATGATAGCACCTGTGAATAACCACTACCCTCCAGCCCAGGCAATAGCAAGACCCTGCTTCCAAAAAAACACAACAAGAAAGAAAGCAATATCACAACTTGCCTGAGGTTACTTAGTAACAAAACCAGACAGAGACACCAGTCTGACTCTCAGTTTAATACTCCCAAGATTTTACTTCCCTTCACACAATGTCTTTTCTTTTTTTCCATAGACTTGGAACGCCAGTTGGAGGAGCAGAAGAAGCAAGCCCAGGATCACAGGCTGAAATCTCAGACAGTTCAAAATGTGGTACTGATGCCTGTGAGCACTCCTAAGCCTCCAAAAAGGCCCCGGCTCCAGCGGCCAGCCTCCACCACTGTCTTGAGCCCTTCTCCTCCTGTCCAGCAGCCTCAATTCACAGTCATCTCACCCATCACTATCACCCCAGTGGGTCAGTCATTTTCCATGGGCAATATTCCAGTGGCCACCCTCAGCCAGGGCTCCAGTCCTGTGACTGTCCACACATTGCCTTCTGGCCCTCAGCTCTTCCGCTATGCCACAGTGGTCTCCTCTGCCAAGAGCAGCTCACCAGACACAGTGACCATCCACCCTTCATCTAGCTTGGCGCTGCTGAGCTCTACTGCCATGCAGGATGGGAGTACACTGGGCAACATGACCACCATGGTGAGCCCTGTGGAATTGGTGGCCATGGAGTCTGGCCTAACCTCGGCAATTCAGGCTGTTGAAAGCACCTCAGAGGATGGGCAGACCATCATTGAGATTGACCCAGCCCCAGACCCAGAGGCTGAAGATACTGAGGGCAAAGCAGTCATCTTGGAGACAGAGCTGAGGACTGAAGAGAAAGTTGTGGCTGAGATGGAAGAACACCAGCATCAAGTTCACAATGTGGAGATTGTGGTCTTAGAGGATTAACTGGGGATCTCAGGGTCAGGAGTTATGTTTCGATTTGGAATTTTAATTATTTGTTTATTTTTATCATTGTCCCACTCATTTCCACATAGGACCCTTTTTAAAAAAAAAAAAAAAAACAAAATCTTATTGTTATAACTGAAAATGTTGGGTTCCTCCCACTCCCTCATTGAAGACTGGACAAAACAAGCTGCCCTTTCAGAAGTTGAGAGTAGGTAATTCAATGTCCTAATCATCTTACACCAAGAAAGTAATTTCTTTTAGGGAAAGTGTCAAGATATCAAGTAACCCTGTCCAGAAAGCCATTTCCAGGCTCATCTGTCTGTGTAGGCATGTGGTTTTATTCTTGTAAAGATACATTGACCAAACTCTGGAACACAGATCTGACACTGGAAGGCAACCCATTCGCATGTGGATGCAGAAGGGCACTTTATTTTGTATCCTGAAAAGGGCCTACAGTGGCCAGTACAAAACTCTGAAACAAAAGGAAGTTGACTCTACTTTGAGGGGAAGGTGGCATGCCAGCACTAGCTTAAAAAGGGAAGTATTGGCTGGGCGTGGTAGCTCACGTCTATAATCCCAGCACTTTGGGAAGCCAAGGAGGGTGGATCACAAGGTCAGGAGTTTGAGACCAGCCCGGCCAACATGGTGAAACCCCGTCTCTGCTAAAAACACAAAAATAATTAGCCGGGTGTGGTGGCGGGCACCTGTAATCCCAGCTACACGGGAGGCTGAGACAGGAGAATTGCTTGAACCTGGGAAGGCAGAGGTTGCAGTGAGCTGAGATCACACCACTGCACTCCACCCTGGGTGACAAGAGTGAAACTCCGTCTCCAAAAATAAATAAATGAAAGGGAAGTGCTTCGGCAAATATGGGGCAGGGAAATCATCTTACTTCCAGAGGTACAACTGATGCCTCTGGAGATCTCCAAGAGTTAGTACCATGAGTGCCATTTTGAGAAGAGGCTGGTAATAAGTGGAAGGTGCATCTTCAAAAAGCAAGTGGCAGCAGTGGCCTGTGGCTTTGCAGAAATGGAAAGCCAAGGCCGGTTGTGGTGGCTCATGCCTGTAATCCCAACACTTTGGGAGTCCAAGGCAGGCAAATCACCTGAGGTCAGGATTTGGAGATCAACCTGGTCAACATGGTAAAACCCTGTTTCTACTGAAAATTAGAAGAAAAAAAAATTAGCTGGGCATGGCAGGGGGCACCTGTAATCCCAGCTACTTGGGAGGCTGAGGCAGGAGAATTGCTTGAACCCGGGAGGTGGAGGTTGCAGTGAGCCAAGATTGCACCATTGCACTCTAGCCTGGGCAACAAAAGCAAAACTCCATCTCAAAAAAAAAGAAAGCCATGGATGCTGTAGTTGTGCTTTGGTGTTCAAGGTAATAGCTTACCTTGTTCTACACTTTGTCAAAGCACTTACCCTCCTAAACTAGGATCAGTTCATTCATCTGAAACTGCAATGTGATATAAATTGCTCTGGTTCTTGGACTGTGGCTGTCATAGGGATGGGGTTCCAAGGCCATCATTTTCATTGCATGACTCTAGGAACAGGGAGTTCCTCAATCACACCAGCTGCCATTTTTGGTGGGGCCATTTTTTGGCTTTGGAACCAAAAGCAGCCACTCATTTGATGCTTCCTCTTGTTCCGCCCTCCATCCCTCAACTCTTAATGGCACCTGTCTCCTGGAACCCACGCTCTTCAGCTTTTTGGCTGATTTGGAGAGCCGTGACAGGTGCCTGCTTGCCTTCATCCCCTTTTAGATTCATTTATACCACAGATGTTTCTGTGAGATATTGAGATCATAAAAAGCTTTAGGCTTGGCAGAGAGGACTCAACACCCCCAGGCTTTCCTGAGGCACCAACTACATGTCTCCTGAGTGAGCTGGATGCCCTGGGAAAGAAGCTTTGTCTGCAACATTATATTATAGGAAATGTAGCAGGAATGTCAATAATAATGTTGGGGGGAGGTATTTTTTGTTTTGTTTTGTTTTTAATGTTGTTTGTATATTTAGAGCTGGGCCATTTTCTGTGCTGTGATTCCTTCTCTTGGACCCTCTTCAGTATTTGGGGCAAGAGTGGACCCTGGTTTTTATTTTTTTGATTGCATTGTTTACTGCACTAGGAAAAATATAGGAATATAGGGAAACTACAGACAAATTTAAGGAGAAATAGGTCAAAAAAGAAAGCACACACCTCAGGAGTGGGAGGAATTTTTTTATTAAAAACAAAACTTTGACCTGTAGTTTTTCTTTCTTTTTTTTTTTTTT
>NW_016107402.1:6524347-6527070 GCF_001604975.1 Cebus imitator
GTATGTCATTCTGAGAAGGGTGGGACGCTATTAGAGGATTTTATTTTTATCTATTTATTTTTTATTATTGAGATGCAGTCTCGCTCTGCCACCCAGGCTGGAGTGCAATGGTGTGATCTTGGCTCACTGCAGCCTCTGCCTCCCCGGTTCAAGCGATTCTGCCTCAGCCTCCTGAGTAGCTGGGATTACCAGTGGCTGCCACCACGCCTGGCTAATTTTTGTATTTTTAGTAGAGATGGGGTTTCACCAAGTTGGCCAGCCTGGCCTCGAACTCGTGGCCTCAAGTGATCCGCCCACTGTGGCCTCCCAAAGTGTTGGAATTACAGGCGTGAGCCACCACACCTTACCTGAAGATCACTCTTAAGAATGAGATTTGTGAACTCCATACAGTTGTCAATTTTAATTTTTGAATAGTCTGGGGTTTTATTTTTCTTTTCAAAAGGTCTAAGAGACTTAGCAATGAATTTAAAACATATTTGGCCCTTAATATATCTTTAGTGAGGGAGGTCGCTTTTATTTCCTACTTGTTTAGGTTTTCTGTTGGCACATAAACAAAAGCAAAATTGCCGTCTAAGACTGAGTCTGCTTGAATCTAGGATGGCACATCTCATCCCTGTTATGGTTTTTAGGGACACTTTTCTCTTTCCCAGAGATGAGAGGACCAATTCAGGACAGAAGAACCCTCGCAAATACCAACATGCTAGCTCAGGTTCCCTTCTTTCCTCCATAAGAGTTATTAGTAGGGTTTTAAGGTAGTGTGTGCATCATGCTTCCTCAAGAGATTTCCTCAAACAGCCTGTTTACTAGATGAATTTTCCAGCTGGTGAAATACATGAGCTTTGTTGTTTTCCTGGTCTTCCAATAGCCTGTCATTATTGTTAGATATTATGGTACCTGTTGTTGAATATGAGTTCCCTTACAGCCCTGGTCTAGATGATCCTAGATGGGGTAAGACATATGCAAGCCATTGGTATGTGCATAAGCAGTTGCAATGAATCATTCCTTAGTCTGACTTGGTAGTAGCCATTTATCTTTCTATTCATGCATTGAATAAACATTTTTAAGAACCATCTCTGTGCCAGGCTTTGTGCTAGGCACTGAAAGTAGAGAGATGAAGACATATTCCTTGCACTCAAGGAATTTATACTCCAGATGTCTGGAGTTAAGAAACACATATTTCAGCCAGGCACAGTGGCTTACACCTAGAATCCCAGCACTTTTGGAGGCTAAGGCAGACTTTCTTGAGGCCAGGAGTTCAAGACTAGCCTGGTCAACATAGCAAGCCCCCCATCTCTACAAAAAAATGTAAAAATTAGTCAAGTGTTGTGGGTCGCACTTGTAGACACAATTATTCAGAATGCTGAGGCAGGAGGATTTTGCTTGGGCCTAGGAGTTCAAGGCTGTAGTGAGCTATGACTGCCACTGTACTCCCTCCTAGGCAACAGAGCAAGATCCCCAGCTCAAAAAACCAAAACTACACATTTCATTATAATTGGTTTCCTTTGTAATCCTATGTATTTTACTTTATGCATTGAAAAACATTATTTAAGAATTGGTTCATAGGTTTCAGCAGACTGCCAAAGCACAAACAGTTAAGCAACTCTCCTCTACTGAGGTATGAAACAGATCATATTGGGGTGAGTGCTGTGATAGGGCTATTGGCTAGGAGCTGACAGAACAAAGCATGAAGTGCCTAACCCCACTTAGGGGTGTGTCTGTGGGGCCAGCAAATAAGGGAGATCTTCCTGGAAAAGGCATATACCTAAACTGATATACGAGAGACCACTTTTGGCTAGGTTTATTGTACTACTTCATTTTCAAGTAATTGGGCTTACTATTCTAGAGAAAAAGTCTTCAGTTTCTTGCTGCTTCTGCTTGAAGAGCAAGGCAGAGTCAGCAACACAGGCAGTCTCTCCACTGGAGAATGCTGATTCATGCATGGGCTTCTCCAGGTTTCCATCAGATGGGACCCAGTGCTGAATCCAGTGCAGGATTGGAGTCTACCTGGCAAAGGGTAAATGCCCAGACCTGCCATGTGGTTTCCACAAAGGCTTGAGAGTCAACTGTACAACTGTCATGTCTTGGCCATGTCCCTGTTTGGTTCCTGCCTTGTTCTCTTCCCTTTCTCAATTTCCAAGCTCCCTCCACTCCTAAATACAAAACAAAACCAGTCATTCTGAAGTAATAAATGGACAATAAACGTGAATATTCAAGATTGAAAGCCACTTCATATGAAGGTTCTTTCACACCTCTGTCCATATTAAGGAAGGAGGACCAGTGTTAATTCAAACATCTGGAAAATTAATATTCAGTTCAGGTGGTTCTGACACCCATTAGTGGTAGCATTTTATCCCATTTCATGAAAAGCATTAAAGGTAAGACCATGGTGGAGAGTATTGATTATAAAAATAGTAAAAGTCAAGCATGAAATGTGGAATTAGTAGTTGAGTTATACCATCCAGGTTTTAGTGTTATCAAAGAGGTGGAAAGGACAAAGGAAAGGTTGAATTCTGAAAATAGGCATGGCGGGTCGTGGTGGCTCACACCTGTAATCTCAGCATTTTGGGAAGGCCGAGGTGGGTGGATCACGAGGTCAAGAGATGGAGACCATCCTGGCCAACATGGTGAAACCCCGTCTCTACTAAAAATACAAAAATTAGGCCGGGCGCGGTGGCTCAAGCCTGTAATCCCAGCACTTTGGGAAGCCAAGGAGGGTGGATCAC
>NW_016107402.1:6527446-6529040 GCF_001604975.1 Cebus imitator
GTCGCAAAAAAACAAACAAACAAACAAAAAATACAAAAATTAGCTGGGTATGGTGGCACACACCTGTAGTCCCAGCTACTCAGGAGGCTGAAGCAGGAGAATTGCTTGAACCCAGGAGGTGGAGGTTGCAGTGAGCCAAGATCATGCCACTGCACTCCAGCCTGGCACCTGGTGATGGAGTGAGACTGTCTCAAAGAAAAGTAAAGAAAAGAAAATAGGCATGAGGTTGTGATTCACCTTGGGCAGTACTCTTGAGGAACTAGTCCTCTCTGAGACATAAAGTCATACACTAGCCTAGCGCCTGCATTTTCAGACAATTTTCCTAGTATAATTGATCACTTTCCTGGAGGTGCAGCAGATCCCTTACTCCAGGATAGTTCCTCCCTGGGAAATCCTCCTTGGGAAATTTTTGTGTAGTCTGAAATGTGCTGCAACCAAAATTGTCAAGGACCTCAAGGGTGTAGTTATGTTAGATTTGGACTCTTGGCCAGGCGCAGGGGCTCACACTTGCAGTCCCAGCCCTTTGAGATGCCAAGGCAGGTGAATCACCTGAGGCCAGGAGTTCAAGACCAGCCTGACCAACATGGAGAAACCCTGTCTCTACCAAAAATACAAAATGAGCCGGGTGTGGTGGCACATGCCTGTAATCCCAGCTACTCGGGAGGCTGGAGGCAGGAGAATCACTTGAACCTGGGAGGCAGAGGTTTTGGTGAGCCAAGATGGCACCATTGCACTCCAGCCTGGGCAACAAGAGCAACTCCATCTAAAAAAAAAAACAAAAACAAAACAAAACATCTGGACTCTTGGTTCCTAGAATTTATGTTATTAGGTAGCCCTATTTGAACCATTTCCAGATTTCCTTCCCAAATCCTGGAGCCCCTTTCTTAGCCTGAGTTAGGCAATTTGACTTCGTCTAGAAGAAGGTTCTACTTACCTTAGACTCCCCTATCCACACTCCTACTTCATCCTTCCTCTCTAGCTCTTTTGGGAACCATGATTTAGTTCCCAAATTCTGCTGTGTCAGTAACTTTGCCTTTCTGCAATGGCAGTAACTCTTCAACTCGAGAAGATCATCTCTTCCCAAGAAAAGGAATGCCACCCCCAGGACCAAACCTGAGCATACATTCATAGACTGCAGTCTTCACTAACAACAGCCTTGCTGACACCATCAGTCACCTGAATTGAAGCCCTTTTGCGATGTGCTTGCATAGTGATGGTTTTTCGTTTTTTTTTTTTTTTTTGAGATGAAGTCTCACTCTGTTGCCCAGGCTGGAGTGCAGTGGCATGATCTCGGCTCACTGCAAACTCCGCCTCCCAGGATCATCTGTTCTCAGGTGATCCACCTGCCTTGGCTTCCCAAAGTGCTGGGATTACAGGCATGAGCCACTGTGCCCAGCCAAGGCTCTTTAATAAATGTGATTACTATACAATACTTCAAATGGACGTATTGTTTACAGTAGTATAACTATGTTAGTTTCGGCTGGGTGCGGTGGCTCACGCCTGTAATCCTAGCACTTTGAGAGGCCAAGGTGGGTGGATCACCTGAGGTCAGGAGTTCAAGACCAGCCTGGTCAACATGGAGAAACCCCATCTT
>NW_016107402.1:6534135-6535142 GCF_001604975.1 Cebus imitator
AAAACAGAATTAGCCAGGGGTGGTGGCGCATGCCTGTAATCCCAGCTACTGGGGAGGCTGAGGCAGGAGAATCACTTGAACCTGGGAGGTGGAGGTTGCAGTGAGCCGAGATCATGCCATTGTGCTCCATCCTGGATAACAAGAGTGAAACTCCATCTCAAAATAAATAAATAAAAATAAAATAAAATAAAACACTTCTTGGAGACCAACATGAGCTTTCCAACATTATATTTTGTGAAATAATGATTTTCTTTTCATTGCCAACTCTCGTTGTCATTTTCTTTTTCTTTTTTTTTGAGATGGCCTCACTCTGATTTGCCCAGTCTGGAGTACAGTGGCACAATTTTGACTCGCTGCAGCCTCGACCTTCTGGGCTCAGGTGATTCTTTCACCTCAGCCTCCTGAGTAGCTGAGACCACAGGCATGTGGCATCACACCTGGCTATTTTTTTTTTTTTTTTTTTTTTTTTTTACTGTGAGACAGAGTCTTACTATGTTGCGCAGGCTGAAATGCAGTGGTGTGATCTTGGCTCACTGCAACCAGTGCCTCCCGGGTTCAAGCGATTCTCTTGCCTCAGTCTCCTGAGTAGCTGAGATTACAGGAGCATACCACCACACTGAGCTAATTTTTCATATTTTTAGTAGAGATGGGGTTTTGTCATGTTGGCCAGGCTGGTCTCGAACTCCTGGCCTATAGGGATACACCCACATTGGCCTCCCAAAGTGCTAGGATTACAGGTGTGAGCCACCATGGCTGGCTAAACAGTCTTTAAATGTACTAGAGAAGCTTAATACCTAAAAGGAATCCTTCAATGAATTATTGTATAATTGCGGTATTTTATTTGGGAATATGTTTAGTCCTTTTTTTTTTTTGTACAAATGGGGTTTCACTATGTTGCCCAGGCTGGTCTCAAATTCCTGTACTCAAGCCATCCTCTCACTTTGGCTTCCCAAAGTGCTGGGATTACAGGTGTGAGCCACCATACGTGGCCAGTGTAACTATTTTTT
>NW_016107402.1:6536643-6539302 GCF_001604975.1 Cebus imitator
ACCTTCTGGGCTCAGGTGATTCTTTCACCTCAGCCTCCTGAGTAGCTGAGACCACAGGCATGTGGCATCACACCTGGCTATTTTTTTTTTTTTTTGTATTTATTGTAGAGACGGGGCTTCACCATGTTGCCTAGGCTGGTCTCAAACTCCTGAGCTCAAGGGATCCACTCGCTTCTACCTCCCAAAGTTTTGGGATTACGGAGTTAGCCACTATGCCCAGTCCATCATGTAATTTTCTTTTTTTTTCCTTTTTGTCTCATTTCATCTTGCAACATTGCCATCATTTGAAAAGAAAGGATATGTTGACATTAAGAAGGTAAGAAATAAATAATCTCAGGATAAAGAAGAGTTATCATGGCTGGGCGTGGTGGCTTACACCTGTAATCCCAACACTTTGGGAGCCCAAGGCAGGTGGATCACGAGGTGAGGAGTTCAAGACCAGCCTGGCCCACATAGTGAAACCACGTCTCCACTAAATAATACCAAAAAAATTAGCTGGGCATGGTGGTGTGTGCCTGTAGTACCAGCTACTCGGGAGGCTGAGGCACGAGAATCGTTTGAACCTGGGCGGTGGAGGTTGCAGTGAACCGAGATTGCACCACTGCACTCCAGCCTGGGCGACAGAGCAAGAATTTGTTTCAAAAAACAAAACAAAACAAAACAAAAAGAGAGGCCAAGGCGGGTGGATCACGAGGTCAGAAGTTCAAGACCAGCTTTGCGCAGTGGCAGTATCATTGCCAATGAGGTTTATCCGAGGCGCAATTATTGCTAATTGAAAACTTTTCCCAATACCTCGCCATGACGACTTGTAGTTGGCATTGGCAATTTTTGACAGTCTCTATGGAGACTGAATTATAAAAAAAAAAATAAAAAAAGAAGAAGTTCAAGACCAGCCTGGCTAAGATGGTGAAACCTCGTCACTATTAAAAATAAAAAATTAGCTAGGTGAGGTGGCAGACACCTGTATTCCCAGCTACTTGGGAGGCTGAGGCAAAAGAATCACTTGAACCCTGGCGGGGGTGCATGGAGGTTGCAGTGAGCTGAGATCATACCATTGCTCTCCAGCCTGGACGACAGAGTGAGACTGTCTAAAAACAAAAAAAGAAGAAAAAAAAAGAAAAAAAGTTCTATTAATTGAATTAATTTAGCTTTATGAAAAACTCATTACATGTCCGGCCTGGTGGCTCAGGCCTGTAATCTCAGCACTTTGAGAGCCCAAGGCGGGTGGATCACTTGAGGTCAGGAGTTCAAGAGCAGCCCAGCCAACATGGTGAAACTCCGTCTCTGCTAAAAATACAAAAATTAGCTGAGCACAGTGGCGTGCACCTGTAATCCCAGCTATGTGGGGGACTGAGACAGAGAATTGCTTGAACCTGGGAGGTGGAAGTTCCAGCAAGCCAAGATTGTGCCACTGCATTCCAGCCTGGGTGACAGATTGAGATTGTCTCAAAAACAAACAAACAAAAAAAGCCTACTTATTAAATTGTCATTATCTTTCTCACTTCTTGGAGAACAAGTGAAAATTTCTACTCTGACCTCTAGACTTCCAGTTGAATTTTTTTTTCAGTTGAATCTTCAAGGGTCTTTTAATGGTGGTTCTTTCTTGGTTCACGTTCTTTTCTGCCCTATATGTCTCTAACAGTATCCCTTGAATATGCACAGCTGTGAATTCCTAGTGGCTTAAGGCCACCTGGCCCAGTTCCAGGTCCTTTCTTTCTTTAGTCTGGTTCTCACATTGCTCTTTTCATACCTCTGTTCAGAGATTTATAAAACACCTGCACATTAAAAAGCCAATCATCAATTTACCTAATGATTTCAGTTTCCACATTACTTTCAACATCCCATTAAGCTAGTTAAACTGCACATTTAACTTCTTAGCACAATTATTGGCCCCAACAGGTTTTCATCTGTAAAATGGAGATTGACCTTAATAAGGAGAATTTTGAAAATGAATGAGATAACAAATTAATTCAAGCATTTACTAAGGATTGGGTTATAAAGATTTATAATAAAAAATATTGGCTGGGCGAGATGGCTCACGCCTATAATCCCAGCACTTTGGGAGGCCAAGGTGGGCGGATTACCTGAGGTCAGAAGTTCAAGACCAGCCTGGTTAACATGGTGAAACCCTGCCTCTACTAAAAATACAAAAAATTAGCTAGGCATGGTAGCAGGCACCTGTAATCCAAGCTACTGGAGAGGCTGAGGCAGGAGGACTGCTTGAGTCCAGGAGGCGGAGGTTGCAGTGAGCCGAGATCCTGCCATTGCACTCCACCCTGGGTGACAGAACGAAACTCTATCTCAAAATAATAATAATAATAATAAATGACTGTTCTTTGGCTGGGCGCAGTGGCTCACGCCTGTAATCCCAGCACTTTGGGAGGCTGAGGAGGGCAGATCACCCGAGGTCAGGAGTTTGAGACCCGCCTGGCCAACATAGTGAAACCCGCCTCTACTAAAAATACAAAAACTAGCCGGTGTGGTGGCACGTACCTATTGTCCCAGATCTTCAGAAGACTGAGGCAGGACAATCACTTGAACTCGGGAGGTGGAGGTTGCAGTGAACCGAGATCGTGCCATTGCACTCCAGCCTGGGTGACAAGAGTAAAACTCTGCCTCAAAAAAATAAATGTTCTTTGTCCCTTTTTTTTTTTTTTTT
>NW_016107402.1:6540577-6546945 GCF_001604975.1 Cebus imitator
AACCTCCGCCTCCCGGGTTCAGGCAATTCTCCTGCCTCAGCCTCCTGAGTAGCTGGGATTACAGGCACGCGCCACCATGCCCAGCTAATTTTTTGTAGTTTTAGTGGAGACGGGGTTTCACCACGTTGACCAGGATGGTCTCGATCTCTTGACCTCGTGATCCACCCGCCTCGGCCTCCCAAAGTGCTGGGATTACAGGCGTGAGCCACCGTGCCCGGCGGAAAAACATTTTTTTTTAAAGTTCAGAGTGTGGTGGCTCATGCCTGTAATCCCGACACTTTGGAAGGCTAAGGCAGGAAGATTGCTTGAGGACAGGAATTTGAGACCAGCCTGGGCAACCTAGAGACCCTGTCTCTACAAAAATTAAAAAATTGGCCAGGCATAGTGGTGTGTGCCTGTGGTCCCAGCTGCTCAGGAGGCTGTGGTGGGAGGATCACTTGAGCCCAGGAGATCAAGGCTACAGTGAGCTGAGATCATGTTATTGCACTCCAGCTTGAGCAACAGAGAAAGATCCTGTCTCAAAAAGCCAAGAAATAAAATCACTAAATAATATATATGTATATTTTTGAAACGGAGTCTTGCTCTGTGGTCCAGGCTGGAATGCAATGGCATGATCTTGGCTCACTGCAACCTCCACTTCCCGGGTCCTGGTTCAAGCAATTCTCCTGCCTCAGCCTCCTGAGTAGCTGGGATTACAGGCATGCACCACCATGCCCAGCTAATTTTTGTGTTTTTAGTAGAGACAGGGTTTCACCATGTTGATCAGGCTGGTCTTGAACTCCTGACCTCGTGATCCAACTGCCTCTGCCTCCTAAAGTGCTGGGATTACAGGCATGAGCCACTGTGATTGGCCAATAATAAATTTTTTTAAAAGTTCAGTGTGAGTGGAGTTGCCTGGCAATCAATGCTTGAGAAATACACATAGCTAGAGAGTGACAAGCTTCTTACACTATGTATACCACAGAGAAACAGCAGAAATTTATAATTGTTTTTGCACTGTCAGTTGTGTGATATACACAAATATTTCTCATCAGAGGTCTTTTTTATCCCTGATGCATTAATGAAATGACTTGAGCAATGAAATGTATTGTTCCTGAGAAAGAGCTCTGGAAGGCTGGAAAGTTTGTGATTAGAATTCTAGAACCCAGTCCAGCCCATGGCAAAATTCTGAAGAGAATATAAAATTAATTAATTAATTAATTAACTTATTTATTTTTGAGATGGAGTTTTGCTCTTGTTGGCCAGGCTGGAGTGCAATGGTGCGACCTCAGCTCACTGCACTTTCCGCCTCCCGGTTTCAAGCGATTCTCCTGCCTTAGTCTCCTGAGTAGCTGAGATTACAGGCACCTGCCACCATGCCCAGCTAATTTTTTGTATTTTTAGTAGAGACAGGGTTTCAACCATGTTGGCCAGGCTGGTCTTGAACTCCTGACCTCAGGTGATCCTCCCGCCTCCTCCTTCCAAAGTGCAGGGATTACAGGCACGAACCACTGCGCCTGGCCTAAGAGTACGTAAAATTTTCCCTTTCCCCTTCCTATTTATTTTCTCTTTCCTTCCACCCCCTGCCACAGCCCTCATATATCCAGAAGGATCTCTTTGATTTCCACCAGAGGCCTAAAATGGTAGAAATAGAAGGGGTTATTTTTGGAACTCAGAGGTTATTTTGGTCCATCTTCCTTATTTTACAGTCTTGGAAAGAGACTCTGGGTGAGGAAATCGGTTACTCCTGGTTTCCCTTCCATCTCTCTGGTTTGGTGCTGAGCCTTACTCTTTTTCTTCTGAGGAAATCTCAAGGACTCTTTTGACTTTAACATCTGTATACTAAAGCCTCTAAGATTTGGATTCCCAGCCTTGTTTGTCTCTCTGAGCCCTAAACCGTTTAACTGGCTACTGTACATTTCTTTGTTGTTTTTTGAAACAGGGTCTCTTGCTGCTGCTCAGACTGGAGTGCAGTAGCATGACCATAGCTCACTGCAGCCTTGACCTCCTGGGCTCAAGCAATTCTCCAATCTTGGCCTCCTGAGTAGCCGAGACCACAGGTGTGTGCCACCATACCTGGCTAATTTTTTATCTTATTTAAACATTTTTTGGACTCTGGGCAAGGCCCACTTTGGCCAATTAGAAGATACACTGTGGTCAGGCAGGCAAGCTCCTGACCACAGGCAAGCTCCAACTGTGTGGCTTTTATCATGCATGATAAACCCCTGGCTTTCCTGCCAGATAGTAGAGCATGGGCCTTGGCCTGGGAAGGCACTACTCTTGTATCTGCTACTGCCCTCCCATGGTCACCCCAATCTTACAGGCACTGCTCCAGCGGCTTGATTTCCCCGCTGCCTTCCTTATCTCTATACTCCTACAAAGCCAGGGCCAGGCTCCCCATCCCTACCTCCCACTGAGGTGTTCCCTGCCTGCCTGAGTCTGGGCAGCTCTGCGGCTGTGATCTGTGTACCCTCCAACCCAGGCAGAGACTGAGGGTATGCAGTGTGCGTTAATGCCCACGTGGCATTGTGGCACTGTTGGCCCCCTGGCAGCATGGGCAACATGACCTTCCATTAACCTCAAGTCTCGTTCTCATTTGTAGTGTTTTATATGTGGGTCACTAGTGTATTTATTCTCTCTCCCATCCCTACACTCTGGATCATTGTGCAGCCTTAATCAGGGTTTTAATTCTTTGATTTTTTTGAGCTCAAAGAGAGAATTCTCATTTTTCCTACTCAAACTAATATCCATACCAGTGGTTTGTTGTTGTTTTTGTTGGAAACCGAGTTTCGCTCTCGAGTTTCGCCCAGGCTGGAATGCAGTGGCGCAATTTTGGCTCACCACAACTTCTGCCTCCCAGGTTCAAGCGATTCTCCTGCCTCAGCCTCCCGAGTAGCTGAGATTGCAGGCATGCGCCACCACGCCCAGCTAATTTTGTATTTTTAGTAGAGGTGGGGTTTCTCCATGTTGGTCAGGCTAGTCTCGAACTCCTGACCTCAGGTGATCCGCCCGCCTCGTCCTCCCAAAGTGCTGGGATTACAGGCATGAGCCACTGTGCCTGGCCCATGCCAGTGTTTTATACCTTGGACTTAAAGTCAGTTTAGGTTGGGGCAACAGAGTTCTCACTCATGTTTAAGATCTCCTTATTTCAGCTCCGTAAGATCAAAGAGAAGTCTTTCCCTTCTCTCTTTTACCTTCAGGATTCTCATGACTTGCAGCTGACTCTTCTAGGCAATTTCCATAGATCTGCAGTCCTGCCTCTGTCACAGTCTCTGTTGTCCCCACATCTACACAACTTCCTGCACTGTTGCCCTTCTGATGTTAATAAAAGCAGCTGTTACTACCCCCAAAAAAACAAAAACATTTTTTTGTAGAGACAGAGTCTTGCTATGTTATCCAGGCTGGTGTTGAACTCCTAGGCTCAAGTGACCCTCCTACCTTGGCCTCCCAAAGTGCTGGGATTACAAGCATGAGCCACCATGCCTGGTCTCTACAGAACATTTCCATCTGATCTTTCATGTTCTCCCAGCATGTCCAGAGATCAATTTATGACCTCCCTGCTCACCAACAAATCTCCTCTAACATTCCCCACACCAGAAAACCCATACCTCCCCTGACCAAGTGCAGTTATCATCTGAAAACCAATTTCTCCTTTAGGGTCCTCCCTCCCAATCCAATCAACCACCAGGACTGCAACTTCTCAATTTAGTCCACTTCTTTTATTTACTTATTTTTTTTCTTTCTTTTTTTTTCTTGTCAGATGGAGTCTTGCTCTGTCGCCAGGCTGGAGTGCAGTGGCACAAACTCGGCTCACTACAACATGTGCCTCCCAGGTTCAAGCGATTTTCCTGCTTTAGCCTCCCGAGTAGCTGGGACTACAGGTGTGTGCCACCATGCCCAGCTAATTTTTGTGTTTTTAGTAGAGATGGGGGTTTCACCATGTTGGTCAGGCTGGCCTCGAACTCCCAACCTCGTGATCCACCCACCTCAGCCTCCCAAAGTGCTGGGATTACAGGCATGAGCCACTGGGCCTGGGCCTGGCCTATTTACTTATTTTTTTACAGACAGAAGTCTCCCTATATTGCCCAGACTGGTCTCGAACTACTGGCTTCAAATGATCCTCACACCTTGGCCTCCCAGTGTTGGGATTAGGGGTGTGATCCACTGCACCTCAACACAACTTTGTCCACTTCTCCCTGTCTTCACTGCCACTACGTTACAGCCTGCCACTATTATTATCATTATTATTATTTTGGCCTGAATTTACTGCAATACTCTTGTAACTCCTAAATTACTCTCTTCCTTTTTTTGTCTTTTGACATGGAGTTTCACTCTGTTGCCAGGCTGGAGTGCAGTAGCACCATCTCTGCTCACTGCAACTTCTGCCTCCCAGATTCAAGCATTTCTCCTGCCTCAGCCTCCCGAGTAGCTGGGACTACAGGTGCCTGCCACCACACCTGGCTATTTTTTATATTATTAGTAGAGACAGGGTTTTACCATATTGGCTAGGCTGGTTTGGAACTCCTGACCTTGTGATCCACCTGCCTCGGCCTCCCAAAGTGCTGGGATTACAGGCATGAGCCACCGCGCCTGGTCTACTTTCTTCTTCTTTTTTTTTTTTTTTGAGACGGAGTTTCGCTCTTGCTACCCAGGCTGGAGTGCAATGGCGCGATCTCGGCTCACCGCAACCTCCACCTCCTGGGTTCAGGCAATTCTCCTGCCTCAACCTCCCGAGTAGCTGCCACCATGCCCAGCTAGTTTTTTGTATTTTTTAGTAGAGACGGGGTTTCACCATGTTGACCAGGTTGGTCTCGATCTCTTGACCTTGTGATCCACCCGCCTCGGCCTCCCAAAGTGCTGGGATTACAGGCTTGAGCCACCGCACCCGGCCTTACTTTCTTCTTAAATTTACTTCCCATACTGCAACCAGAGTAAACTTCTTGAAATGTAAACCAGAGCCTGCTATGCTCCTATTGACCCTTTATTATTATTATTATTATTATTTGAGATGGAGTCTCGCTGTGTTCCTCAGGCTGGAGTGCAGTGGTGTGATCTCAGCTCACTACAGTCTCTGCCTCCCAGGTTCAAGTGATTCTCCTGCCTCAGCCTTTTGAGTAGCTGAGACTACAGGCACACACCACCACAACCAGTTAATTTTTGTATTTTGAGTAGGGACAGGGTTTTACCATGTTGACCAGGCTGGTCTCAAACTCCCGACCTCAAAAGATCTGCCTGCCTTGGCCTCCCAAAATGTTGGGATTACAAGCATGAGCCACCATGCACAGCCAATTCTTTATTGTTAATAGCTCATTATTGTTTGTATCAAAAGATTAAAGTCCAGCTGAGCACGGTCGCTCACGCCTGTAATCCCAGCACTTTGGGAGGCTGAGGCAGGTGGATCATGTGAGGTTGGGAGTTTCAGACCAGCCTGACCAACGTGGAGAAACCCTGTCTCTGCTAAAAATACAAAATTAGCCAGGTGTGGTGGCACATGCCTGTAATCCCAGCCACTTGGGAGGCTGAGGCAGGAGAATCGCTTGAACCTGGGAGGCGGAGGTCGTGGTGAGCTGAGATCGTGCCATTTGCACTCTAGTTTGGGCAACGAGCAAAACTCCATCTCAAAAAAAAAAAAAAACCCACACTAAAATCCTTATTTTCCTCCTTTCTGCCCAGTTACCCAGTATTATCTACTGCCATCCTTTCTTTTACAGTGCAGCATCATGCTGGCCTCCTTCAGCTCCTCACCAGTGCCAAGTTCCTTCCTTGCTCAGGGCCCTTGAACATGGTGTTCTTTTGTTTCCCTTCTCTCCTTGCCCGGCCAGTTCCTCCTCATCCTTCATGTTTTAGTTGAATCTCGTCTCCTCAGGGAAACCTTCCTTGACTCCTCTCAGGAGGTTATGCCTGTCTGTACTTCCTCATTGCACTTTCTACAAGTGTAATTGAACAACTATTTGAATAACTATTGGCATAGTCTCAGTTTCTCCGACTAGTCTGCTTCAAGGAGAAATGAACTTTCTCCCCAGCACACTGCCTGGCCCTCAGTGAATATTTGTTGAGAGATTGAATGCTTCATTTACCCAGTGGCAGAGCTGAAACTAGAACCTAAACATTTCCAGTAGAGTATTATTTTCTCCAAACCATGAAATGATACCACATATTCCCATTGCCCCTCTGTCTTTCTAGTGATTAATTACATCAGTCTTCTGGGTTCTGTTTCTTCAGGGGCGTGTTAAAAGCCATCATGGTAAACTAATCCAGGTTTGGAGAGTACCCTTTTCCCAAGGATAATTTGCATTTTTTTTTTTTTTTGAGACGGAGTTTCACTCATGTTACCCAGGCTGGAGTGCAATGGCGCGATCTCGGCTCACCGCAACCTCCGCCTCCCGGGT
>NW_016107402.1:6547800-6569054 GCF_001604975.1 Cebus imitator
TTCACCATGTTGACCAGGATGGTCTCGATCTCTTGACCTCGTGATCCACCCGCCTCGGCCTCCCAAAGTGCTGGGATTACAGGCTTGAGCCACCGTGCCCGGCCTAATTTTTGTATTTTTAGTAGAGATGGGGTTTCACCATGTTGGTCAGGCTGGTCTCGAACTCCTGACCTCAGGTGATCTGCCCACCTTGGCCTCCCAAAGTGCTGGGATTACAGGCGTGACCCACTGCACCCAGCGCCCCTTTTTTCCCAACTTTATCTTCACAACAAACCTGTTGGGTTGGTATCATCATCCCCTTTATCAAATGAGGAAATCTGAGAAAGGTTTAGTCATTTACCCAATATTGTACATCTGGGTAGGGAAACCAGTATTTAGACCCTTTGTCCCCCTGCATGTGACTTCTTGTTTAATGCTGTTTTTACAATGTCATGCTGGTTCCAAGGGTAAGTATAGGCAGCTGCGTACAGTTTATATATAAATCTGGGCCATGGGGCTAAGTGGCTGATTATCCTTTTTTTTTTTGAGACGGAGTCTTGCTCTGTCCCCCAGGCTGGAATGCAGTGGTGTAATCTTGGCTCACTGCAACCACCGCCTCCCATGTTCAAGTGATTGTCCTGCCTCAGCCTCCTGAGTAGCTGGGACTACAGGTTTCACCATGTTGGCCAGGATGGTCTTGATCTCCTGACCTCCTGATCCACCCGCCTAGGCCTCCCAAAGTGCTGGAATTACAGGCATGAAACCACTGGCCTGGCCGTGGCTGATTATCTTTAAAAACAAGTAATTACTAGGTTTCTTCTATTTCCTTGGTAGATTCTATGTTCTGAGATTTAACATTTTACTGTATCCATTAAAAGTCCTTCACCTTTGGTGCCTGATCTTTTTCATTCCTACCATAAATGTGATTATGGACAGGGAAAAATGTTTTGAGCATTTTGAGCAAAGTTATGATGTTAAATACAAGATGCCATGTTATTTTACTACTGAGTTCATCCAAGCCTCCTGTATCCAGTGTGTGGATAGCATGAGGTTGACAATTAGTGCATTAGTTACCTGTTTACCGCGACGTACTTGCAGTAACAAAAGCTATTAGATGGCTTTCCTAGTATCAAATATTCCTGTATGAGTTGGCTTTGTTTCTCATTGAAATGCTTTTGCCCATCCTTTGGATCTCCCCTAGATTCTGGTTCCCGAATACAGGGTTTCTCTCGTGGGGGTAGAGAGATACCATTATGTTTCTCTTAGTGTCAGATACACCTGGCTATTTAATAGCTTTGTAAATTTGGGCACATTACCTAACCTTTCTGTTTTTCCAGTCGTAAAAAACCGAAAAACTGATAACGATTTTGAAGTTGTCTAAAGACTTTAATGTGTTTGAAAATACCTAACAACAAAGCCTGGCCCACAGCAGGTATTTCAGTAATGTTAATTTCCTTTCTTCCCTCTTGAGGTCCTTTAGATTCATACATTCTCTGGACTCCTTGAAAGTTTTGTGTAGATGCGTGAGGTGTATTTTTCTTGGAAATAAAGTCCACAGTTTAACAGATTATCTTGGAGGCCAGCGAATTCCCCGAAAAGAAATTGTAGATTCTCCTTCCTGCAATGCTAAGGGGCGAATCTTTTTTGCGGACGACCGGATTCTTTCGGGGGGGTGTTTGGGTACTCTTTTTGTAGTCGGCTAACAGAGGAGGATGACCAAGCCCCTTGGGCTGGTCACTCCCGGACAGGGGCCCCATGAAGTTTCCCTGGGGACTGTGAGATCTCCCCCCCCGCACCCGGGATCGGGTTACCTCCCAGATGGGGGTGGGGTATCACTTGCAGCTGGGTGGCAGGTTCCTTTTAAGGTCTCGCAGGCTCCGGAGGCCCCTCCCTCACTGAGAAACCGGCTTTTGTCGTTTTCGGAAGCCAAAGCTACTCTTTACAGGTGTGAGTCAAAACCTCGTGTTCAAGCCTGATCGCCCCCAACCCCCTAGGCCTTAATCCTGGGGCGGTGGGGGCGGGGAGGCCGTGCGTGCAGCTTCCGCTCCTCCAGTCCGCCAGAGGGCGCCGCGGCCGGCCTCTCCCTTCCCGAGGTGCTTCGCGCCGGGCCCCTTCCGCGTGGGTGAGTGAATGTGAGAGTCAGCGCTCGCGCCGCCCGCCTCCGCTGTTCGGCTCCCTGCTTTCGGCTGTGAGGGGCGGGCGCGCGCGTGAAAACATAGAGACGGGCGTTGAGCTCTTGGGCTAGAGCGTCGCCGAGTCGGAGCCGGAGCCTGAGCCGCGCGCTGTGTCTCCGCTGCGTCCGCCGAGGCCCCCGAGTGTCAGGGACAAAAGCCGCCGCCTGCTCCCGCAGCCGGGGCTCATCTGCCGCCGCCGCCGCGCTGAGGAGAGTTCGCCGCCTTCGCCGCCCACAAGGATCCGAGAGCCATGTCGGCCAGCAGCCTTTTGGAGCAGGTACAGGCCCGGCCCGCATGCCTCGGCCATTGTGTGAGGAGGGAAGGAGCCCGACTAGGCCCGGGCCCGCCGCCCCCGGGCAGGCCGAGCCGAGGCGGCGCCTCTCGCGGGCCGGGTTTCGGGCCTCTCAGACCGGCCGCGCCCGGCGCCTCGCCCTCAACCTGCTCTTCCCGCTTCTCCCTGGGCCTCGGAGCCCACGGCCCGGGCAGCGCCGCGTTCCCTTCTCTGAGCGGGCCTCGTTTTCCTTCCTTGTTTCCTTCCCCTTCCTTAGAGCCCTGGGTACTTCGCGTTGCCGCTGGCGCCTCCGCCTCGTTTTCTCCCCGGCCCCGCGGGCTTGGCGCTTTCCCCCGCCTCCCGTTTTCAGCCTCTTCCTCACCACCATTCCTGACGCCTCCCCTCGGGCCTGCTCCTTTATTCCCTTCTCGGGCCCTGCCTTAATTTGTTCTTCCTTTTCTATTTCTCCTTGGGACAACTTGCTGCTTGGCGACGTTTCCTTCCCCTGCAGAGACCAAAAGGTCAAGGAAACAAAGGTAAGCGCCGCTCCGCCGGTGGCCCTGGGCCGGGAGGGGGACGCGGGGCGGTGGGGGCGGGGTCTCCGGGAAGCGCCCCGGGCGGAGGACCTTTCGGAAGCCGCTTAGTTCGCAGGTGCCGCACACTTAAGTCTTTGACCCTTTCGGTGTGTTCTCGCAGCTGGCGAACAGCTTTTTCGCTAACAAGGAGTAATTCATTAAGGGTGGGGGTGGATTGGGTTTTGAAACGCTCCAGGTCCTTAGTTTCCTGTAGGTCTTAGAAGGCCTTTGTTTTTCATCCTCGTGGATCACTCTCTGGAAGTACGCTCATGTGATGGGGGAGGGGAAGCAGGAGGGAATGGAAATCCAGAGGAGCCAATAAAATGACCTTTTTGGATCAGCTTGCTCTGGGTGGAGGGGGGCATTTTCACTGGCGACTATTGCTTCAGCATTCATTCTCATCTGTTACTCTTTTGAAGTTCAATCTTATATGTTCTGTTCACTAGTAAGGTTTTTCTCTGGTTAGCAGAGAAAAGGCAGAGAAATATGAACTAATTTGGGAGGAAGATTGTAGGATTGGGACACTCTTAATTTGGATTTCTTTTCTTTAGTACAAAATGGATCTGTACATCAAAAGGATGGATTAAATGATGATGATTTCGAACCGTACTTGAGTCCACAGGCAAGGCCCGTGAGTAATTGACTATTTACATATCTGATCGAAGGGTGTAGTATACTTAATCTTTCTCTGCCTTTTACCAATATATCCCGTTTCCTGAGAATTCACTTTATTTTTTGTTTTCAAGACAGACTCTCCCTCTGTCGCCCTGGCTGGAGTGTAGTGTCGCAGTCTCGGCTCACTGCAACCTCAGTGAACCGGGTTCTCTCCTGTCTCAGCCTCCGGAGTAGCTGGAATTAGCGGTGTGCACCACCGCACCCAGCTAGTTTTTCTATTTTTTTTAGTGGAGATGGGGTTTCATGTTGGCCAAGCTGGTCTTGGACTCCTTCCTGACCTCAGGTGATTTCTCCCGCCTCAGCCTCCCAAAGTGCTGGGATAACAGGTGTGAGCCACCACAGCCGGCCGAAGATGCACTTTTTTTTTTTTTTTTTGAGATGTCTTGCTCTGTTGCCCAGGCTGGAGTGCAGTGGCGCAGTTTCGGCTCACTGCAACCTCTGCCTCCCGGGTTCAAGCGATTCTCCTACCTCAGCCCCCGGAGTAGCTGGGATTACAGGCGTGTGCCACCATGCCTGGCTGTTTTTTGTATTTTTAGTAGAGACAGGGTTTCACCATGTTGGCCAGGCTGGTCTCGAACTCCTG
Source organism: Cebus imitator (assembly GCF_001604975.1). Taxonomy (NCBI): domain Eukaryota; kingdom Metazoa; phylum Chordata; class Mammalia; order Primates; family Cebidae; genus Cebus; species Cebus imitator. The sequence goes on from NW_016107402.1 coordinate 6,552,058, forward strand.
ACCTCATGATCTGCCTGCCTTGGCCTCCCAAAGTGCTGGGATTACAGGCATGAGCCACCACACCGGGCCAGATTCACTTTCTTAATACCTATGTTCTTTCTCTGCCCTGTGTCAGGAAATCCCATGTTCTGAGGCTTCACTTTCTTAATACCTATTAATGTATTATAAAACAGTTATTGCTGGGCTATTAAGGTTCCTATCTCTGTAATGTCAGCAAACATATTATACTGAAAACATGATAACTGGTAACACTTTACCAGCAGTAACATGTGCAGAAATAATTGTCCTCCTCCTTACCAAGAATGTAGCAGTGCAGACTTTAAGAATTCTTGATGGTGTTAAATATCCTGAATTTTCACCCCAGAAAACTATGGATAAATATGTGATAGGGAAAGTTCTAATATAAGTTCACCTAGAGGAGGGAAGATCTCTTGAGCCCAGGAGTTTCAAGCTGCAGTGAGCTATGATCATAACTGTGAAAAACCACTGCACTCCAGCCGGGGTGACAGAACAAGAACTTGGTCTGTGAAATATAGTCACCTGAACTTTATTCAGTGCTGCAGGACTGGCTCTCTTTGTTTTCTCTAGTTTATCGGTTCTTAGATTATCAGAACTCTTTTAGAGTTAGGAAATTATTTTTTTTAGATACATAATGTCACTCTGTCACCCAGGCTGGAGTGACAGAGTGAGTGCAGTGGTACAATCTTGGCTCACTGCAACCTGTGTGTACCAGGTGATCTGCCTGCCTCAGCCTCCCACATAGTTGGGACCACTATGCTTGGCTAATGTTTTGTACAGATATGGGGGTTTCATTATGTTGCCCAGCCTAGTCTTGAATTCTTGAGCTCAGGCAGTCCATCCTCCTCAGCCTCCCAGAAGTGTTGGGATTACAGGCGTGAGCCACCATGTCTGGCTGAGTCAGGAAACTTTTGATTTGAGCTGCACCTACATCTGTAGAAACTAACTTTATACCTCTGGATTCTCACTGAAGGGAAGTACAGGATTTATAAAGTGGAGTGAAAGTTAAAGTATTGTTTAGGACAGATGAAGATCAATAATGTTGGAGGTTTTGCAGTGTAATCTTTTAGTGTAAAGTTGCATGTGGATTAAAATACTAATATGACCTGTGCATGTAGAAACTTGTTTGATTCAGCAGTTGTTTTCTATTATCTCTGATCCCAAAGACATAGTTACGTAGCTGTAACTAATATAACTCCCCAGATTAATAGACAAAAGGAAAATTGGCAGTATATCTTGGAAAATGCCCTAAAAGATCAAGAAGTTTATGGGACATTTATGTGAGTAATGAACATATGCTGTATGAAATACAGTTGGTTGTCCTGAATAATTGCATGCCCATATATGGATCTGATTGTCACATAAAACTTGTAGATTCCCTATGTAAAATTTTCAACATTGAAAATATAGAAACCACTTGAGCAAGTGATTGGAAAAAAAGTTTTCACAAAACACAACCAGTTAATCAGGAAAAGTAGGGAAGGAAGTAGAGGAATGGACTATTAATAGGTTCCTGCTATTGAAGTAGTTTGCTTACATAATCATTATAACAGGGAGAGTGGGAGCATTTAGAAGCATAATTCTAGGTAGTTCTTGTAAAACATTGTGTAATTCAGATTTTTGAGCTTGGGCATGTGGGAGCCTGCCAGTTCAGGTGTAGACATTTAGCTGCATCTTGGCCTAACCTATGATATTAAGTGCATTTGATTTTTCTTTCTCAGGTAAGCCAAAGCTTAAATGTCTTCGTTTAAAAAAAACTTGGGTAATATAAATCTTAGATGAGTAGATGAGGAAGGGTAACCTGAGAATCTAATTTATTGTCTGGAATAAGTCATCTACTTTTTAGCCAACTTTTCATTACCCTAGATTGGAATAATACTTCAAGTTTAATACATTGATTATAGGCTGAATTTCTTTTTTTTTTCCCCCTCCAAGATGGAGTCTTGCTCTTTTGCCAGGCTGGAGTGCAGTGATGTGATCTTGACTCACTTGCAACACAACTCCCTGGTTCAAGCGATTCTCCTGCGTTAGCCTCCCGAGTAGCTGGGATTACAGGCACATGCCACCATGCCTGGCCAATTTTTGTATTTTAGTAGAGACAGGGTTTTGCCATGTTGGCCAGACTGCCTCAAACTCCTGGCCTCAAGTGATCTGCCTACCTCAGCCTCCCAAAGTGCTGGGATTAGAGGTTTAAGCTGCCGTGCCCAGCCTGTGTTTATTTTTTTTGAGACAGTCTGGCTGTGTTGCCCGGGCTGGAGTGCAGTGGTGCCATCTGGGCTCACTGGAACCTCCGCCTCCTGGATTCAAGGGATTCTCCTCAGCTTCCTGAGTAGCTGGAACTATAGATGTGTGCCACCACACCTGGCTAATTTTTTGTATTTTTAGTAGAGACGGGGTTTTGTCATGTTGGCCAGGCTGATCTCGAACTCCTGACCTCAGGTCATCCACCCCCTTTGTCTCCCAAAGTTCTGGGATTACAGGCAGGAGCCATTGTGCCCTGCCATTTTTCTCATTTTAAATCCCCTGGAAACCACTGTGCATTTCCTTTTCAGGTTATATCTAAGTAGTGGCATCTATCGATATTCCCAGATAGTTTGCCAAGAGGCTAGCACTATAAACTGGTAGTGAACCTTGCTTTTTAGTTTATGATTGAGGAATGGCTGCACAGACATTTGGGCTAGAACTTGAAATTTCCATTTCTTTTTGTTTTGTTGTTATTTGATTTACTGCCTGGTTTGGGTAGGAAACTCTTTTGGACCCTCCTTCATTCTGCCAAAATTCATACTCCTAAAATCTAAAAATAATTGGTTTTGATAAAAGGATCATCTCAACACTCAGGACTTAAAACAGTTCATGAAATACTATGTTTTCTCCTAGTTTTAGTGCTAAAGTTAAGGTCCGTAATCACTGTATCTGCTTAACATTAAATGTTTCAATTATTTACCAAAATTTCTTATGCTATAAAACATGCCTGTATGTTTATAGGAAATCATCTGAATGTGTTGCACACTCCTCTTTTTTTTTTTGAGACGGAGTTTCTCTCTTGTTGCCCAGGTTGGAGTTTAGTGGCGCTATCTCAGCTCACTGCAACCTCTGCCTCCCGGGTTTGAGTGATTCTCCTGCCTCAGGCCTCCCAAGTAGCTGGCATTACAGGCGCCTACCACCATGCCCAGCTAATTTTTTGTATTTTTAGTAGAGATGGGGTTTCATCATGTTGGTCAGGCCTGTCTTGAACTCCTGACTTCAGGTGATCCACCTGCCTTGGCCTCCCAAAGTGCAGGGATTACAGGTGTGAGCCACTGTGCCTGGCCTGCACACTCCTTTTTATGATATATTTGAGTTACGTGACTAGGTGGGGGGAAGAAATAGTCTGATGTTAATTTTTGTGTTTTGATTTGCCTTTTTTTTCTTCCACAGAATAATGCATATACTGCCATGTCAGATTCCTACTTACCCAGTTACTACAGTCCCTCCATTGGCTTCTCCTATTCATTGGGTGAAGCTGCTTGGTCTACTGGGGGTGACACAGCCATGCCCTACTTAACTTCTTATGGACAGCTGAGCAACGGAGAGCCCCACTTCCTACCAGACGCAATGTTTGGGCAACCAGGAGCCCTAGGTAGCACTCCATTTCTTGGTCAGCACGGTTTTAATTTCTTTCCCAGTGGGATTGACTTCTCAGCATGGGGAAACAATAGTTCTCAGGGACAGTCTACTCAGAGCTCTGGATACAGTAGCAATTATGCTTATGCACCTAGCTCCTTGGGTGGAGCCATGATTGATGGACAGTCAGCTTTTGCCAATGAGACCCTCAATAAGGCTCCAGGCATGAATACTATAGACCAAGGGATGGCAGCACTGAAGTTGGGTAGCACAGAAGTTGCAAGCAATGTTCCAAAAGTTGTAGGTTCTGCTGTTGGTAGCGGGTCCATTACTAGTAACATCGTGGCTTCTAATAGTTTGCCTCCAGCCACCATTGCTCCTCCAAAACCAGCATCTTGGGCTGATATTGCTAGCAAGCCTGCAAAACAGCAACCTAAACTGAAGACCAAGAATGGCATTTCAGGGTCAAGTCTTCCGCCACCTCCGATAAAGCATAACATGGATATTGGAACTTGGGATAACAAGGGTCCTGTTGCGAAAGCCCCCTCACAGGCTTTGGTTCAGAATATAGGTCAGCCAACCCAGGGGTCGCCTCAGCCTGTAGGTCAGCAGGCTAACAATAGCCCACCAGTGGCTCAGGCATCAGTAGGGCAACAGACACAGCCATTGCCTCCACCTCCACCACAGCCTGCCCAGCTTTCAGTCCAGCAACAGGCAGCTCAGCCAACCCGCTGGGTAGCACCTCGGAACCGTGGCAGTGGGTTCGGTCATAATGGGGTAGATGGTAATGGAGTAGGACAGTCTCAGGCTGGTTCTGGATCTACTCCTTCAGAACCGCACCCAGTGTTGGAGAAGCTTCGGTCCATTAATAACTATAACCCCAAAGATTTTGACTGGAATCTGAAACATGGCCGGGTTTTCATCATTAAGAGCTACTCTGAGGACGATATCCACCGTTCCATTAAATATAATATTTGGTGCAGCACAGAGCATGGTAACAAGAGACTGGATGCTGCTTATCGTTCCATGAACGGGAAAGGCCCCGTTTACTTACTTTTCAGTGTCAACGGCAGTGGACACTTCTGTGGCGTCGCAGAAATGAAATCTGCTGTGGACTACAACACATGTGCAGGTGTGTGGTCCCAGGACAAATGGAAGGGTCGTTTTGATGTCAGGTGGATTTTTGTGAAGGACGTTCCCAATAGCCAACTGCGACATATTCGCCTAGAGAACAACGAGAATAAACCAGTGACCAACTCTAGGGACACTCAGGAAGTGCCTCTGGAAAAAGCTAAGCAGGTGTTGAAAATTATAGCCAGCTACAAGCACACCACTTCCATTTTTGATGACTTCTCACACTATGAGAAACGCCAAGAGGAAGAAGAAAGTGTTAAAAAGGTAACTCAATTACTATTCTTAAGACTTTCAGGGAAGGAGGAACTAGCGAGAACAGAAGAGGCATTATATAGTGAACCGTTAATAAAAACTCGGAAAATGAACATAGTATCACCTAACAGCTAAGGCTTTTTGGAAACATAATTGTTTTTTTTTTTTAAGATGGGGTTTCACCATGATGGCCAGGCTGGTCTTGAACTCCTGACCTCAGGTGATCCACCCACGTCGGCCTCCCAAAATGCTAGGATTACAGGTGTGAGCCACTGTGCCTGGCCACATAATTGGTTTTAATACTTGAACCCTATTGTGTAGGAATGTGAGAACATCAGTAGAGGACAGAAATACGGACTTTGAAAGGAAAGCAGAAATGGTACAGGGAAATAAAAGTTACATCATGCAGAAAGAGGTGAGGAATGAGTCAGAGATGCAGAGGGGTAATGGAAGTGATAGAACCATAGAAATTAAAGCAGAAGATTAAGGCTATAATATGGCAGAGAAAAAAAGAAATGTTCTATGTTGGATTAACTTGGGCTAGCTGGGGTTTTGTGATTATTTTCAAGAGTCAGTGTGTCGTCACCAACTCTTGAAATCACTTCTGTCTTCCCTGTGACAATTGGTGGTGTAAAGAGTGTTTTTTTTAGAACTTTGTGTTAGTTGGCTTGCTTTTTTTCAATACCCTTTTCACATTAGAAAAGTTAATGTTTATTATAGAAATCGGGAAACAATCAGAAGAAGCTGATTTCTTGCCTTTATCATTTTGTTTCGTTCTTGAAGAGTCACTTCTGATTCCTCTGTAACAAGTGAGAATCTTGGGCAGAATGATGGGGAATGGATTCAAACTAGAGTTGAATTTGAAAGAGTTGGTAGTGCTTGCTCTGTGAGTATTGAGTAAATGTAAACTTTAGAGTTGTAAGAGGATGGTAAAACTGGTTGGAGCAGAAGATCATGTATTATCTGGGTTTTAGACTTTATTTTGGACAGGTCTCACTCTTGCCCAGGCTGGAGTGCACTGGCATGATTTTGACCCACTCCAGCCTCCACCTTCTGTGCTCAAGTGATCCTCCCACCTCAGTCTCCTGAGTAGCTGGGATCACAGGCACATGCCACCACCATGCCCGGCTAGTTTTTCATATTTTTTGTAGAGCTGGGTTTCGCCATATTGCCCAGGCTGGGCTTGAACTCCTGAGCTCAAGTGATCTGCTCTTGCCTCCCAAGGTGCTGGGATTACAGGTATGAGCCACCATGGCTGGCCTAGACATTGTTAAGTGTAGGAAGCAGGTGAAAAGATTATGGACAAAGAGAGCATTTTCTTTGAAGATCTATATATTAATGGTTGAAAGAATCTTGAGCTGATTAGTCTCAAATATAAATCCTAAAAAGCTTATGTTTTCCTTAAACTTTATGAATTCATAGTGATCTAATATGTGGTCTAGGATCTGAGGCATTGTTAACGCTGCTCTGTGAGAACTTCTTTGAGCAATAGAAAAGGGGCTCTGGTGGAATCTTCTTGAAGCTGCCTAGTTGTTAAAGTAGGATTAGTTGCTATTTTAACTTCCATTGTGTACAGATTAATAAGAAATGCAGTTACACTTATTGACACTAAAAACATTGGGAATGGAGAGCCAGATTATTGAAAATTTGACTACTAAAGTTTTCCTTTTTGATAGTCCTTTAAATTCCTCCCTTCTCTGCAGTTTAATTAATTTTTAAAAAATCTACTGCCATCTTTTGGCCTGATTTGGTGACTAACACCTGTAATCCCAACACTTTGGGAGGCTGAGGTAGGAGTATTGCTTGGGCCCAGGATGTTTAAGACCAGCCTGGGCAATGTAATGAGACCCCATTTCAAAAAAAAAAAAGCTGGACATTGTGGCGCACACCTATTGTCCTAGCTACTCGAAGGCTGAGGAAGGAGGATCGCTTGAGCCCAGGAATTTGAGGCTGTAGTAAGCCATGATTGCATCACTGTACTCCAGTGAGGGTCACAGAGCGAGACTCTGTCTCAAAAATAAATAAAATTGAGGCCAGATGTGGTGGCTCACGCCTGTAATCCAAGTACTTTGGAGACCAAGGCGGGCGGATCACCTGAGGTCAGGAGTTGAAGACCAGCCTGACCTACATGGTGAAACCCCGTCTTTTAAAAAATAAATAAATAAATAAAAGTTACAATATTTTGTAGAAAAAAATAGTTTGTTGATGCTTTTTGATAGACATATGAAGGGCTCTAAAGAGGTCATCAGGCTCCTGTTTCTAGAGGGACAAGTAAGAAGGCCATGATCGCTGGGCGCGGTGGCTCACGCCTGTAATCCTAGCACTTTGGGAGGCCGAGGTGGGTGGATCACCTGAGGCCAGGAGTTCAAGACCAGCCTGGCCAACATGCGGAAACCCCATCTTTAGAAGAAAAAAAAAAGGCCATGATCTTTTAGGCATCTTCTAGTGGCGTAGCAGATTTACAAACGTGAGGGGCATCTAGGTGCTTGGTTTAGCCACTTAAAATGTGTATTATCTTATTAATCTGCCTCTTTCTCGTGAAATTCTGTCCTACATCTTGTGATAACAAGCAGGAAGGAAATGATGAATTTAATGCACAGCATACTTCTTCAGATAGACTTGTAGGCTAGGCACAGTGACTCACACCTGTAATCCCAGCACTTTGGGAGGCCGAGGCGGGCAGATCACCTAAGGTCAGGAGTTTGAGACCAGCCTGACCAACATAGAGAAACTCTGTCTCTACTAAAAATAAAATTAGCTGGGCATGGTGGTATGTGCTTCTAATCCCAGCTACTTGGGAGGCTGAGGCAGGAGAATCATTTGAACATGGGAGGCAGAGGTTGCAGTAAGTCAGATCGGGCCATTGCACTCTGGCTTGGGCAACAAGAGCCCAGGCTGGAGTGCAAAAAAAAAAAAAAGGCTGGGCACGGTGGTTCACACTTGTAATCCCAGCACTTTGGGAGGCCAAGGACAGTGGATCACCTGAGGTGAGAAGTTCTAGACCAGCCTGGCCAACATGGTGAAACCCTGTTGCTACTAAAAAACAAAAATTAGCTGGGTGTGGTGGCATGTGCCTATAGTCCCAGCTACTTGGGAGGCTGAGGCAGGAGAATTGCTTGAACCCAGGAGGCGGAGATTGCAGTGAGCAGAGATTGTGCCATTGCACTCCAGTCTGGGCAACAAGAGCAAAACTCCTTCTCAAAAAACAAGCAGAGTTCCATAAAGACTCTTGGTAAGTGAGTATCCTAGTTGTCAACTTGTGAACCAACCACCAAATAAAAGAAAAGCTTTAATTATTCCACAGAAAATTGAAGTAGAAAGAAAAAAAAAAGAAAATAAGTTTCAATTATTCTTGTGTCAGATTACTTTTTAGTTTATTCTCGTAAGAACCGCTGGGATTTCAGGACGATACCTGTGATTGCTTCTAAGCCCAGTTATCATTTCAGTTAATGCTCCTTTAGCTCCTTGGTTGGTTACTATTTTACTTAATATCTTTACATAACTGACTGTAAACTGTTCTTACAGTCTTTATTAGGCTTTAAAGAACAAGCAGATTTTATGAGAATGGGGCTCATAGCTCATTGAAGCGTTAAGACTACCTTAGGTGAGATATTTGTCTGTGTACCCTTGTAGTATTTACGAGATTGCAAAAGTTTTCATGCCAAATGTGTGGCAGCCCCATAAAGAAGTAGGGAAGTATTTAAACTTCATCCTGAAGATGATGTCACAACTGTTCTAAAGTTCCATGATTGGGCAGTATCTTGGCAGAACATACTGAAGCAGAGCCACAGCCATTTTTGTCTAGTATTATTACTGCCTTGTTCTGCGTGATCTAATTCAGTAACATAGAACCTTTAAGCATTGGATCTGTCAGGCTTGAAACTTAGAGCAAATTTTAGTGACATGTTTGATAGGCGTGGTTTACTTTTTTTTTTTTTTTTTCCAAACAGCAGAGGTTACACAATAGTATGGGTAGTGTACAGCAAAGTAGACGGTAGTTTTACTGTTTTTTTTTTTTGTTTTTTTTTTTTTTGAGACAGAGTTTCGCTCTTGTTACCCAGGCTGGAGTGCAATGGCGCGATCTCGGCTCACCGCAACCTCTGCCTCCTGGGTTCAGGCAATTCTCCTGCCTCAGCCTCCTGAGTAGCTGGGACTACAGGCACGTGCCACCATGCCCAGCTAATTTTTTGTATTTTTAGTAGAGACGGGGTTTCACCATGTTGACCAGGATTGTCTTGATCTCTTGACCTTGTGATCCACCCGCCTCGGCCTCCCAAAGTGCTGGGATTACAGGCTTGAGCCACCGCACCCGGCCAGTTTTACTGTTTTTACAAAGTAAACCACTGTTTACTTTGCTGTATACTACCGATACTATCGTGTAACCTTTCTGCATTTATTTAGAACCTTTCCCCAGTTAAGTATTCCTCTGTGACATCGCTTTTGTTGGCTTCATAGTATTGTCAGACTTAGTGTAATTTACCAATCCCTAATAGTTGAATATGTCAACAATATATATTTTAATATATTTTTTCTAATATAATACTATACTGAACATCCTTTTGTATAAATATTTACATTTGTCCTTTAGTAGTTAGGTGTGTCAAAGTACATGCTTTTTTAAAATTAGTATTTTACCACAAACTCAGAAATTCTTACGGGGGGTATATGCTTTTTGGTCTTGGCTAAGTTTTACATATATTGCTACATAAACCTTTATCATGTTTCCTGAAAAGCTTTGTTGAGGGAATCATTGTGCAGCTGTTATCTGAAAGAAGGCAACAGTTAAGAGCCTGTCTTTTTTTTTTTTTTTTTTTTTTAAATTGAGACAGGGTCTTGCTCTGTCTCCCAGGCTGGAGTGTGGGCAGTGGTATGATCTTGGCTTACTGCAACCTTCACCTCCCAGGATCAAGCGATTTTTGTGCCTCAGCTTCCCAAGTAGTTGGGACTACCGGCACGTGCCACCACACCCAGCTAATTTTTGCATTTTTAGTAGAGAAAGGGTTTTTCCGTGTTGGCCATGCAGGTCTGGAACTCTTGACCTCAAGTGATCCCCCTGCCTTGGCCTCCCAAAGTGCTGGTATTACAGGTGCAAGCCACTGCACCTGGCCGCCTTTCTTTTTTGACTCAACTTTGGAATAGTCTGGAAGAAAGAAGAGTTAACTCCGTGAATGAGTGAATTTTTTTTTAAAGAAATGTCATAAAACAAGTGGTTTAATTTTTGTCTTGTTTCTAACCCTTTAACTACCAGTTAAAATAAGGGAAGTAGTCAAAAATAAGGGAAGTAGTCAAGTAGAGAGGACAAAGGACTAATTATTTTAAAGTCCAGCATCTTGTTAGACTCAAGGGATGACGGAGCCCTGGGAGACAAAAATTAATAAAATAGAAAAATTGGGTACTTGGGTAAATGGTTTTTCTGAATAACTGTAGAACAAATAGAGGGTGAGGAGAGTCGAGACACAGAGAAAATGTGATTGTAGTGGCAACAGTTTGAGTTTTAGTCTCTTTTTTATTTTGAGACAGAGTTTCACTTTTGTTGCCCAGGCTGGAGTGTAGTGGCGCGATCTCGGCTCATTGTAACCTTTGCCTCCCGGGTTCGAGGGACTCTCCTGCCTCAACCTCTTGAGTTAGCTGGGGTTACAGGCGTGCGCCATCATGCCAGGCTAATTTTGTATTTTTAGTAGAGATGGGGTTTCTCCATATTGGTCAGGCTGGTCTTGAACTCCCGACCTTAGGTGATCTGCTTACCTCGGCCTTCCCAAAGTGCTGGGATTACAGGGGTGAGCCACTGTGCCCAGCTAAGTTTTATCTTAAAGTCATTGGTATTAAATGGGACCAGTAGGATTTTTTGACTTTTCGCTGTATGCCCTTTTGTGCTGCTGAATTTTTATTATTTTTTTTTGAGACGGACTTTCAGTTTTATCACCCAGGCTGTGATATCTGTTCACTGCAAACCCCACCTCCCAGGTTCAAGCGATTCTCATGCCTCAACCTCCCCAGTAGCTGGGACTACAGGCACCTGCCACCACACCTGGCTAATTTTTGTATTTTTGGTAGAGATGGGGGTTTCACCACATTGGCCAGGCTGCTCTCAAACTCATGACTTTGTGATCCACCTGCCTTGGACTCTCAAAGTGTTGAGATTACAGGGATCAGCCACTGCATCCGGCCCAAATTTTTTTAAGACTGGATTCTGCATGTCAGAAGACAATGCTAGGACTAGTGGATAAAGGTTATAGGGAGAAATATTTTTGTAAATGATAAGGAGAAACCAAAAACGATATGTTGGAGAAACTAAACTGGGGGTGTTGTAGAGGGGTTTCATACATAGGTAGTCTGGACTAGAAAAGCCAAGGGATAAGAGGATTAGCTGACTCAAGATAACATTTGAGGTTCATGAAGATGAATGGATGCTATGAAACAGATCTTTCTAGGAAGGTTATTGTTTGTTTCATAATTTCTGACCTAAATATTTGTTACATGAAAAGTAAGAACAGACTTGAGGCTGGAAAGCTGTGGATGACAGAAGGGATTGGTGCATTCTCAATGAATCTTGATACAGATTAGGTATGTGGATAGTTAGTTAATACATTTACTGTGTATGTATTAAATTGTTTCCTAAACTGTACTAAAAGGCTTATTAAATAAATTTAGAGGCTGAATGTGTTGGCTCATGCCTGTAGTCCCAGAATTTTGGGAGGCCAAGGTAAACACATCACTTGAGCCCAGGAGTTCAAGACCAGCCTGGGCAACATGACGAAACCTTGTCTCCAAAAAAATACAAAAATTATCTGGGTGTGGTGGCTTGCCCCTCTAATCCCAGCTACTGAGGAGGCTGAGGTACGAGAATCACTTGAACCAGGGAGATGGAGGTTGCAGTGAGCTGAGATCACGCCACCGCACTCTAGCCTGGGTGGCAGAGGAAAGACTCTCAAAAAAAAAAAAAAAAAAGGCTGGGGGAGATGGTTCACCCCTGTAATCCCAGCAGTTTGGGAGGCCAAGGTGGGTAGATGACGAGGTTAGGAGTTTGAGACCAGCTTGGCCAACGTGGTGAAACCCTGTAATACAAAAATTAGCCGGGCATGGTAGTGCATCCTTGTAATCCCAGCTACTGGGGAGGCTGAGGCAGGAGAAACTCTTGAACACGGGAGGCAGAGGTTACAGTGGGCTGAGATTGCACCATCCGTTGCACTCCAGCCTGGTAAGAGGGAAACTCTGACCCAAAAAAAAAGTTTAGGAGTGATAACTTGGAAGAAGTGTTTCCTGTTAAGAAAATTTAAGGCCGGGTGTTGGTGGCTCACGCCTGTAAACCAAGCACTTTGGAGGCCAAGGTAGGTGGATCACCTGAGGTCGGGAGTTCAAGACCAGCTTGATCAACATGGTGAAGCCCTGTCTTAAAAAAAAAATTTTAAATTGATATATAATTGTTGTATATAATTTTGTTTTGACATCCAGAACACACACTGGACTCTTTATTTTTTTGAGTTAGAGTTTTGCTCTTGTAGCCCAGGCTGGAGTGCAATGGCATGATTTCAGCTCACTGCAGCCTCTCTCTTCCCAGCTCAAGCAATTCTCCTACCTCAGCCTCTCTAGTAGCTGGGATTACAGGTACCTGCCACCAGGCCCAGCAGTTTTTTTTTGTATTATTAGGGATGGGGGTTTCACCATGGTGGTCAGGCTGGTCTTGAACTCCTGGGCTCAGGTAATCCACCTGCCTCAACTTCTCAAAGTGCTGGGATTACAGACGAGCGCCACCATGCCTAGCCTTTTTTTTTCTCTTTTCTTTTTTTGGTGGTAGAGACAAGGTCTTGCTTTGTTACCCAGGCTGGTCTCAAACTCTTGAGCTCAAGTGGTTCTCCTGCCTTTGCCTCCCAAAGTGTTGGGATTATAAGTGTGAGCCACCCTGCTTGGCCTTGTTTTTATCCAGGTTTTCTTTTGATTTTGGCGCACGCGCACAGAAAGCTTCTCTTTATAAGGATGTTTATTCCCTTACGGCCATCTTTCTCCTTCTAACCCTTTAATTTGGGCATTCAGTCTTTTTTGTTTTTGAAGTGATTACTTGGGTTCTATTTTCAACATTTAAAAATGCAAGTTTTGGCTGTGTGCAGTGGCTCATGTCTGTAATCCCACCACTTTGGGAGACTGAGACAGGCAGATCACTTGTGGTCAGGAGTTTGAGACCAGCCTGGGCAATATGGTGAAACCCCGTTGTCTCTATTGAAAACACAAATTAGCCCAGTGTTATGGCGGATGCCTGTAATTCCAGCTACTGGAGAGGTTGAGGCAGGAGAATCTCTTGAACCCTGGAGGTGGAGGATGCAGTGAGCAGATATTTTACCACTGCACTCCAGCCTGGTTGTGTCTCAAAAAAAAAAAAAAAAGCAACTTTCTGTGATGTAAAAGAGGAAAACATCTTCACTTGAGCTAAATATATTAAATCTTTAGGAAGTAAATAACCACATGATACTGTTGGCTCCAATTTAGCATCTTACCACCCCACCACTCTTTTATTGCCACTTTAGATCTAGTGAGTGGGCATTCTGTTTTAAACCAGGATAGCAAACTTGAACAATTTTGTGAAATCTTAAGGCCATCTATGTCTATTTTTGTCTTGCGGATAAATATACTTGTCTTTCTGCCAAAAGGGTTAAGGAAATTTTATTTGTATTACTCATCACCTTCTTTGCTTTGTGAATAGATAAAATACCTCTTCTTGCAGCCTCTTTAAAGGAGGACTAGAAGAGAATAGATGATATTAAATTTGGATCTCTGAACCATGCCCCCTGTATCTATCTTTCTTTTTTTTTTTTTTTTTTTTTTTTTGAGACAGAGTTTCACTCATGTTACCCAGGCTTGGAGTGCAATGGCGCGATCTCGGCTCACCGCAACCTCCGCCCCCCGGGTTCAGGCAATTCTCCTGCCTCAGCCTCCTGAGTAGCTGGGATTATAGGCACGCACCACCATGCCCAGCTAATTTTTTGTATTTTTTTTAGTAGACAGGGTTTCACCATGTTGACCAGGATGGTCTCGATCTCTTGACCTTGTGATCCACCCGCCTCGGCCTCCCAAAGTGCTAGGATTACAGGCTTGAGCCACCGCGCCCGGCATCTATCTTTCAATAAATGTTTGTGTTAATTGCTGGAATGGAACAGAGAAACAAGGCACTATCTTTGCCTTAGAAGCAGAGGATTTTAGGAGGACAACAAAATTAAGAATTCATGGAGGCAATAACGTTGGAACCATGCCAAATAAGTAATAATGGAATATAAGCACTCAAATAGCACAGTGCTTGATACATAGTACACACAGAAGTTTAGCTATCTTATCTAACACTGTAATTCTCATATTTGAGATAAAGGAAGAGGCTTAAAGAGGTTATTTATCCAAAGTCTCATAGCTAGTAAATGTTGGAGTTGGTCTTTAAAACAAGTCTCTCCAGTGATGTGTTGGAGCCAGCTGTTTAGCTTTCAGGAATACCCTTCTGTAGATTAAATTACATTGTAATTACCATTGTATTAGAAGGTAATATTCAAATTCATTACTCTTGAGGTTATTTACATCTGTTGTATCGATATATAATATGCTGTTGTACACTGATAACTCATTGGTAATCTGAAATCAGTGGGTTTTTTTTTTTTTTTTTTTTTTTGAGTTGGAATCGATCTTAGCTCACTGCAACCTCCATCTCCCAGGTTCAAGCGAGTCTCCTGCCTCAGCCTCGCTGGTAGCTGGGATTGGCAGGCGCCTGCCACCATGCCCGGCTAATTTTTGTATTTTTAGTAGAGACAGGGCTTCATCATATTGGCCAGGCTGGTCTCAAACTCCTGATTTTGTGATCGCCTTGGCCTCCCAGAGTGGTGGGATTACAGGTGTGAGCCACCATGCTGGGCCCAGCTGTGTTATCATGGAAATTGGCAAATGCTGTTTACAAATCAGTGCTTAAGTTTTGCTGATGGTCTAGACTGTATAGTGATGGAGAAAATATTGATGCAGATTGAATTTGTGTGTCATGACTGTAGCTCTTTTTTTTTCGTTTCTTTTCTTTTTTTTTTAAGACGGGGTTTCACCTCACCGTATTGATCAGGCTGGTCTCGAGCTCCTGACCTCAGGTGATCCGCCTGCCTCAGCCTCCCAAAGAGCTGGGATTACAGGTGTGAGCCACCGCACCTGGCTGACTAGCTCTTACATTTTTTTTCCAGTAACACAAAAATTTGTCCTGCACAGTGGCTCACACCTGTAGTCCCAACACTTTGGGAGGCTGAGGTGGGAAGATTGCCTGAGCTCAGGAGTTTGAGACCAGCCTCGGCAGCATAGCAAGACCTCATCTCTACAAAAAAATTTTAAAAAATTAACCAGGCTTGGTGGCACATAATAGTAGTCCCAGCTACTTAGGAGGCTGAGGCAGGAGGATTGTTTGAGTTCAGGAAGTGAAAGCTGCAGTGAACTCTGATCTTGCCACTGCATCCCAGCCTGGGTGACAGTGAGAGAACCTGTCTCAAAAATATATATATATATATATATATATTTATTTGAGGAAATATTTAATATTTGAAAAACTATCAATTTAGCAAAGAAGTTGCTCAAAACATGTTTCATGTTTGTTGGAACTTATACCTGGAGAGCCACTGAGTCTCTCTAACCCCAAAGCTCCTGGATTACTCCATGATCTATGAAATTTGCCAGATAAGAAAGTAGAGAAATGGCTAGGTGCACTGGGTCATGCCTGTGATCCTAGCACTTTGGGAGGCCACAGCAAGAGAATCACTTGAACCCAGGAGTTTGAGACCAGCCTAGGCAACATATTGAAACTCTGTCTCTACAAAAAGTAAAAATAAAAAATCAACCACGTGTGGTGAGGCACACCTGTAGTCTTAGTTACTCGGGAGGATTGCTTGAGCCTGGGACGTCAAGGCTGCAGTGAGCCATGATGGTACCACTGCACTTCAGTTTGGGTGACAGAGACCCTGTCTCCAAAAAAATGGCATTCTAATAAGAGCATGTTCAAAAACGTCTTGTGAATGCTTACGGTATGTTTTCAGAATGATGAGAAGTTTCATGTGGTATAGAATGGCAAGCAATAATGCTAGAGAGGTTGATTGGGCAAGTATATGAAGGGTTTCAGGATTTTATTCTTTACTTTTAGATTGGTTGTAAGGGAGGATAGTTAATTAGGGAATAATAGTTTGGAGGTTAGGAGGGATGAAACACTTAACTGAGCACTGACCTTGTTAGGCACCATTGCTAGGAACTTTCATAGCTTTACTTTAATCCCCATGCCAACCTGGGAAGCAATATCCTGTATTTATAGATAGAGAAATGGAAACTTAGTAAGCAACTTATCAAAACATCTATTAGGTCTGGTGTGGTGGCTCACGCCTCTAATCCCAGCACTTTGAGAGGCCCAGGTTGGCAGGTCTTTTGAGGTCAGGGGCGCGATACCAGCTTGGCCAACAGGGTGAAACACTTGTCTCTACTAAAAATACAAAAAATTAGCTGAGAGTGGTGGTATGTGCCTGAAGTCCCAGCTACTCAGGAGGCCAGAGGCATGAGAATCACTTGAACCTGGGAGGCAGAGGTAACAGTGAGCCAAGATCACAACATTGCACTCCACCTGGGCGACAGAGTGAGACTCTGTCTCAGAAAAAAAAAAGGTAGGTAGGTGGGAGATGGCCCAGAGACTAAATGAAGTCCTTTTACAGTACTCTGGGGAAAAAAGATGATGGGGGCCTGAACCAGGACAATGGGAATGGGAGATTGGATTTGAGGAATGTGGTAGACATATTTGCTGACTAGTTTTTTAAAAATTAAAGATGATGAGAGGAGCGGCAGTTTAAGGTTAGGTTTTGGAGATGTATTGGCTTTTGAAAATAGTTTCAGTGCCTGTGGAACAGCAAGGTGATAGTAGGCAGTTGGGAATCTGGAGCTCAGAGAGACTGTTAATAGGAATTTGAATTTTTTTTTTTTTTTTTTTTTCAAATGGCTCATATACTACC
>NW_016107402.1:6570940-6576338 GCF_001604975.1 Cebus imitator
TTTTTTCTCTGTTGTCACCAGGCTGGAGTGCAGTGGTGCCATCTCGACTCACTGCGACCTCCGCCTCCCGGATTCAAGTGATTCTTCTGCCTCAGCCTCCCGAGTAACTGGGACTACAGGCACACGCCAACACGCACAGCTAATTTTTGTATATATATATGTATTTTTTTTTAGTAGAGACAGGGTTTCACTGTGCTGGCCAGGCTGGTCTTGAACTCCTGACCTCATGATCTGCCCACTTTGGCCTCCCCAAAGTGCTGGGATTACAGGCATGAGCCACCACGTCTGACCAACTTTTGTATTTTTAGTAGAGACAGGGTTTCAACCATGTTGGCCAGGATCATCTCCATCTCTTGACCTTGTGATCCTCCTGCCTTGGCCTCTCAAAGTTTTGGGATTACAGGCATGAGCCATCACACTCAACCATTGCCTGCCTTTCTTTAAGGGACAGCATGATGGACTGTTTCTGTAATTTCTTAGGAGTTTTATGTAGAGGAGAAGAAAGACCTTGAATTAGGGCAAACAAAGGTGTTCTCTTCCTGCTTTTCTATATTCATCATTGAAATCATGTAAGTCTTCACATAAGGAAAAAGTGGCAGCTCAGATCATTACTTCTTTCTCATACACGAAGCAGGTAACAGTTTAAATTTGCATGCTGCTGCCACCTCCTGGACCAAATTCTAGTTCCAGCGCGCCCAATAAATAGTGCCCTAATGCTTTTCATCCCTTGCTGAATAAACAAATAGCCCCTTGTTGAACTGATTTGACTCCAGTTAGCCATTGGGAAAGAGATCAAGGAATTATGATATATCAAATGAAACATTCTAGCGTAACATATAGTAAAGTACTAACTGGCAGTGTGAGACCAAGTATAGAATAGTAAGACCAGTTAGAGCTAGTTAAACAGGGCATTTTTATGGAAGACTTAATTTGAATTGGGTCTGAAAGGGTTGGTAGGAAAAGACAGAAAGATGAAGAAAATGGCCAATCCCCTGTGTGAATTTTTGGATATAGAGCGAGAAGGGACAGGTGCAGCAGTTGTTCTACTTTCCAACTCATTTGCAGTTGATATTGCAATTTCTAGTGGTTCTTTTTTGAGACAGAGTCTCGCTCTGTCGCCAGGCTGGAGTGCAGTGGCGCGATCTCTGCTCACTGCAACCTCCGCCTCTCAGGTTCAAGCAGTTTTCCTGTCTCAGCTGGGACTACAGGCATGTGCCACCACACCCAGCTAATTTTTGTATTTTTTAGTAGAGATGGGTTTCACCATGTTGGCCAGGATGGCCTCGATCTCTTGACCTCATGATCCACCTGCCTAGGCCTCCCAAAGTGCTGGGATTACAGGCATTAGCCACCGCAACTGGCCAATTTCTGGTGGTTCTTATGAGATGTTCAGTAGTCTGCCTGCTGCGTATGTCAGAATTCAAATTTTGCCTATATCACTTGGTGTACTACATGAAGCCATTTTAAAAGATAGACTCTTCATGTGAGGTTTTTTTTTTTTTTTTTTTAAGCTGTGGATAACGTATAGAACTTGTGTTTGCATGTAAAAATCTTGCAGTGCGCAAACTATAAATACTTACAAGTTTTGCATTTGTTTTTATTATAAAATGTAACCAAATTATAAAAGGTATAGAAAATAAAAGAAATCGCCCACAATTCGTGTACAACAAAACTATTCATCTTGGCATTATTTCTTCTCATCTTTACCTATGTAATGTGTTTATACAGTTTAATCATCTTGAATATAGTGTTCTTTTCATCCTCTTAGTGCTTTAGGTATAATATTTACCCATATTTAGGCATTTGCTGGATATTAGGCACTTGTCATATATCCTCAATCTCTTGTAATAATCCTGTAAAATAGTGAAGATTATCTTCATCTTGTAGAGACCTGAGATTCAATAAGGAAAAACTAGACCACTACCTAGGAAGTAGAACTGGAATTTGTTTTCCTACAAGGCTCTTTTTGTTTTTAGGCCATGCTATGTCTTCATATTTATTGTTTAAAATTGCTAACTGGCTGGGCGTGGTAGTTTACAGGTGTAAACCAGTTAGGATCACTTGAGCCTAGGAGTTGGAGACTAGAATGGTCAACAAATAATAAAAAGAAATTAGCTGGGTGTGGTGGCATGCACCTGTGGTCCCAGCTATTTGGGAGGCTGAGGTGGACGGATGGCCTGAGCCCAGGAAGTTGAGGCTGCAGTGAACTAGGATTGTACCACTGCACCCTAGTGTGGGCAACAGAGACCCTGTCTCCAAAAAANTGAAACCCCGTCTCTACTAAAAATACAAAAATTAGCCAGGTATGGTGGGGTGCTCCTGCAATCCCAGCTACTCAGGAGGCTGAGACAGGAGAATCGCTTGAACCCAGGAGGTGAAGGTTGCAGTGAGCTGAGATCAAAACACTGCACTCCCCCCTGGGTGACACAGCAAGATCCTGTCTCAAAAAAAAAAAAAAATGTATATATATGTATATAATTTGCTAACTGTATTTTAGTATCTGCTAATGCCTATAGCCAGTCACCTTTGTGGACATATGAAGAGAACATAATTAGTTGAGACATAAATATTTTAAGCAGTCAGTTTTAATTTTCCCATCACAAGTTTCAAAATGGAGTGAATTGGAACTATTCTACACGATCTCCATGACCGTTTGGTGAAGCTTGTAAAAGTTGTTGCTAATTACAGGCATCAGGAATAAGGAAGAGTGCAAACGGTTCTGGATAATGCACACCGACAGGTTATAAGTGGGACTGTTTTAGTTTACCCCACTGTCATTTTATACACGAACTGCAGGGTTACCTCACTTAGTGGCAGAGCTAGAATTAGAGCCCAGACAGATTCTTGGCTAATTCATAGTTATGGCAAAAGTTAATTTGGTTAGGGTCGTTGGGCCTGCACAGTGGTGAGGAGAGGAGTGTGGTGGACCTGGACACGAGAGTTTCAATGTATAGACTGAAAAAAATGGCAACTGATTTAAAACAACTTTGAGTCACCTGAAAAGTTTAAAAAATATATTGATAACCTACATTCTACTTAACAGACTTAACTAAATTGGAAATCTTACTTAGCCCTATAAGCTTATTTAGTAAGCTTATTTCTTTTTTTTTTTTCTTCTTTTTTTTTTTTGGTGAATCCTAACCATTTGGTAGGTATTTCTTATAGGATTAGAAATGATTAGGCTGGGTGTGGTGGCTCACGCCTGTAACCCCAGCACTTTGGGAGGTTGAGGCGGGTGGATAACGAGGTCAAGAGGTGGAGACCATCCTGGTCAACATGGTGAAATCCTGTCTCTACTAAAAATACAAAAATTAGCTGGAGATGGTGGTGGTGTGCACCTGTAGTTTCAGCTACCTGGGAGGCTGAGGCAGGAGAACTGCTTGAACAGGGGAGGTGGAGGTTGCCGTGAGCCGAGATCACGCCACTGCATTCCAGCCTGGTGGCAGAGTGAGACTCTGTCCCCCCCCCCCCAAAAAAAAAGATTGAAGAGTAGTTTTTCAGTTAGTACAAAAAGTACCATCTGGAAGTTTTTACATTGAGATTCTTGTCCTCCCTTGTCTACTGAATGAGGATCTTTGGAGGCAAGGCCTCTAAGCATTCTATATTATCAGTTGGGTTACTGATATGATAATATAGGTTTTGGGTTTCTTTCAAGGTTCATGGGGGCATAGGAAAAACTAGTTCAGACCTATATAGACTTAATTTTGTGGGAGGGATAAACATCAGATTTTAATGTTCATAAAATTATATCCAAGTAAATATGAATATGCCTCAGTTGTGTTTTATGGCCCACTTAAAAGTGAAGGGAGAGGGATGACAAAAGTAGAGGGAAATGGGAGGAATGGTGGTAGAACAGTACAGTTGTAAGTAGAAAAGGATATTAAGCTTAAGTAGAGGAAAGCCAAATAGATTTACTATATGTATTATATGAAGAGATTGTATATGTACAGACTTAACATTGCTACCTTATGGCTTTTCATTTATTTCCTCTAGAGACTGACCTTTCTATTTTATTTGTGAGGCTAGAGTTTAGCTCTGTTAGCCAGGCTGGACTGCAGTGGCGCGATCCCGGCTTACCGCAGCCTTCTCCTCCCTGGTTCAAGCTATTCTCCTGCCTCAGCCTCCCAAATAGCTGGGACTAAAAGAGCGTACCACCACACTTGGCTAATTTTCACATTTTTAGTAGAGATGGGATTTCACAGTATTGGCCAGGCCTGTCTTGAACTAATGACCTCAAGTGATTCACCCACCTTGGCCTCCCAAAGTGCTGGGATTACAGGCACGAGCCACTGCACCTGGCCAAGTTTTCTATACTTTTCTTTTTTTTTTTTTTTTTTTTTAAGACAGAATCTCACTCTGTCACCAGGCGCCAGGCTGGAGTGCAGTGGCTCGATCTCGGCACACTGCAACCTCCGTTTCCTGGGTTCAAGCAATTCTCCTGCCTTAGCCCTTAGCCTCCCGGGGAAGCCGGGACTACAGGCAGACGCCACCACGCCCAGCTAATTTTTTTGTATTTTTAGTAAAGATGGGGTTTCACCATATTGGCCAGGATGGTCTTGATCTCTTTACCTACCTCGTGATCTGCCTGCCTTGGCCTCCCAAAGTGCTGGGATTACAGGCATGACTCACGGCAACAGGCCAAGTTTTCTATTTTATAATCATGGATTTAAAGTGAGGAGGGCCTAAGGTGGCAGAGTGAGACTCCGTCTAAAAAAAAAAAAGGCTGGGCGCAGCGGCTCACGCCTGTAATCCCAGCACTCTGGGAGCCAAGGCAGGTGCATCACCTGAGGTCAGGAGTCTGAGATCGCCCTGGCCAACGAGGCGACCCCATCTCTACCAAAAACAAAAAAATTAGCCGGGCCTGCTGGCAGGTGCCTATATTCCCAGGTACTTGGGAGACTGAGGCGAGAATTGCTTGAACCCGGGAGATGAAGGTTGCAGTGAGCCAAGATCTTGCCATTGCACGCCAGCCTGGGCAACAAGTGTGAAACTCTGTCTCAGAAAAGAAAACAAAAACGCATTGGGATTTATTTCAGGGAAAACATTAGTATTGTCGGATTTTGAAATCCGTCTCCCTAGGAAAAGAGGATAGGCTGGAATGCAGTGGTACGATTTCAGCTCACTGCAACCTCCACCTCCCAGGTTCAAGCCATTCTCCTGCCCCAGCCGCCCGAATAGCTAGGATGATAGGTGTGCACCACCACGCCCAGCTAATTTTTGTATTCTCAGTAGAGACAGGGTTTCACCATGTTGGCCAGGATGATCTCAGTCTTTTTTTTTTTTTTTTTTTTTTTTTGGGGACGGAGTTTCACTCTTGTTACCCAGGCTGGAGTGCAATGGCGCGATCTCGGCTCACCGCAGCCTCCACCTCCTGGGTTCAGGCAATTCTCCTGCCTCA
>NW_016107402.1:6577513-6579167 GCF_001604975.1 Cebus imitator
TCCCAGTGACTCAGGAGGCTGAGGCAGGAGAATTGCCTGAACCCAGGAGGCGGAGGTTGCGGTGAGCCAAGATCGCGCCATTGCACTCCAGCCTGGGTAACAAGAGTGAAACTCCATCCCCCAAAAAAAAAAAAAATTAAAGTTTTATTAAATGTTAAACATAATGTAGTGTGCACCCAACTTTTTTTGCAGAAGGAATAAATTCATTTCTTCCCTTCCCCTCAGTTTTGTGTTTTGAAATACATTAAAAATTTTTTTTATTTTGAGAGACAGGTTCTCTGTTCCAACCCAAGGCTGCCAGGCTAGAATGTAGTGATCACATCATATAGCTCACTGTAACCTCCAATTCCTGGGTTCAAGCTGTCCTCCCACCTCACTCTCCCAAGTAGCTAGGATTTTAGGCATGCACCACCACACCCAGCTAAATTAAAAAAAATTTTTTGTAGAGACAGGGTCTCACTATGTTGCTGAAGGCTGGTCTTGAACTCCTGGCCTCAAGCACTTCTCCTGCCTCAGCTTCCCAAAGTGTGAGCAGCAGATGTGAGCTACCATGCCGGGTCTTGGAATAATTTCAGATTTACTCTTCCACATTTTGCCACATTTGCTTTATCATTTGAATGTTTTTGAAAATGTATATATACGGTGTTTTCCTGAGCCATCGAGAGTTAAGGTCTAGACATCATATCTTTTCTCCTAGTTATTTTGCTGTGTACTTCCTAGAACAAAGACATGCAGTTACATAAGCTCAGTGCATTTATCAAAATCAGGAAATATAATTGACCCAATATTTTTACCCACAGATCTTATTCAGACTTTTATCAGTTGTCTTAATGTCCTTGATAGTGTTTCTTTTTGTGGTCTGGGTTCCAGTCCATGAATATTTGGAGACCATGGTTTACGTCTCCTAAATGTTTTGTTGTTTTGAGACAGGGTCTCATTCTGTTACCTAGGCCAGAGTGCAGTGGCATGATCACAGCTCACTGCTGCCTCTCCCATCCCCGGCTCAAGTCACTTCCTAGGTTGCTGGGACTACAGGTGCATGCCACCACACCCAGCTGAGTTTTTAAAGTTTTTTGTATTTGTAAGAGATGGGTTTTGCCATGTTGCCTAGGCTAGCCTCGAACTCCGGTGCTCAAGCTGTCCGCCAGCTTCCGCTTCCCAAAATGCTGGGATTTCAGGAGTGAGCTACTATGCCCAGCCCTGTTAAGTCAGGCTTCACTGCTTTCAAGTAAGGTTGTATCCTTCTCAGTCCATCATACTGGGAGGTACAAGATGTCCGTTTATGTCATTACTGATAATGTTAACTTTGGTCACTTTGTGTAAGGTGGTGTCCACCAGGTTCTCCACTTAATTTTTTTTTTTTTTTAATATGTGGGAAAATAGTTTGACGCTATGTAAATAACTTGTTTCTCTCAAACGTTCTCCTTTTAATTCTAGCATTGACTGATAATTCTTGCTTGATTCAAGTATAACTGTGATAGGTGTTTACTTATCATTATTAATTTTTTTTTTTTGAGACGGAGTTTCACTCTCGTTACCCAGGCTGGAGTGCAATGGCGCGATCTCGGCTCACCGCAACCTCCGCCTCCTGGGTTCAGGCAATTCTCCTGTCTCAGCCTCCTGAGTAGCTGGGATTACAGGCACGCGCCACCAT
>NW_016107402.1:6579412-6584465 GCF_001604975.1 Cebus imitator
TTTTTTTTTTTTTTTTTTTTTGAGACGGAGTTTCGCTCTGTCATCAGGCTGAAGTGCAGTGACACAATCTCAGCTCATTGCAGTCTCTGCCTCCCGGGTTCAAGCAATTCCCCTCCCTCAACTTTCCGAGTAGCTGGGACTATAGGCGCACACCACCACGCCCAGCTAAGTTTTTGTACTTTAGTAGAGATGGGGTTTTACCAACCATGTTGGCCAGAATGGTCTCGATCTCCTGACCTGTGATCTGCCTACCTCAGACTCCCAAAGTGCTGGGATTACAGGTGTGAGCCACTGGTGCCAGCTTCCCCCCCACCCCCGCCAAGATGAGGTCTCACTTTGTTACCCAGGCTGGAGTACGGTGGTGTGATCAGTGCTGACTACAGCCTTGACCTCCTGGGGTTAAGCCATCCTCCCACTTCAGCCTCCCAAGTAGCTGGGACCACAGACACATGCCACCACCATGCTTGGCTAATAAAAAAAAAATTTTTTTTTTTTTTTTTTTTTTGGTAGAGACAGGGTCTCCATATGTTGGCCAGGCTGGTTTTGTACTCTTGGACTCAAGCAGTCTATCTGCCTTGGCCTCCGGAAGTGTTGGGATTAGAAGTGTGAGCCACCACTCCTGACTGTCTTGGTATTGCTGTATAGTTAAAATTTCAGAAAGTTTGGCTTTTGAAGCAATATTGAACCATAGGTATTTGTGAGACTTAAAATTGCACATTATAAACAGGAACAGATTTGGTATTTAAACAGTGTTGTAGTAAGTATACATGATGCTGTTCTGAATTTTTCTTTTTTTAAAATTTTGTGTGGGCTGAATAATATTCTTGACTTTTAAATGCTAGTAAGCCTGTCGACTAACTTAAATATAATAAACATGTTTCTTAGGAAAAAGCACATCTATCAGAGCAGTGATAGAATCTGTTTCTAATTCAGTGTTATAATTTGGGACAATTTATTGTTTTCATTTCTGGGGTTACATTAAGAGATAATAGGCAGAATTTTATGTAGGAGTCTATCTTAGCCTGTTATCTACTGCTAAACTTATAAACAGTTTTTGAGTGAAGTTGGTTGAAGACCTGTTCTTTGCTTTCTGCTTTTTGATCTAGCTGGGACTACTATTATATGAAACAAGACTGAATTTAGTTTGAGTGTGGTTGTAGGGTTAAGGGAAAGATATTGAAAGTGGTAGTGGTTATGGATGTTTCAAAGAAGGAAGGGATTTTGAACTGTACCTTGAAGGACAGAAGGAGAAGAGACAAAAATCACTGGCTTAAAGAATAATAAAAGCAAGAGGAATGAGATTTAATCAAGAAATGCATCTCAGTCCAGATTTCCTGAGGCCAAAAGTAGACACCGATCAATGTTAGATGAGAGGTTATATAAATTGTATCCATCTGGGTTATGAAAGATAAAATCAGGTAAATGAGTTTGAAATCAACATAAGCAAGATGCTGTTGACTTTATAGCCTAGGGTAAATTTAAAAAAAAAAAATTGACTTCAACCTCAGATTTTTTTTTCTTCCCTCACATCTTGAGGTTTTTATTTATTTATTTACTTTTTAAGAGACAAGGTCTCAGCGCTGCCATCCAGGCTGTAGTACAGTGGTGGCATCATCATAGCTAGGACTACATGCATGCACCATAAGTGGTAGTTGTTATTTTTAGTAGAAACCTTGCTGACATAGAGCCATAGTTACCACAGGGTAAATGGGAAGAAATGTATAAGTTCAGGCCTGTGTGCCACTGACCACTTAATGCTTTTGCTTTTAACAGCCATGTGAATCTAGTAATTTACATGAAAAAAGGTTCTTTAATTAAAAAAATTAAAAAATTTATTAAAGGTGTAGAATTTAAACAATTCTGTACATGAGGTAATATGTGAAATGGAAGAATTTAGGATAAGTTTCCGAAAGACTCAGTGATTCTTAAGAAAATGAGTGTGGCTCACGCCTGTAATCCTAGCAATTTAGGAGGCCAAGGTAGGTGGATCACTTGAGGTCAGGAGTTCAAGACCAGCCTGGCCAACATGGTGAAACCCAATCTCTACTATAAGGACAAAAATTAGCTAGGCATGGTGGCAGGCACCTGTAATCCCAGCTACTCAGGAGGCTGAGGCAGGAGAATTGCTTGAACCCTGGAGGTGGAGGTTGCTGTGAGCCAAGATCTTGCCATTGCACTCCAGCCTGGGCAACAAGAGTGAAACTCTTTCTCAGAAAAGAAAACAAAAAAGCATTGGGATTTATTTCAGGGGAAACATAAGTATTGTCAGATTTTGAAACCCATCTCCCTAGGGAAAGAGGCCAGATATGTGGGGCAGTTTTTTTTCCCTCCCATCTGTGGACTAAGGGCTTTCTATATGTCAGCTCATTAATTTTACTTAACCTTGTGAGAGATTTATCTTCACTTTACAGAAAAGGAAATTGAAGGCTTATGAGTATGTCCAAGGCCTTGGAACTAGTTTGGGATTTGAATTTAGGTCAGTCTGACTCTAACATTCTTCTAGTGTTCTATGTATATATGCTGCTTCCCTTTAGCTGACCAGTCATGTGTGGTTGGGTTACTTCCATTAGGCCCATATTTTTGGGGCAACTGACAACAAGGTATTAATTTAAACAATATAGTAAGAAAGCATGCAATGAATTTTCAAGTCAAAAGTAATTTTGCATTAGGATGTTTGAGTGTTACTATTTTGGTTCAGAAGAAAGTAAAAGCCAGTTTTTCTTTATGGGCAATATTCTACTTCAAATAATTAATTTTCTGATAATTCTAAATAAATTTCTCTTGAGTTATTCTGTGAAGTTTTAAATTCATAAGCATGTTAAATTTTGACTAACCATTTCAACTTTCTTCTTACCTCTCTGTAGGAACGTCAAGGTCGTGGGAAATAAAAGGCAGTTCTACACAGACTGCAGCAACGGTTGCATCTGCATATCCTAAGAGGAAAAAATGACCTTCAAGAGAATTAGGACTTTTTTCTTAATTTCACTGACTTCAGAGACGATTGCAGACTTGCAGTTTAAGTATTGGAATTTCACAAAAGACATAGGACTTAACTGGAAAATGAAAAAAAAAAGAAAAAGAAAAAACTAAACAAAAAATCCCTCTAGGTAGTTTAGGTGAAAAATGTCCCTTTTATTTTGGCTTTGGTTGTGATTTCAGAGCATAATGCTTTGTTTTTTTTGTCTTTTTACTATGTTTTTCGGATTTTTAAGTCCGTAAGTGCATACAGTTTTCTCTAATTTTTAAACCCTTTCCTCCTCCCATTTTGACATTTGCACTTGGAGAACACTTGAGTTGTGAAGGTTTTGGGCATCCACCCCAGAAAGTGGGAGTTTGATTTTACCCTTCCGAACTGGAAGAACATTTTTATGAAGAATTTTTGTCTAGGAGAATTTACCAGTGTTACCCAAGGTTGTGTCTTTAAGGGTGGTTCATTTTCTCTGACCCTTTGTTACTCAAAGTACTAGGAGTCCTAAGAAATGTTCTGTTCTTGTACATTATACTGATTAAGTCAGGATTAATTTGATTTCAAAGCTAAGAACAGTGGTAAAAACTTGTTTACAGAAATGCATTTTGGAAGAGAAAAATATTGTAAAACGTGTAGTGAATGTTTCTTCAGTTTCTTGTTCAGCCAATGAGGAAAGGGCATTGCCTTTCTTTTTACCATTAATCACTTCTCAATAAACGTGAGATCCTGTTGAGCATCACTTCTAGGACCATTTAGTATTATTTGAGTCTGTTGTATTTTGTGAAATATTTGGAGTATAAGGAGTTATAAGAGGTGAGACTCTTATAACTCTAATTTTAGAGAATTTGTGCTAAGAGTAAACACTTCAGGCTTGCTTTTTACCCAGGGTTGGTTAACCATGACCTCTGCAAAGAAGCTGGGCCAATATTCATAATGGTTTATTTCTGGATACTTTGCAGAGAATGTAGAGTCATTGCTAAATCATTTGTTCAATAAATATTAAGACTACTAGGCACTATGCCTAACTACATGGAATCTGGCCAGCTAGATGCAGAAGAAGTAGAGCCCAGGAATAAGTGTTTAATCTGAAATAAGGTTTTATTTTTATTTATTTATTTAAAAATGTAGATATGGGGTCTTGCTATGTTGTCCAGGCTGGAGTGCAGTGGCTGTTCACAGGCATGATCCCACTACTGATCAGCACAGGAGTTTTGACCTGCTCTGTTTCCGACCTGGGCCGGTTCACCCCTCCTTAGGCAACCTGGTGGTCCCCTGCTCCCAGGAGGTCACCATACTGATGCCCAACTTAGTGCGGACAGCCGATTGGCAGAGAGCACTACAGCCCAGAACTCCTGGACTCAAGACATCCTCCAGCCTCAGCCTCCCGAATAGCTGGGACTACAGGCACGTGCCACCGCCCGGCTGAAATAAGGTTTTATAGACAGTATTCCATATGGATGCAGGTCCCCTCAATAAAATTTCTGTGGGCTTGGGTCTTTGGGAACCTTAAAACAACCGTAATAGCATTTCTTCTTTTCAGCAGTTTTAGAGGCTTCTCTATCTTAAAAGATTTTTAGCTCTTAAGATGTTCCCATTTTAGTCTGAGCACAGTGGCTCATACCTGTAGTGCCAGCGCTTTGTGAGGCTGAGGCAGGCAGATTACTTGAGGTCAGGAGTTCAAGGCCAGCCTGGCCAATATGATGAAACCTTGTCTTTACAAAAATTAGCCAGGCATAGTGGTGGGTGCCTGTGATCCCAGCTACTTGGGAGGCTGAGGCAGGAGAATCGCTTTAACCCAGGTGGTGGAGGTTGCAGTGAGCTGAGATTACACCATGACACTCCAGCCTGGTGACAGAGCAAGACCCTGTCTCAAAAAAAAAAAGTTCCCATTTTAGAGAGTTGGATTATGTGAAAACATCTAACATTTATACTAAGGGTTATGGAAATGTATTTTAATACTGTTGGACAGAGGTGTGCCTTCAAAATTACCCAGTTCTCCACAGCCCAGTATAGTAAAATTAAGAGTGCCAATAAAATGATTAAATGCTGGTTTCTAAATAACACTTTTTTTTTTTTTTTTTTTTT
>NW_016107402.1:6584523-6612459 GCF_001604975.1 Cebus imitator
CTTACTGCCACCTTCACCTCCTGGGTTCAAGTGATTCTCTTGCTTCAGCCTGCTGATTAACTGGGATTACAGGCACACGCTGCCATGCCTGGATAATTTTTGTATTTTTAGTAGAGACAGGTTTCACCATGTTGGCCAGGCTGGTCTCGAACTCCCAACCTTGGGTGATCTGCCTACCTTGGCCTCCCAAAAGTGCTGGGATTACAGGTGTGAGCCACTGTGCCCAGTCAATAGCACCATTATAGACATTCGCAATCAAAAGCTTTTCTTGGCCTATCAGAGGCACAGTACAATATTCCTAAATATTTCTGGCTGCCATTCTTTTTGAAGCACATTTACCCCAAATTTTGGGGAGTTCCTTTTGTTGTTATCAGTAGGAAGGTGCTGGATTTGCTAGTAATATGTATGGCACTCAGTGTTTTCACTTTTAGCCCAAACTTCTGTGATTTCTAGAGGACTCTCCAGGGCTTGTTTAGTATTTCACCTTGAAAAGGGAATATATCCAGAGGAAAGCAAGTTCAAAAGCAATTTTTTTTTAAACTAGATTTTTCTACATTGTATTTCAAGTTGGGTATGAGATTATTCGAGATGACTTTTTGCAATTTGAAATGTTAGCACCATAGTAGTTTCCAGTCTTTCATAGCATACATAGAAAGTGCTGTTTCAGTCTACTGACTGAAAGGAATTTGGAGCCCCTAATAAGATTGCACACTTAGCCTTCCCTGAGGGGTTCAGGACTTTGAATTTGCATATTTTAGAAAAACCAGATTGGCTCTTCCTGTAGCATAAAAATTAGACTGTTCTTTACTAAGGACCCCAAAATGCAGCTAAACTAGCTTTTTTATTAAAGACAACTTCGCCAGTATTTTAATACAGACAGGGTTTCACCATGTTGGCCAAGCTGGTCTGGACTCCTGACCTCAAGTGATCTGCCTGCCTCGGCCTCCCAAAGTGCTGGGATTACAAGCATGAGCCACTGTGCCCAGCTCTGGCCTTCAATATAAACAAATTTCAGGCTGGGCGCGGTGGCTTACACCTGTAATCACAGCATTTTGGGAGACCAAGGTGAGTGGATCACCTGAGGTCAGGAGTTCGAGACAAACTTGGCCAACCTGGTGAAACCCCATCTTTACTAAATATACAAAAATTAGCTGGGTGTGATAGTGCGCACCTGTAATCCCAGCTACTCAAAATCCTTGGCAAATTTGTCAAGGAATTTGCCAAGGAGGCTGAGGCAGGAGAGTTGCTGGGAGGCAGAGGTTGCAAAGAGCTGAGATCGTGCTACTGTACTCCAGCCTGGGTGACACAGCAAGACTCTGTCTCAAAATAAATTTCACTTTCCCTCAATTTAATTTTAGCTATATTTGATTTGGTTATCTTAGTGTGTTCCATTATTTTAAACTTTTTGAAATAATTTTGGACTTGGCAAACTGTGGAGTACTCATACCCTTCACTCAGCTTTTTCCAAATGTTAACATCTTTTATAACCATGGTAAAATTATCAAGACTAGCACATACTGATGCAGTACTATTAACTAATCTACAGACCTTGAGCTGTGCCAGTTTTTACACTGTATCTTTTTTTCAGGTTCGACATTCAGTCCAGGATCCTACATTGCATATATATATATATTTTTTAAGATGGAGTTTTTGCTCTTGTTGCCCAGGCTGGAGTACAATGGCATGATCTCGGCTCACCACGACCTCTGCCTCCCAGGTTCAATCAGTTCTCCTGCCTCAGCCTCCCAAGCAGCTGGAATCACAGGCATACGCCGCCTCATTTTGTATTTTTAGTAGAGACGGGGATTTTTTCATGTTGGTCAGGCTGGTCTTGAACTCCTGACCTGATCTGCCCAACTCGGCTTCCCAAAGTGCTGGAATTACAGGCGTGAGCCACTGCGCCCCCTACATTACATTAAATTGTCTTTAATCTCCTCTAGCCTGTGACAGTTTTTCAGTCTTCATTTTTTGACACTCTTGGAGTACTGGCCAGTTTTTTATTTTTGGAGACAGTTTTGATCTTGTCCAGGCTGGATTGCAATGGCGCGATCTTGGCTCACCTCAACTTCCACCTCCCAGGTTCAAGCGATTCTCCTGCCTCAGTCTCCCAAGTAGCTGGGATTACAGGCATGCACCACCACATCCAACTAATTTTGTATTTTTAGTAGAGTTGGGGGGGGTCTCTCCATGTTCAGACTGGTCTCGAACTCCTGACCTCAGGTGATCTGCCCTAAAGTGCTGGGATTACAAGCATGAGTCACTGTGCCTGGCCACTGGCCAGTTATTTTGTAAAATGCCCTTCCAGTTGGATTTATGTGATTATTTCTCACTATTGGATTGAGGTTATTCTTTGACAAGAATGTCACAAAAGCACAGTGCCTTTTTAGTGCATTTTATCAGAATACATAATTGTGACATGACTTTATACTGGAGACGTTAACTTTGGTCACTTGGTTACAGTTCTCCACTGTAGAATTATTATTTCCTCCTTTGTACTTAATATGTAACTTATGGAATTGGATATACTTGAAAACTTTTTTTTTTTCCCCCGAGACGGTCTTGCTCTGTTGCCCAGGCTGGAGTGCAGTGGTATGATCATCACTCACTGCAGCCTCAACCTCCCAGCCTCAAGCAATCCTCCCTGGTATCTGGGACTGCAGACATGTGCCTTTGTGCTTGGCTTATTTTATTTTTAAATAGGAATGAGGTCTTGCCATGTTTTTCAGGCTAGTCTCAAACTCTCCTGCCTCAGCCTCCCAAAGAGCTAGGATTAACAGGTGTGAGCCAAGGTGCCCAGCTGAAGCCATCATTCATTGACTCACTAACTTTGGGCAGCTATGGATTGTTATTGCCTGCAGCAAGTATTCCTGTGGCATTTGCCAGATGTTGCTTCATGATTATTCCTTCTACACTGTATTAATTAGAACTCTATTGTAAGAAGGTGTCCCTTCTCTGTATTTATTCAGTTGTATCAGTATGGATTTACTTTTTTGCTCAAATTGTCTCAGCTTTGGTCATTAGGAGCTCCTTAAAATTGGCTCCTCTGTTTTCTTGACACGTCAGTATTTTTGGTGGTCTGGCTTTGTGGCTCACACCTGTAACCCCAGCCCTTTAGGAAGCGGAGGTGGGAGGATCCCTTGAACCCAGGAATTTGAGACCAGCCTGTGCAACATGCTTGAGACCTGATCTGTACAAAAAATAGCCGGGTGGGGTGATATGTTCCTATAGTCCTATCTACTGGGGAGGCTGAGGTGGGAGGATGCTTTGATCAGGGGAGGTCAAGACTCCAGAGAGCTGTGATCATGTAACTGCCCTCCAGCCTGAGAAACAGCAAGGCCCTGTCTCAAAAAAGAAACAATTTCCAGTGTCTGCCTTTCTGGTATTGTACGATGTTCCAGGGGAATCTTGTATTTTCCCTGCCCCAGTTCCATTTTTTTCCAAGGAATTCTGGTTCTTTTTTATTGGAGACTGTTTCAAAATTATCGAGTATTTTTATTCATATATATTTTTTTGTGGCCTTGCTGAAACAAGGTCTCAAAAAATTGGATAAAGACTCAGAATTGTTCCTCTCCACGGAAATCTTTAGTAAAAGGTGAAAGATTTATGCGACCCGAAGAGAAACCATAGTACTATAAAGTTTTTTTAAAAGGCAATTCTTGAAATTACAATGGATTATTAAACTGGGATTTATTACCAGTGTGAATGCAGAATTATTTAGACTAATCAAAACATTTAACCACTACATTTTTTCCTCACCTTTCAAAATGCTACATGTGAGTGAATCCTCTGGAATTCCAGAGAGGGCCTCCACTTGACAATACTTCACCTAGGGTATGGCTCAATGCCCGTTGGTTTGCATCTTTCCACAATGTCTATGTTTAGCCTTGTAAGTAGAGAAAAAAATGTTAGAAGTTCTACCTAGAATGTTTGAAGTCCTGGTTCCACCTCCCAAGCTATTTTAGACGTTTGGAGCTTTCTCTACCTATGAGAAAGTAAATGGTGTAATAAAGTTTTCTGCTGGGCGCAGTGGCTCACACCTATAATCCCAGAACATGTGAGAGGCTGAGGCGGGTGGATCACCTGAGGTCGGGAATTCCAGACCAGCCTGGCCGACATGGTAAAACGCCGTCTCTACTAATACAATAATTAGCTGGGCTCAGTGGCACACGCCTGTAATCCTAGCTGCTCGGGAGGCTGAAGCAGGAGAACTGCTTGAATCCAGGAGGCAGAGGTTGCAGTGAGCCAAGATCGTGCCATTGCACGCCAGCCTGGACGACAAGAATGAAATTCCGTGTCATAAATAAAAATTTTGTTCTTCATTATGGAGCAAACGTAGCCCTTGAATGTTGTTACCAAGTGGTAACGTATTGCTTCATAATGAAAAACAAAAATTTTGGCCTTTATTTGTAAGGTGACTTGTGGCCTGTGTGTCATGAATGTTCTGAAAATAAGCGGAATTAAAGGTGTCCCTAGGATTCAGATCTGATAAGTCCACTTGCAATCAATTTTTTCTGCCTTGGGAAGCAATGCCACTTTGTCATGAGCATCGCTCATCGCCAGTGGTTTCTGGGCAGCTGGTGCACCTCCTTACTGCTGAGAAGCCTTTGGAACTATGACGTTTAAACAGCTGCTGGGTTTGCACGTGACAAATTACAGCTGACGTACTGTGACGTAAGCCAGCCGTCTTTAGCGGGTGGAGGGAATTGCAGAAGATCTCACGCCCTTTACGGCCCTTGGCTCTGGGTTTCCGGAACAGGCTCTGGAGCTCCTCCTGCGGGGGCCGGGCTTGGCGGCTGGAGGGCGCGCACGCCGCGCGAGGACGGAGGAGGGCCGGCCTCTACCCAGCTATCATCAGGTTCCCTCCATGCTTCCGCACCCCGTTGCAGCCTGGTTTTTGTACGCTTTCCTTCTGACAGCCGCTGTGACACCTGGACGAGCCGCGGCTCAACATGGTGTCCGCCATTGCCTCTGCGCGTGCGCGGAAGCGCCTGGTCCTCACCTGCGCAGGTGTTCCCTCACATGCACAGGTTTCACACAACCCTGCTAAGCGGGCAGAGATGACATTCGTGTCATGTGTGGCTTATTGCTTTCCTCAGCCTCTTCAATAATGCTCAAACAGGAGGCTGGGTAAAGGTTGGAAAGCTGTTAGCCCAGCTGCGGGCTGTGGAGGCTGTTCATGTACTCGAATAAGTTGAGGTGCCTCTGAAGGACAGCTCCCGGAGGTAACTTCCAGTTTTGTTGCCCTGTTGAGGTGTGCATGTGAGTGTACTCATCTGTTGTTCCCATGTGTTAGTCAACCTGTATTTTGTGAGTTCCTGTCGCTGCTATTGTTGAGCACTGGGGAAAAGAGAAATAAATGAAGATTCTTGTTTTCTCAGAATCCTGTTTAAGAAATAGGCCGTCTTACAGTTTGGCGAGCTCTGTAAGAGCAGAGCTACTCAGAAAACTGGCCCTCTATATTGGCGTTTTCTTCCTAGCTTTTCTTTATCTTAGTGGAAACCTCATGTGCCCTTTGCCTCTTCATCCTTCTCCACAGCTCAGCTCTCTCTCATAGGCTGTCTGCGCCATTCTTCACGAGCTGTGTGATATTGGGCATGTCAGAGAATTGCTCTGTGCACGAATTTTCTCGTCTGAAAAAGGAAACTGCCTCTGAAGCCACTTGGTGGTATGAGTTTTACAGGGATTTAAATTGATGTTAGTAGTGCTGCTTTTTTTTTTTTTTTTTTTTTTTTTTGAGACAGAGTCTCTGTCACCCAGGCTGGAGGGCAGTGGCACGATCTTGGCTCACTGTGACCTCTGCCTCCTGGGGTTCAAGCGATTCTCCTGCCTCAGCCTCCTAAGTAGCTGGGATTACAGGAGCTCACCACCATGCCTGGCCAATTTTTGTAATTTTAGTAGAGACAGTGTTTCACCATGTTGGTCAGGCTGATCTCAAACTCCTGAACTTAGGTGATCCGGCCCCTTCTGTCTCCCAAAATGCTAGGATTATAAGTGTGAGCCACCGTGCCTGGCCCCAATAGTGCTTTTCTAATTTAAAAGAAACCAAAAACACAGTTCAGACAGTTACACATGCAGAATAAAAAGTGTGTACACCTTGCTATAACAGTTCACTATCCTTATAAACCTTTTAAAAAAACACTTGCTTTATGACATATAAAATCAGTATATGGCCTGGGCACAGTGGCTCATGCTTGTAATCCCAGCACTTTGGGAGATGTAGCCTTGACCTCCCAGGCTAAAGCAATCCTTCTGCCTCAGCTTCTACAGTAGCTGGGACTACAGGCATGTACCATCACACCCAGTTTTTTATTTTTTGTAGGGATGAGGTCTCACTATCTTGCCCAGACTGGTCTCGAACTCCTAGGCTCAAGTGATCTTCCCACCTCGGCCTCCCAAAATGCTGGGATTGCAGGTGTGCACCACCAAACCCGACCAAACCATCTTCTTGAGTTGCTGAGAGACTGAGCTTTGATGCACAGATGGAGGGATTTGTTCTGGACAGAAACATGTGTAGTCCAAGGACATTGGTTCTATTGGTCTAGGTAGAAATTCTTAAAGCATAGATGCAAGATTTCTGATTCAGGAGTGTGGACCCTGTAACTTGCATTTCTGACAAGTTCTCCAATGGTGCTGATGCTGCTGGCCAAGACCAGGCTTGACGAGATACTGATCCGTAGCAGGTGGGAAGGCAGTATCTGTGAGGGGCGTAGATGTAATGGAGTCTGTGATGTTTTTTTTTTTTTTTTTTTTGAGACGGAGTTTCACTCTTGTTACCCAGGCTGGAGTGCAATGGCGCGATCTCGGCTCACCGCAACCTCCGTCTCCTGGGTTCAGGCAATTCTCCTGCCTCAGCCTCCTGAGTAGCTGGGACTACAGACACGCGCCACCATGCCCAGCTAATTTTTTTTTTTTTTGTATTTTTAGTAGAGACGGGGTTTCACCATGTTGACCAGGATGGTCTCGATCTCTTGACCTCGTGATCCACCCGTCTCGGCCTCCCAAAGTGCTGGGATTACAGGCTTGAGCCACCGCACCCGGCCTGTGATGTTTTGTTATGATTATTTCAATTTTCCTGTCTAGTTGAACTGAAAGTAAAGATGGGAGAGGAGGTGTTGGAGATCTTAGGAAAGGGAGAAGGTATGAAATGGTTCTCTTGAGAGTAGAATGAATCACTGGGGGAAAGCTGATTTTCCTCCTGAGGCTGATGCTTATGAATTAAAAATGAGACACCGGTTGAATGATTTTCTGCAGCCACTCTAAATCGCACAGGTGCAGGTGGGTGGAGAATTGGATGTAAATGGGGAGACCAAGGCTGGCGGATTGCTTGAGGTGAGGAGTTCAAGACCTGCCTGGCCACTGCACTCCAGCCTGGGTGACAGAGTAAGACCCTGTCTCAAAAAGTAAAATTTGTATATGTAAAATGTTTGTGTTTCTAAATATACACATGTCTACACAATTTTTTAAAAATGAAATAATACCGGCTGGGTGCAGTGGCTCACGCCTGTAGTCCCAGCACTTTGGGAGGCCGAGGCAGGCAGATCAGGAGGACAGGAGTTCGAGACCATCCTGGCCAACATGGTGAAACCCCGTCTCTACTAAAAATACAAAAATTAGCTGGGTGTGGTGGTGGGCGCCTGTAACCCCAGCTACTTGGGAGGCTGAGGCAGGAGAATCGCCTGAACCCAGGAGGCAGAGGTTGCAGTGAGCCGAGATTGCACCACTGCACTCTAGCCTGGGCAAAAGAGTGAGACTCCATCTCAAAAAAAAAAAAAAAAAAAAAAAAAAAAAAAAAAAAAAAAAAAAAAAAAAAAAAAAAGGCCGGTCATGGTGGCTCACGCCTATAATCCAAGCACTTTGGAGGCCAAGCGGGAAGATCACCTGAGGTCAGGAGTTCAAGACCAGCCTGACCAACATGGTGAAACTTCATCTTTAAAAAAAAAGAAAGAAAGAAAGAAAGAAAACCAAACCATCTTCAGGGTTTCCCTTACCCGTCTCAAGTCATGATTCCATAAGTTTTCTGGTCTGCTAAAGAAGGACCCAGAGCCTCTATGACAACCTCAAATGGCCAGCCTTCTGGGATCCTGAGGTGAGGGGTGCCCCAAGGACCTGGGTCTCAGACATCAATTGCAGCTTGGCAGAAGCCCATCCTTTTTATCTTGCTCTTTAGCATTGGAACCCAAAGTTTTCCAGATTTCTGCTTTCTTGAAGCCGCTCAGTTTGACAAGTTAGGCACACCATTTTTAGATGGATGTTATTCCAGAGCAAAGCATTTTCATGTGGACCTACAGGATGTGTTCTGTCTACATGAAAAGTAAGCTGACCAGGATTGGATAAGGTGGACAGTGTGGAGGAGAGCACCAGGGCCACAGCAGGTAACAAAAACTTCCTGTTTTCAATGAACTTTAATTCTGGTGGAGAGATAAACATTTGTCAGATGCTGATGAGTGCTATAAAGAAACAGGGGGATTAGGTTCCGCTCTTGTTGCTTGTGTTGAATCCAGAACTGTAGCCAGACATGGGACTGGAGGACGAGCGAAAGATGCTGACCGACTCCGGAGATCCTAAGGAGGAGGAAGAGGAAGAGGAGGAATTAGTGGATCCCCTAACAACAGTGAGAGAGCAATGCAAGATGTTGGAGAAATGTGGAAAGTCCTGGGAGCGACTAGAGCTCTGTGATGAGCGTGTATCCTCTTGAATACAAACAGAAGAGGATTGCACGGAGGAGCTCTTTGACTTCTTGCATGCAAGGGACCATTGTGTGGCCCACACTCTTTAACAGCTTGAAATAAATGTGTGGACTTACTCACCCCAGCCTTCATCATCTGGACATCAGAATATTTCCTTATGGTTTTGGATATACCATTTGTTTCTTCTTATCTGTGTAAATGTAAGTTCACATGAACCTCATGGATTTTGGCTTAGGCTGGTAGCTTCTATGTAATTCACAGTGATTCCATCTTAATAAAATTTCTGTGATCTGCAAAAAAAAAAAAAAAGAAACATGGGTATGAGGCTGGAGGGAAGAGCCAGCTAACACAAGTGCAGAGAGGTGAGAGATGGAAGCAGGTTGCGTAAGGCTTTGAGAAGAGGCCAGGTGCGGTGGCTCACACCTGTAATCCAAGCACTTTGGAGGCCAAGGCAGGCGGATCACCTG
This sequence comes from Cebus imitator, assembly GCF_001604975.1. Lineage (NCBI taxonomy): Eukaryota > Metazoa > Chordata > Mammalia > Primates > Cebidae > Cebus > Cebus imitator. The sequence continues at coordinate 6,593,678 of NW_016107402.1, forward strand.
AGGTCGGGAGTTTAAGACCAGCCTGACCAACATGGTGAAACCCCATCTTTATTAAAAAAAAAAAAAAAAAAACAAAAAATAATTAAAAAAAAAAAAAAAAAGAAAAAAAAGATAAAAAAAAAAGGCTTTGAGAAGAAAGCACTCACTTTGAAGAAAAGTGCATTTTGCCCTCCCTCACCATGCCTCGTGTATCTCTCTTTACCTAGCTTCAGTTCCATGGTTCACCGTAATCCCCCTTCCTACTTGGTATTCACCATCAACTCCCTGGCCCCCTTCTCTTGCTTCATCAAATTTAATTGACAACAACAACCCCATTTACATCCAATTCTCCACCCACCTGCACCTGTGCGGTTTAGAGTGGCTGCAGAAAATCATTCAACCGGTGTCTCATTTTTAATTCATAAGCATCAGCCTCAGGAGGAAAATCAGCTTTCCCCCATTGATTCATTCTACTCTCAAGAGAACCATTTCATACCTTCTCCCTTTCCTAAGCTCTCCAACACCTCCTCTCCCATCTTTACTTTCAGTTCAGCTAGACAGGAAAATTGAAGTAATCATAACAAAACATCACAGACTCCATTACATCTACGCCCCTCACAGATACTGCCTTCCCACCTGTTACGGATCAGTATCTCGTCAAGCCTGGTCTTGGACAGCAGCATCAGCACCAATGGAGACCTTGTCAGAAATGCAAGTTACAGGGCCCAAACTCCTGAATCAGAAATCCTGCATCTATGCTTTAAGAAGTTCTACCTAGACCAAGAGAACCAATGTCCTTGGACTACACATGTTTCTGTCCAGAACAAATCCCTCCATCTGTGCATCAAAGCTCAGTCTCTCAGCAACTCAAGAAGATGGTTTGGTCAGGTTTGGTGGTGCACACCTGCAATCCCAGCATTTTGGGAGGCCGAGGTGGGAAGATCACTTGAGCCTAGGAGTTCGAGACCAGTCTGGGCAAGATAGTGAGACCTCATCCCTACAAAAAATAAAAAACTGGGTGTGATGGTACGGGCCTGTAGTCCCAGCTACTGTAGAAGCTGAGGCAGAAGAATTGCTTTAGCCTGGGAGGTCAAGGCTGCAGTGAACCATGTTCGTGTCACTGCACTCCGGCCTGGGAGACAGAGTAAGACCCTTTCTCAACAAAACCATAAAAGATGGCTTCATCAAATCTCCCTCTCTCCCACATTATAATTTTACCTCTAATGGATCATTTCCATCAACATAAAAACATGCTGTTGTTTCTTTCTATGCTTTTTTTTTTTTTTTGAGACAGAGTCTTGCTCTGTCGCCCAGGCGGGAGTGCAGTGGTACAATCATGACTGACTGCAGCCTCCACTTCCTGGACTCAGGCAATCCTCACACCTCAGCCTCCTGAGTAGCTGGGACCACAGGCATGTACCACCACACCAGGCTTATTTTTTTTTTTGTAGAGACAGGATCTCTGTATGTTTCCCAGGCTGGTCTCAAACTCCTGGGCTCTAATAATCCCACCTCGGCTTCCCCAAGTGTTGAGACATGAACCACCATGCTCGCCTGTTTCTCCTATTTCTTCCACCAGTTATTACTGCCCATTTCTCTCTTCCTCTTTGCAGCAAAACCCCAGAGAGGAAGCTGTTACTGGCTCTGTTTCTGTTCTTCCATTTTCTCTTACCCACTCCAAATCAGGCTATTTTCTTCATTCCAGCAGAGCTGCTCCTGGCAAGGCCACTCTTCCACATGCCAGTACTCAGTCTTCATCTCTGCTCTGTAAGCAACCTGTGACATTGTTGATGCTTTTCTTTTTCTTTCTTTCTTTTTTTTTTTGAGATGGAGTTTCACTCTTGTTTCCCAGGCTGGAATGGAGTGGCATGATCTCAGCTCACTGCGTCCTCCGCCTCACAGGTTCAAGCAGTTCTGCCTCAGCCTCCCCAGTAGCTGGGATGACAAGCATGCACCACCACGCCTGGCTAATTTTGTATTTTTAGTAGAGACAGATTTCTCCATCTTGGTCAGGCTGCTCTCAAACTCCTGACCTCAGGTGATCCACCCACCTTGGCCTCCCAAAGTGCTGGGATTGCAGGCGAGAGTCACTGCGCCTGGCCCTGTTGACGCTTTTCTTCTTTCTTCCCTTGGACTCTAGCACAGCATGCCTGTTGATTTTCCTCCTATTTCATTGGTTTTTCCTGTTGAGTCTCCTTGGCCTGGTTCCTCCTCAGTTTTTTGTCCTCAATGTCAGGGTTTAGTCCTTGACCCTCTGTCTACACTCTCTAGATTTCATCCAGTCCTGGGGCTTCAGTATCACCCCTGTGCCAACCACTCCCAAATATAGACAGCCCAGAGCTGTTTCCTGAACTCGTATATTCAACTGCCAACCTAGGCTCTCATTGGATATTGCCAACATCTCAAGCCCCAAAACCCAAGCCTAACATTTTTCTTTTTTTTGAGCTACAGCCTCACTGTGTGTCACCCAGGCTGGAGTACGGTGGCATGATCTCAGGTCACTGAGACCACTGCCTCCCGGTTCAAGCGATTCTCCTGCCTCAGCCTCCTGAGTAGCTGGGATTACAGGTCCCCACCACCGTGCCCAGCTAATTTTTTGTATTTTAGTAGAGATGGGTTTCATCATGTTGGCCAGGCTGGTCTTGAACTTCTGTCCTCAGGTGATTTGCCCGCCTCTGCCTCCTAAAGTTCTGGGATTACAGGTGTGAGCCACTGCGCCCAGCCCCAGATCTGTCTCTTTCTACCCTGAGGTGGGGAGTCAAGAAAGCCAACAGAAAGCTGCCCAACAATTTAAAAAGATGGAATATATCAGTAATTATTGATTAACAGAATTTCAAGATTACAGTTTCCACTCAAATTTCCAACTCCTTCTACATCACTAGAGTGAGATAACACTGATGTGGGAGTCAGAAACATTGGATTCTAGGCCTGGATCCACCACTACAGTGCTCTGTGACCTGTGGCAAACAAGTCATTAGGCTTGGCCTGTTCAGGAAGTGAGGGACCTGGGCTGCATGATCTGTGAGATTAACCCCCCTGTGAGCTCCACTTCCAAAATAAGTCCCCACATCGCCAGTGTTTCTTCATCCCCATTGCTGTCACCCTACCCATGCTGTGGCATCAGCCTCCCTCCTCATCTGCCTCCTTTCACTCTTTTTTTTTTAGATGGAGTCTCCTCTATCCCCAAGACTGGAGTGCAGTAGCACAATGTCAGCTCACTGCAACCTCCGCCTCCCAGGTTCAAGTAATTCTCCTGCCTCAGCCTCCTGAGTAGCTGAGATTACAGGCACCCGCCACCATGCCCAGCTAAGTTTTTATATTTTTAGTAGAGATGGGGCTTCACCATGTTGGTCAGGCTGGTCTGGAACTCCTGACCTCAAGTTATCCACCTGCCTTGGCCTCCCAAAGTGCTGGGATTAGAGGTGTGAGCCACTGCGCCTGGCCTGCCTCCCTGCATTCTTGGCCTTTCCTCTGCACTCCACATAACTGCCTAAGTGAATTTTTTTTTTTTTTTACAAATATACATCAGAGCATGTCCATTTCTCTCTTGAATCTTCCAGGGGCTTCCCGTTACGCTTAGAATCATGCCTGTGGTCTTTAGCCTGGACAGCAATGCCTCTTGTCACCCAGCTCTGTACTTCCTTCGTGAACCCCAGCTCCAGCCACAGTTCAGCCCCTTCAGGATGCCACGCTTATTTCTGCCTTGGCGAACGTTGTTTTGCTTGGACATTCTTCCTCCTCATTTTCCCCTGGTAGATTTCCTCTTTTGGGACTCAGCTTCAATATCATTTCCTGACTGTGAGCTTCTTTTCCTGATCACCTTATCACCTTATCTACAGGCAGATCTCCCCTGTTAGCTTCTTCTTCTTATTTTTTGTTTAGTTTTTAGTTTTTTTTTGAGGGGGAGTCTCATTCTGTCGCCCAGACTGGAGGGCAGTGGCACGACCTTGGCTCACTGCAACTTCTGCCTCCTGCGTTCAAGTGATTCTCCTGAGTCAGCCTCCCCAGTAGCTGGAATTACAGGCATGTGCCATCACGCCTGGCTAATTTTTTGTATTTTTAGTAGAGACAGGGTGGTCTCGAACTCCTGACTTCGTGATCTGCCCCGCTCCGCCTTCCAAAGTGCAGGGATGACAGACGTGAGCCACACCATGCCTGGCCTTTCCTTTTTTGAGACAGAGTTTCACTCTGTTGCCAGACTGGAGTGCAGTGGTGTGATCTGGGCTCACTGCCACCTCTGCCTCCTGGGTTCAAGTGATTCTCCTGAGTAGCTGGGATTACAGGCACACGCCACCACGCCCAGCTAATTTTTGTATTTTTAGTAGAGACAAAGTTTCACCATGCTGGCCAAGATGGTCTCGATCTCCTGACTTCATGATCCGCCCACCTCAGCCTCCCAAAGTGCTGGGATTACAGGCATGAGCCACTGCGCCTCACCCATTTTATTATTATTATTTTCCCAATTTTTTTTTTTTTTGCTTCAGTTTCAGACTCTGATCTCTTATTAGTTTAAAATTCAGTTCCCTACTTATTTTCTGTTTGCCTCATCAGTGTAACATTATCTATTTATTATTTATTTATTTTTATTTCTATTTTTTTTTGAGACAGAGTCTCACTCGGTCACCCAGGCTGGAGTGCAGTGGGGCGATCTTGGCTCATTGCAACCTCCGCCTCCTGCGTTCAAGCAATTCTCTGCCTCAGCCTCCCAAGTAGCTGGGATTACAGGCACCCCCCACCATGCCCAGGTAATTTTTGTATTTTTAGTAGAGACGAGGGTTCACCATCTTGGCCAGGCTGGTCTTGAACTCCTAACTTCGTGATCCACCCCCACTCAGCCTCGCAAACTGCTGGGATTACAGGCGTGAGCCACCACGTTCGCCCAACATTGTTTATTTATTTATTTCTCCTTTCACTACTGATCCAAGTCCCACAGTGTAACATTGTTTTTTTTAATTTGAGACAAGGTCTCACTCTGTCACCCAGGCTGGAGTGCAGTGGTGTGATCTTGGATCACTGCAACCTTTTTCTCCTGGGTTCAAGCAATTCTCCTGCCTCTGCCTCCCAAGTAGTTAGGCTTAAGATTAGCCATGTCTGGCTAATCTTTGTATTTTTAGTAGAGACAAGGTTTCATCATGTTGGCCAGGCTGGTCTTGAACTCCTGACCTCAAGTGATCTGCGCACCCTGGCTTCTCAAAGTGCTGGGATTACAGGTGTGAGCCACCATGCTGGGCTGTAGCATTATTATTATTATTATTATTTGAGACAGTTTTGTTCTTGTCACCCAGGCTGAAGTGCAGTGGCACGATCTTGGCTCACTGCAACCTCTGCCTTCTGGGTTCAAGTGATTGTCCTGCCTCAGCCTCCTGAGTAGCTGGGATTATAGGCATGTGCCACCACACCAGGCTAATTTTTGTATTTTTAGTAGAGATAGAGTTTCACCATGTTGGCTAGGTTGGTATCAAACTCCTGACCTCAGATTATCTGCCTGCCTTGACTTCCCGAAGTGCTGGGGTTATAGTCATTAGCTACCACCCCTGGCCCCATAACATTATTTTAAATCATATAATACTCATACAATGGATACTATACAACTGGACAAAATATAGGAATCCAGGTATTGATATAAAATGCTTTCTAAGATATATTGCTAAGTGGAAAAACCCAAAGTACAGCACAGAGTGTATTAAATACCACCATTTGTATAATAAGAATGAGGGAGAGAATACGTTTGCCTATGTGTGTATGTGTTCTGTCTGGATGGGTACAGGGAAGACTGATACCATTGCTTGCCCTATGGGAGGACACTAGGTGGCTGGGGTAAGAGTGGGGGCTTTTCATTGTGCATCTTTTTGTATTCTGAATCACATCGTGTACCACCTATTAACAAGAAATACTTAAAAGTCATGTACTTATTGCCAGGCACGCTGGTGCGGATCATGAGGTTAGGAGTTTGAGAACAGCCAGGCCAACATGGTGCAACCCCGTCTCTACTAAATACAAAAATTAGCTGGGCGTGGTGGCGCATGCCTGTAATCCCAGCTATCGGGTGGCTGAGGCAGGAGAATTGTTTGAACCAGGGAGGTAGAGGCTGCAGTGAGCTGAGATTGTGCAATTGCAATCCAACCTGGGAAACAGGAGTGAAACTCCATCTCAAAAAAAAAAAAGAAAAGAAAAAGTTATGTACTTACTTTGTTTTCTCTCCCCTAAAGAAAAAATAAACTCCCTGAGAGTATACACCGTATGCTTTCTTGTTCACTGTTCCGTCCTCAGCGTTTAACACAATGCCTAGCACCTAATATGTGCTCAGTAAGTCTCTACAGAATGAATAATGCAAAAGTGAATGTCCCTTCCAGCTCTAACATATTAGTTCTAATCTTAGGACTTTTAAGAAAGTATGAAATAGATTCCAGGACCCAGCCATTCAGAGGAACTAAGAGAGATGCTGAGTTGTTTTTTAGTGTGGTATACTGTTTTTCTTTGTTGTTATCATTAAGTTAAAAGAAACACATGACAGGGTGCTGGGTGTGGTGGCTCACGCCTGTAATCCCAGCACTTTGGGAGGCCAAGGCAGACAGATTACTTGTGGTCAGGAGTTCGAGACCAGCCTTGCCAATATGGTGAAACCCTGTCTCTAGTAAAAATACGAAATTTAAGGCCGGGCACAGTGGCTCACACCTGTAATCCCAGCACTTTGGGAGGCTGAGGCGGGTGGATCACAAGGTCAAGAGTTCAAGGCCAGCCTGGTCAACGTAGTGAAACCCCATCTCTACTAAAAATACAAAAATTAGCTGGGCATGATGGTGCACGCCTGTAGTCCCAGCTACTCGAGAGTCTAAGGCAGGAGAATTGCTTGAACCTAAGAGGTGGAGGTTGTAGTGAGCTGAGATCGTACCACTGTACTCCAGCCTGGGCAACAGAGCAAGACTCTATCTCAAAAAAAAAAAAAAAAAAAAAATTAGCTGGGTGTGGTGGCAAGTGCATGTAATTCCGCCTATTCAGGAGGCTGAGGCAAGAGAATCACTTGAACCTGGGAGGTGAAGGTTTCAGTGAGCCGAGATTGGGTCACTGCCCTCTAGCCTGGGCAACAAGGTCCCCCAAAAAACATCACAGGGGAATGTGTAGAGGGTGGATATGGAGGAAGTCACAGATGTGCTTCCCAAGTGAGAGCCCCAGTTGCCAAAATAGGGCAATGTCCTGCTCAGACTCTACCCCTGTTATGGCCTTTGGGGTGGCAGCTTTAGATATAGGCAAAGCCACCCCATTTCCTGTGGCCTCAAAACATTCAGGATCATAGCTGCCATAACACTCCAGTTCCAAGACTGCCTTATGCTCTAGATTCTAAATTCCCTGAGGTCAGGAACTGGGTCTGTCTGGCTCATCAGATAACCAGAGTTTGGCACAGAAGGAACAAAAGAACGAATGAATGAAAGAATACAAAGAGTTGAGAGGACTCCAGAATTGAGAAAAGCCAGAATCAGGAGCTGTCATACCCCATCTTGCCAGGAGGTGTCAGTACAGAAGTATTTTCTGAGATGGCCGCTCAGCCTGAGCCTTGCAGTCTGGGCACAGAGTCCCACTTTGAAGTGGGGAGGGAGTGGAGTTAGGTGATTTTTGATACATTTATCAAGGGCTTGTAAGAAGAGGCACAGCTGGGCCAGGGAGACTGCAGCCCCTCAGAGTCATCAATGCTGTATAGGAAGACAAGCGCTAATCTGGCCTTTAGCCCTGAGAAAGGAGGATTAAGTTTGTTTGAGGCATTTGGGGAAAGTTCACAGAGGAGATGACATTTCAACTGGGCCTAAAAATAAGGAGAATTTATCCAGTTGGAGGACATTCTGGGTAGAGGTAACAGACTCATGGGAAATTGGGGGAATGATGAATTGCCAAGGACGGCTGAGTTATCCTGAGTTTGGTGGGAGATTAAATAAAAAGTTCTCCTGAGACCTCACTTCTTTTTTTTCTTTTTATTTAGATGGAGTCTTTCCCTGTCAACCAGGCTGGAGTGCAGTGGCACAATCCTGGCTCACTGCAACCTCCGCCTCCCAGGTTCAAGCGATTCTTGAGCCTCAGCCTCCTGAGTAGCTGAGATTACAGGCACACACCACCATTCCCAACTAATTTTTGTATTTTTAGTAGAGATGGGGTTTCACCATGTTGGCTAGGCTGGTCTCAAACTTTTGAACTCAAGTGATTCATCTGCCTCAGCCTTCCAAAGCACTGGGATTACAGGCATGAACTACCGATCCTGACCTCACATTTTTCATGAAAGGACAACAGTCATTCTTTTTTTTTTTTTTATTTGAGACAAGGCTTGGCTCTATCACCCAGGTTAAAGTGCAATGGCGTGATCTCGGCTCACTGCCACTCCTGCCTCCCAGGCTCGAGCAATCCTCCCACCTCGGTCTCCTGAGTAGTAGACTATAGGCGCACCCCACCACATCCGGCTATTTTTTGTATTTTTTGTAGAGATGGGGTTTCATCATGTTACCCAGGCTGGTCTGGGAACTGTGAGCTCAAAGTGATCCTCCTACCTTGGCTTCCCAAAGTACTGTGAACCACCATGCCTGGTCAATGAAAGGACAACAGTCTTATGAAATTAACTAATGCAATACATACAGAAGGGGCTGAAGAAAGAGTTGTAATCCCAGCTACTCGAGAGGCCGAAGCAGTAGAATCGCTTAAACTCAGGAGGCAGAGGTTGCAGTGAGCCAAGATCACACCACTGCACCCCCGCCTGGGTAACAGAACAAGACTCCATTAAAAAAAAAAAAAGCAACTGTTGAGATCCGATGGTTTAAAAAAATTGCTTGTGTTATGTTATGATATGTTATTTATTTACTTTGAGACGGAGTCTCGCTTTGTCACCCAGCCTGGATGGAGTGCCATGGTGTGATATTGGCTCATTGTAACCTCCGCCTCCCAGGTTCAAGCGATTCTCCTGCCTCAGCCTCTCAAGTAGCTGGGATTACAGACATGCACCACCACACCTGGCTAATTTCTGTATTTTTGGTACAGACAGGATTTTACCATGTTGGCCAGGCTGGTCTCGAGCTCCCTACCTCAGATCTCCTCGGCCTCCCAAAGTGCTGGGATTACAGGTGTGAGCCACCGTGCCTGGCCCTGCTTACATTTTTATAGCAACTGATGTCATCCATTGCTTCCATATTAAGTCCACTGGAAACATTTCAATCCTCATTTTTACTTAATTAAGAGAGTACTTCTTTCTTTCTTTTTTTCCTTTTTTTGAGATGGAACCTCGCATTGTTACCCAGGTAGGAGTGCAATGGTGCGACCTCAACTCACTGCAACCTCTACCTCCTGGGTTCGCATGAGTCTCCCGCCTCAGCCTCCCGAGTAGCTGGGATTACAGGTGCCCACCACCATGCCTGGCTAATTTTTTGTATTTTTAGTAGAGACAGGGTTTCACTATGTTGGCCAGACTGGTCTTGAACTCCTGACCTTGTGATCCGCCCCCCTCAGCCTTCCAAAGTGCTGGGATTACAGGTGTGAGCACTGCCCCCGGCCAGGGTGCTTCTTGAAACACTCTCCTTCCTCCTTGTCTAAGCCAGTACTCTTCAATTCGTCACCTGCCTCTCTCCTGTTCTCAGTTTCATTTGCCAGGTCCTGTTCCTCCATTTTATAGCCACTAAAGGTCCAGTTCCGGGTCCTGGTCCCCTCTCACTCTAACCTCTCTTCCTGAGTGGTCTCATTCTTCTTCGCTGTGGTTGCCATTACCATTTAGGTGTCAACAGTCCTCAGAGCTCTCTCCATAGCCTTCTTTCTGGGCTGCAGTCCACGTATCCAACAACATTCATGACTTTTTTAAAACTTGGATGTTTCTTACGGCATCTTCATCTCGAGTATATAAAAACTCTCATCTTCCCTAAAGAACCTGTTCCCCCCCAGGGCCCCTGTTGTGGTGGATGGCTGCATTGTCCAGCTCGCTGTTTAAGCCAGAGGCCTGTGCAAGTCACTCTTGACTCAAGTCCTGAGCATCGCATCTCCTCGCTGTCTCCTGAATCTCTCCAAGACTCTCCATGCCCACCCTTTCCCTCATCTCCAGCTACCTGCTCTGTAGGCCATTCTCTCCTCAGTAGCCAAAGTGACTCTTTAAAAATGCAGATAGGATCATACCATGCCTCAAAATTCTTCAGTTACCTCTTACTTCTCTTACATAAAATCCAAGCCCTTTAACCATGACTGTGTGATCTGGCCGGCACCCGACACTTCGCAGGCTCCATCTCATGCTGTTTTATCTCCACTCTCCTTCAGTTAGTTTGAATTCTTTTATTATTTATTTTTGAGACAGAGCTTCACTCTCGTTGCCCAGGTTGAATTGCAATGGTACGATCTTGGTTCACCGCAACCTGCATCTCCCGAGTTCAAGCAATTCTCGGGCCTTAGTCTCCCAAGTAGCTGGGATTACAGGCATCCACCATGACACCTGGCTAATTTTTGTATTTTTAGTAGAGATGGGGTTTTACCATTGGCCAGGCTGGTCCTGAACTCCTGACCTCAGGTGATCCTCCTGCCTCGGCCTCCCAAAGTGCTGGGATTACAGGCGTGAGTTACCATGCGCCACCCTGCACTGTGCTTTAAAGGAGGCCGCCTGAGCCCTGACATCTTCCTGAGTGGGGAACGTAAACACCAAGCCTGCACAGAGATTGGCTGCTCTAGCCCTTCCATGCAGTCAAACTGTCCTGTGGGAAGGTGCCCCGAGGGTGTGACACAAAGAACATGGGCTTTCACTGGGGAGGGATTCTAGTTTCCAGTCTTGCACTTGCTAGTTGTGTGCACAGGGCATTCAGTGTTTCTGACCCTCAGCCTTCCTGCCTGTGGAGGCGGGCGTGATAACATTTGGGTCCCAGGGAGGAGTTCCTGAGCTGTTGCAAAGCATACTGGGACCATTAGTGGTTTGCTTCTTTCCTCACCATGAGGTGGTGCTGGTTAGTGGCTAGCAGTCTGGCTTCTCCTTAGACGGACTAGTGTCTGAATCTGTCACTTTTTTTTTTTTTTGAGACAGAGTCTCGCTCAGTTGCCCACGCTGGAGTGCGGTGTTGCAATCTCAGCTCACTGCAACCTCTGCCTCCCGGGTTCAAGCGATTCTCCCGCCTCAGCCTCCTAAGTAGCTGGGATTACAGGCGTGTGCCACCACAGAGGAGGCTAATTTTTGTATTTTTGTAGAGACGGGGTTTCACCATGTTGGCCAGGCTAGTCTCAAACTCCTGACCTCAGGTGACCTGCCCTCCTCGGCCTCCCAAAGTGCCGGGATTACAGGTGTGGGCCATCGTGCCCATCCTGAATCTGTCACTTCTTAGGCAGCCGACTGGAGGGAAGTCCCAGCTTCCTCACGTGGGAAATGAGGACAAAGTTGCACCTGCACCCCAGGGCTGTTGTGAGCTCCCTGAGAAGCTCATGTGTGTGCAGGGCTCATGAGGATGCCTCGTTGTGAGCCTGGCACCTAATAAGTGCTCAAAAGATGTGCTCAGCATCATGCCAAGGACCGAAAGGGAGATAGAAAACTGGTCAGCGGTTCTGATCTTCTTTGGTGAATTCATAAAGGAACTGTTTATCAAGCATCTAATTTGTGGAGGATCCTGCAAGGGCTGCCATCCAGTGGGATCTTGGCTCCCAAGTCTAGTACAGAAGGCATATACATAAGCAAGGAAGATTTCACATGCAAAGTGTAAAGGGCCTGAGAAAGATTTCCTTTCTTTAAAAGAGCCATGGCTGGGCTCAATGGCTCACACCTTTTATCCCAGCACTTTGGGAGGCTGAGGCAGGCAGATCATCTGAGGTCAGGAGTTCGAGACCAGACTGGCCAACATGGTGAAATCCCGTCTCTACAAAAACACAAAAATTAACTGGGCATGGTGGCAGGCCTTGTAATCCCAGATACTTGGGAGGCTGAGTGGGGAGAATCGCTTGAACTCAGGAGGCAGAGGCTGCAGTTAGCTGAGATCATGCCACTGCACTCCAGCCTGGGCTAGAGTGACTCTGTCCAAAAAAAAAAAAAAAAAAAAAAAAGCCAAGGACTCGGGACTCAGACTCAATAATTTGTTTTTTGTTTGAGACAGGATCGATCTTGCTCTATTGCTCAGGCTGGAGTACAGTGGCATGATCATAGGTCACTACAGCCTCAACCTCCCAGGCTCAAGTAATCCTCCAACCTCCGCCTCCCGAGTAGCTGGGACTACAGGTGCATGCCATCACACCTGGGTAAGTTTTAATTTTTTTGTAGAGATGGGATCTCTCTATGTTGCCCAGGCTGGTCATGAACTCCTGGACTCAAGTGATCCTCCCGTTTTGGCCTCCCAAATAATTTACATACAGTAAAGTACACAAATCTTAAGTGTAGCACTGGATGAATTTTTACACATTTTGCGCACATCCAGATGCCACTACCCAAATCAAGACAAAGACATTTCCAACACCCCGGAAAGTTCCTTCATGCCTCCTAGTCAATACCCCAGAAGAAACCACTCTTCTGACCTCTATCACCATAGATTGTTTTGCCAGTGCTAGAACTTCATAAACATGGAGTTATATCGTTATATACTCTTTTGCTTCTAGCTTCTTTGATTCAATAAGTGTTTAGGCCGGGTGCAGTGGCTCACACCTGTAATCCCAGCACTCTGGGAGGCCGAGGCGGGTGGATCACGAGGTCAAGAGATCGAGACCATCTTGGCCAACATGGTGAAACCCTGTCTCTATTAAAAATATAAAAATTAACTGGGCATGGTGGCGCATGCCTCTAATCCCAGCTACTCAGGAGGCTGAGGCAGGAGAATCGCTTGAACCCAGGAGGTGGAGGTTGCAGTGAGCTGAGATCATGACATTGCACTCCAGCCTGGGCAGCAGGAGCAAAACTCCGTCTCAAACAAACAAACAAACAAACAAGTTTTTGAGGCTGGGCATGGGGGCTTACGCCTGTAATCTCAACATTTTGGGAGGCTGGGACTGGAGGATTGCTTGAGCCCAGGAGTTCAAGACCAGCCTGGGCAACGCAGTGAGACTCCATCTCTACAAAAAATAAAAGGTTAGCTGGGAGTGGTGACGAATTGCCTGTGGTCCCAGCTACTTGGGAGGGACCCAGGAGTTGTTGGAGGCTGCAGTGAGTGATTAGGGCACGACTGCACTCTAGCCTGTGACAGAGTCAGACTTTGTCTAAAAAACAAAAGAAAAGAAAAGGCCATGTGGCCAGAGAAGAAGCTGCAGTGGGGGAAATGACCACTTTCTCTCCCTTGGTGGCTCAGTAACAGAGGATCTAAACAAAGCACTTAAACTTCCGTTAATAGAGTCAGGAATCATCAGTAAGTGGTTTTGGAGATTATTTGCTATCTATTTACAATGCAAAAAAAAAAAAAAACAACAACTCTGGGCTTATATAATTGCAAAAGTCATAGTCAGGGAGGTAATTATCAAGTGTAACATGAGTGTTCTATTTTGAGCCTCAGTGCTAGCTCTTCTGGCCCTTCATTCCCTTTGGCTAATGTGATTGTGAGTTGTTTTTGCTGGTTCTCTTCTGTTGGAGGTGGCTGGATGACAGGAGGCGATGGAATGGGAGGAATACAGAGTGGAATGATAAATCACATCTCTGCTGGGTTTTACTGGTCACAAAGCACCTGTGTAGACAGCATGTCACTCGATAGCAATCCAGGAGGGAGGCAGGTGTATCAGTCACAGCTATTGACTGCAAGCATCAGAAACCAGTTCTGTTAAGGGGAGAAGGAATGGTTTGGGAGGTTATCAAACAGCTCACTGAGTCAAAGGGAAAGCTGGAGAGCTAGGGTCAGAAAACAGGCAGGAATTAACGAAGACTTGTGTAAGCCCATGTATTTTATAGTGTCTTTGTTCTGCAGCTTAACTGTCTTATGGGTAAGTTTGGAAATGATCAAGACAGATTTTTTGTTTTTTGTTTTTTTGAGACAAAGTTTCACTTTGCCACTGAGGCTGGAGTGCAGAGGCATGATCTCAGCTCACTGCAACCTCTGCCTCCCAGGTTCAAATGATTCTTGTGCCTCAACCTCTTGAGTAGCTGGAACTACAGGCATGCACCATCATGCCTGGCTAATGTTTGTATTTTGAGTAGAGACAGGGTTTCACCATGTCGGGCAGGCTGGTTTTGTACTCCTGACCTCAAGTGATCTGTCTGCCTTGGCCTCCCAAAGTGCTGGGATTAACAGATGTGAGCCACCGTACCTGGCCTCAAGACATTAAAAAAATCTTCCTTAAAGGAAGAGATTGCATGGACCTTGATGATGGAAAGTAATTTGACCAGCAGATAAAAGGACATTTCAGGAGGGAATCACTGGGTGAGCGAAGGCAGAAAGGTAAGAAAGAATGGTGAGGGTACAGTTGGGGTTCACAATTTGTGCAAAGGAGCCGGGGGAGAGACAGCCAGGAATGCAGGTTTAGGCTTCACTGTGCAGAGCGTGCTTCCGGGATGAGTTACCTGTGACAGTAAGGACCCACTGGAGGTTTGTGAGTAAGAGAACGAGATTTTCGTCTTTTTTTTTTTTTTTTTTTGAGATGGAGTCTCCCTCTGTCGCTCAGTCTGGAGTGCAGTGGCTTGATCTCGGCCCACTGCAACCTCTGCCCCAAACAAGCCACCCGTCTCCACTTCCCGAAGTGCTGGGATTACAGGTGTGAGCCACCGCTCCCAGCCTAGGGTGTAGTATTTATATGAGAGTTTCCATTCTATCTCCCTAGCCTGTATGGGCAGAACCTGGACCCTGGCTGGTTCCTTGCCATTCTCCTAACGCATCTCCCGATGCTGGGACTCTTCCCTTTTTCTTCTCACCCTCACATCAGATGAATCTCAGTAAAGTGCAGCTCTGATCATGCTCAAGAACCCTCAGTGGGTCCCCGTGGATTATTAGAAAGATGCACATAGTTGCCAAGTGCAGTGGCTCACGCCCGTAATCCCAGCACTTTGGGAGGCTGAGGCGGGCAGGTCATTGGAGGTCAGGAGTTCAAGACCAGCCTGGCCAACATGGTGAAACCCCGTCTGTACTAAAAATACAAAAATTAGCTGGGGGTGTTAGCGGGTACCTGTAATCCCAGCTACTTGGGAGGCTGAGACAGGAGAATCACTTGAACCCAGGAGGCAGAAGTTGCAGTGAGCTGAGATTGCGCTATTGCACTCCAGCCTAGGAGGCAGAGTGACACTCATCTCAAAAAAAAAAAAAGAAAGACGCAAATAGTCAACCAAGTAGCATTTCAGGCCTGTCCAGTAGGGCCTCAACCCAATTTCACAGTCACAGCTAGTCACACCCAACTGGGCAGTCATCAGGCCAGCAGAATGCGTAACTTGGGGGTGCCAAGAAGAAGTGCATGCCACCTCCTGGGCATCTGGAGCCACCTGCCTGGCAAAACGATTTCCCACCACCACCCCCTGCCATTCATATTCTCCTTAGACTCCATTTCCCTTTTTTATTCATAATGTAGCAGGGATGGGGAAAAATCCTATTCTATTTATTTATTTATTTTCAGACAAAGTCTTTATCACCCAGGCTAGAGTACAGTGATGCGATCTTGGCTCACTGCAACCTCCACCTCTCAGGTTCAAGTGATTCTCCTGCCTTAGCCTCCCGAGTAGCTGGGATTACAGGTGCCCACCACCACTCCCAGCTAATTTTTGTATTTTTATAGAGATGGGTTTTCACCATGTTGGCCCGGCTGGTCGCGAACTCCTGACCGCCAGTGATCTGCCTGGCTCAGCCTCCCAAAGTACTGGGATTAAAAGTATGAGCCACCGTGTCTGGCAAAAATCCTGTTTTAAAACATGCTGCCTGAAATGGTAGATTTTGTTATGTATAGTCAACTAAAAAAAAAAAAAAAAGGCAGCCTGGCAGCATTGCATTTTCTATACTCAGCCAGATTCCATCCTGGTGGAAAACTGCCTATTTTTAGACAACATACCTACTTGACCTTCTGGTTATGCAATGTAAGTCCCAGAATGAATGTGGTGGGAGAAGATGAGGGCAAAAGAGCTAAACTGCTTTGCAGCATGAGTTGAAGGCGAGTTTCCGGGTGGAAAGGCTGTTCGGTTATTCGTTTTTGTTGTTGTTTGTTGGTCTTTGGTTGCAGACGTTGTTCTGGTTTTCTTTCTCTGGAAGATCCAGGAAATGGGGTGGGCAGTTTGGGCTCAGGAAAGAAAGGGCAGGAACAGAAGAGCTTGATGTGAGCAGGGAGCCCTGCCCCGACACGAGGCTGGGAGGCTGCGGGGACGTCAGGGGCTCCCCGGAGGAGCTTTTGGATGTCAACATTTGAGTTTTCCTGTAGGACATTGATTTTAAATTTGAGTGCACTGCAGTTTCCTTGTGATTTACCTACGCTGTCAGCAAGGCTGGTTAGCTGGCAACACTGGAGCTGGCCTGTGGCTCGCATTGCCTTGGGGAATGAAGTGAAGAATAGCAGCCCCCTCTCTGGGCAAGAAGACTGAGAGCCTTGTAGCCGCCTGAATCCTGATTAAGGCTTGGTGTGGGGTTGGAGGGGGAAAGGTGGGAGTGGACACTGCCTTGTTAGCTTTCCTGGACTTGAGAGCACCCGGGACGGGACGGGACGCACCTCTGGGTCTGGCAGGCACATGGCCCGGTGTGAGCTCTCTGGAGAGAAGCATGGGACACATTGGGCTCTCCTCACTCTTGAGAGAGAGAGATGGGCAACTTGCAAATCTCCTTTGGCACTCTCTTCATTTTTGTGGCAGCTTGAAGTGTGAAATGAGTCACGTTTCCAAATGCCGTGGAAGAGCGAGCCTGCTTCTCCTGCTCCCTCTCATCCCCTCTTAGTGAGGCGCGGCCTGCCATCCCGGCCACTTCCGCAGGATTGACGGCAAAGATTTATTTATGTATGTTGCAAAATGAAAATAACTTTGCTGGTTTTTTTTTTTCTGTTTATTGTAAAAGATTTAGACAGATGCACTAAGATATTTTTAAAAGTAAACAAAGTCACGTGTTGTTCCCTCATCCAGAAACAGCCCCGATGGTGTTTTGGTGTCAAGCTTTCTCTACTTTGTTTTCTTATGCATTCATGTTCTGGTCACCCAGAAGTCAGCCGGAGGTTTTAAGATTGAGAGAAGATGGGTTTGAACTCTTCCTTCTGTGCCCAGTGGAAATTCCAATTCCCTCCTCAGATCTTACTTATATTTCCAGGAGGCCTGTGTGGGCCTGGTTATCTCTGACCCCTGCTTCCCAACTCTGCTGAAATTGTAGTCTCTGCTCTGCATCCTTTGGACTGTTGGGATGTGTAGCTCCCAGGGCAGCACAGCCTGGTGTTAACTTTGACCTAGAATTTAGGAACTTACTTCCATTTCCAGAAAAATCTGCATTTATAAGAAGCTATGTGCATCTTACACACATTCCTAATGTATAGAAGGTTGACAGGTAGGTTTCTGTCACAGGAGTACTAATGACTAATGATCTAAAATTGAATTTTTTTTTAATTTTTTTCTTTTCTTTTTTTTTTTTTAATAAAGACGGGGTTTCACCATGTTGGTCAGGCTGGTCTTGAACTCCCGACCTCAGGTGATCTGCCCGTCTTGGCATCCAAAGTGCTTGGATTACAGGCGTGAGCCACCACGCCTGGCCTTTTGTTTTGTTTTGAGACAGAGTCTCGCTCTGTTGCCTAGGCTGGAGTGCAGTGGGACAATCTTGGCTTACTGCAGCCTCTACCTCCCGGGTTCAAACGATTCTCCTTCCTCAGTGTCCCAAGTAGCTGGGATTACAGCTACATACCACCATGCCTAGCTAATTTTTTGTATTTTTAGTAGAGATGGGGTTTCATCATGTTGACCAGGCTGGTCTCAAACTCCTGACCTCAGGTGATCCACCTGCCTTGGCCTCCCAAAGTGCTGGGCTAACAGGCGTGAGCCACCATGCCCGGCCTAAAATTGAACGTTGACATCGTTGTCCAGGAAGTTTCCCTGTCTGGGTGCCTGGCGCCCTGCCCTCCTTACTTTTCTCCCTTCCTTCCATCCCCCACCCTAGATCCTGTTGTTTCTAATGTGATCTCTTTTACTCACCTGTTTCTGAGAGCTAATGCCCTTGGGTTTGGGTTTGATAAACTTCCTCCAGTGGTTTATCAAAGTGTTATCTAAGAGAGACAGTTTCCTCCCTGAGGAACCTGCTGCCATCTGTTAAGAGAACAATTCTTCCCAACCTGTCAGACACATCCATTTAAGTTTTTTTTGAGATGGAGTCGCACTCTGTCACCAGGCTGGAATGCAGTGGCGCGATCTCAGCTCACTGCAACCTCCACCTCCTGGGTTCAAGTGCTTCTCCTGCCTCAGCCTCCCGAGTAACTGGGACTACAGGTACGCACCAGCTCATTTTTATCTTTTTGTAATTTTAGTAGAGACGGGGTTTTACCGTGTTGGCCAAGATGGTCTTGATCTCTTGACCTCATGATCTGCCTGCCTTGGCCTCCCAAACTGCTGAGACTACAGGCATGAGCCACCTCGCCTGGCCATCTACTTTTTTAAAAACATAAATGGGCTAATTCTGCATATTCTCTATGACAAACAGAGTGATATTCTTTGCTGTATTTTACAAAAGAGAAAACTGACCCCAAAGTCTTGGTCTTTGCCTAAAAGCTGCCCTGCCTAACCCTTCACCTGGACCAGCCTTGAGGTCAGTCCAAGTCGTGCCTTCAGCGCACTTACAAACATCTCTAAGAGTCTGTTTCATTGGCCGGGCGCGGTGGCTCAAGCCTGTAATCCCAGCACTTTGGGAGGCCGAGGCGGGTGGATCACGAGGTCAAGAGATCGAGACCATCCTGGTCAACATGGTGAAACCCCGTCT
>NW_016107402.1:6612639-6635487 GCF_001604975.1 Cebus imitator
AAAAAAAAAAAAAAAAAAGAGTCTGTTTCATGATGTGTTTATTTATTGCTCCCTCTCTGCACTGGAATGTGAACTTGGCAAGGCCATAGACCTGTCTGTTGTGTGTACTGCTCTGTCTTCAGAATTAAGTACACAGTAGGCCCTATGAGTCAGGGTTCTCCAGAGAAACAGAACCCAAAAGATGTGTGCATATGAAAAGATTTATTTTAAGCAAGTGGCTTATATGATTATGAAGGCTGGCAAGTCCAAAATCTGCAGGGCTGGAGGCCCAGGGAAGAGCCAGTGTGTTAGTTCAGGTCTGAAGGCAGAATTCCTTCTTGCTCAGGGGAAATCTATCTTTTGCACTATTCAGGCCTTCAACTGATTGGATGAGGCCCACTCACATTATGGGAGGCAATCTGCATTACTCAAAGTCCACTGATTTAAACGTTAATCTCACCTGGGTACAATGGCTCGTGCCTGTAGTACCAGCTACGTGGGAGGCTGAGGTGGGAGGATTTCTTGAGGTCAGTAGTTCAAGACAAGCCTGGGCACATAGTGAGGCTCTATCTCTACAAAAAAAAATTTTAAATTAGACAGGTAGCTGGGTGCGGTGGCTCAGGCCTGTAATCCCAGCACTTTGAGAGGCCAAGGTGGGTGGATCACCTGAGGTCAGGAGTTCAAGACCAGCCTGACCAACATGGAGAAATCCTGTCTCTACTAAAAAAAAAAAAAAAAAAAAAAAAATTAGCCAGACGTGCCAGTACATGCCTGTAACCCCAGTTACTCAGGAGGCTGAGGCAGGAGAATCGCTTGAACCCAGGAGGCGGAGGTTGCAGTGAGCCAAGATTGCACCATGGCACTCCAGCCTGGGCAACAAGAGCGAAATTCTGACTCAAAAATAAATAAATAAATATTAGACAGGTGTGGTGGTGCACACCAGTAGTCCCAGCTACTCAGGAGGTTAAGGTGACAGGATTACTTGAGCTCAGGAGTTTGAGGCTGCAGTGAGCCATGATCATGCCACTGCAGTCCAGCCTGGGTAACAAAGCAAGAAAAATAATAATGATAAACTGCTCCTATTTATTTTGTTCATACTTTATGTGCTAGGTGAGGAAAATCAATCCTGGAGGATCAGAGAGGGTAAAGAATTTGCAGAGTCCCACCCTTACATATCACCGAACTGACCACGGAGCCTTATTTTCAGGCTGCAAACCTTCAGTCTCCCTGATCACAGGGGAAGAGTGCAGGCTCTTCCTCCCCTCTCTGGATGCCCTGGGGTCTCAAGGCCTCTTCCTAGCTCTGTCCTGACCCCTCAGGGAGGGCAGACATCAGGTCAGCTGGTTTGCCAATCTGGCCAAGTCAGGCAAATGTGGTTCCCTGCAGTGGCTGCGGTTGCCATGGCACCTTCCCTAGGCTCCTCTCAGTGTAAACCTGGGGGCGAACTGTTTTGAAGCAAACAGGGAAAACAGAAGAATTCTCCCACTGATAGGGGCAACTAGCAAACAGCCAGCCGCTCCTTGAAATTCCTTTCAACACCTCGCAGATGGACCTTAGGGCCATGGAGTCTGATGCTTCCATTTCACAGGTGGGGAAACTGAGGTCCCGGATGCTTAACATTTCACAAAGAGGTTTTGTGACTTGGCCAGGAGGGTATCTGGAGTCACAGCCCCTGCACGTGTGGAGTGACATTGGGCAGCCTGAACGGCTCTCAGCTTTGGAATCCCCCTTTTGTAATCTGAGGATCCTAATCCCGCTCCCTGAAAGTGGCATTTGAAGGATTAAGTGAAATCATATACATATAGTGCTTCACAAAGTGCCTGGCATGGAAGCAGATGCAGCTGTTCAAGGTCATGTCCAATTGTGGGGGAAACTATTACAGGACTCAGGAGATGTGGGTTCTAATGTTGACTCTGGTACTCACTTGCTGAGTGGCTCGCGTCAGTCCCTTCACCACTCTGAATTTCAGCATCTTTTTCTGTAAACTGAAGAAGGGTGGAACTAGATGATGCCTAATTTTTATTTATTTATTTATTGAGACTGAATCTTGCTGTCGCCCAGACTGAAGTGCAGTGGCACAGTCTTGGCTCACTGCAACCTCCACCTCCTTGGTTCAAGTGATTCTCCTGCCTCAGCCTCCCAAGTAGCTGGGACTATTGGTGTGCGCCACCATGCCTGGCTAATTTTATTTTTTTGTATTTTTTTGTATTTTTTTTTTTGAGACAGAGTCTTGCTCTGTAACCAGGCTCAAGTGCTGTGGCACGATCTCGGCTCACTGCAACTTCTGCCTCCCAGGTTCAAGTGATTCTTCTGCCTAGCCTCCCGAGTAGCTGAGATTACAGACACGTGCCACCACACCCAGCTAATTTTTGTATTTTTAGTAGAGACGGGGTTTCACTATGTTGGCCAGGATGGTCTCAATCTCTTGGCCTCGTGATCCACCCGCCTTGGCCTCCCAAAGAGCTGGGATTACAGGCGTGAGCCACCGCGCCTGGCCTTTTTTGTATTTTTGGTAGAGACGGGTTTCACCATGTTGGCCAGGCTGGTCTTGAACTCCTGACCTCGAGTGATCCACTTGTCTCAGTCTCCCAAAGTGCTGAGATTACAGTCATGAGCCACTGAACCCGGCCGATGCCTAATTTTCTTTCCAGTTCTACAAGTCTACGTTTCTAGTGATAAAAGACTTATCCCAGAGCTCCTAAAGCTGTGTTTTTTCCACCACATCACCCTGACTCACTGCCAGATTGGCTCGGGGGTCCAACCAGGAGGCCAGTGCCCTGAGCCCGAGGGCCCTTGCAGGGGAGGCAGGGATGACTGAGCGCTGGAGCACTGGCACTCAGTCTGGCTCCCTGGTGACTGCCTCTGGTTCAGGGCCCTGCCCACGCTTTGTGGAGAGAGGCTTGGGGAGACCAGAAGCAGGGAGAGTGAAGAATACCTTGGATCTGACAAGGTCAACTGAAAGTAATTGTCAATACCTTCAGCATCAGAGTATGCAAATGAGGCATGGGGTGATTTGATGCTCCTGACAGTAATTGCTGAGGGTAGAGGAGGAGGAGAGAAGGGACCAGGTGGGTATTAGAATTACAGTGGAAGGAATGGGAAGTAATTGCGGAGGGTAGAGGAGGCATGGGCCGATTCGATGCTCCAGACAGTAATTGCTAAGGATAGAGGAGGAGGAGAGAGGGGACCATGTGGGCATTAGAATTTCAGTGGAAGGAATGGGAACTCCAGTCTGGTGGGGAAGGGTTAGGATAGGGCAGGAAACTAACCAGGGTAGGCAGAGAAGAAAAAGCAGAGAAAGAGAAGGGAAGAACTGATTTTTGCCTGAGAAAGATAACAGCTTTGTAGAAAAACCAGGAGCAGGCTGAGTTTTTCAAAGAATGTTTCCTTCCACCACCATGCTGGTTCATAATCCTATACAACATAGATGATGACGCTGATGCCCAGGCTGATGCAGTGCTGTCATAGCCCACTGCAACCTCAGACTGATGGCCTCAAGCTATCCTCCCGCCTCAGCCTCCAATGCAAGTGGGACTTCAGGTACACACCACCATGCCTGGCTATTTTTCTTTTTTTGTAGAGATGGGGGTCTTGATATGTCACCAAGGCTGGTCTCAAACTCTTGGCTTCAAGCAATTCTCCTGCCTCAGCTTCCCAAAGTGCAGGGATTACAGGTGTGAGTGATATTATTATTATTGCCTCTTAACAGATGATGAAACGGAGGGCTGGGAAAATGGAAATAATTATCCAAAGTCACATCACTGTCTGTGGCCCACCCAGTGTTTAAAACCAGAGTCTGTACGTTCGATCACAGAATTCTACCTCCAAACAAGGACATATTCATGCCAATATACCAGGCCCACTTATTCCTGTGAAATTCTTCTTGGGATGTTAGTGCAAGAAGAATGCACATTGGTGCATCCTTTAGGAATGCTTTTAGCTGCAAAGGACAAAAAACATGACTAGGAGTGGCTTAAAAAAAAGGTCTTGAAGCAGGCAGTCCAGAGGTGGCGTACCTGGACTTCAACAACATCGCCAAAGAGCCAGGCTCATTCCGTCTTCCCATTCTTACCACGTCACCATATTGGCTTTTCATCCTAATGCGTACTGCTTCATGTTTGCAGGGTGGCTGCTACAGCTCCAGGAATCATATCAGCCTCCCAAGGAGCAGGGGCAAACAGTTTTCTCCTGATGGAGCTTTGATTTTTATCCTGGAATAAAAGTTTGTCAGCAGACTTCTCTTTATGTCTCATTGGTCATGTATCTACTCCTAGACCAGTCAGTGCTGTAGAAAGTATATATTATGATGGCTCCTGCTTAACATATCACTCCAAAATCTAGTGGCTAGAGACAACCCCCATTTATTGTTGCTACAAGTCTATGGGAGCTGGGTAGTCCTGGCCGATCTTGGCTGGGCTCACTCCTGTGTCTGTGGCCAGCTGTTGGGTTGGCTAGGGGTTGGCTGGTCTAGGATGGCATTACTTACTAAAGTGTCTGGTATTGGCTGGCTCTAACTGGGGTGCTAGGTTGAGTGTATTCACCCTCCAGCAGGCTGGCCCAGGCTTATTCCTATGGCAGCAATAGGGTTCTGAGACTGGGTGGGAGAATGTAAGGCCTTTTGGGGCTCAGACTCTGAACTGGAACTCTCATTTCCATCCCATTCTTTGGACAAAGCAAGTCACAGGCTGGCTTAGGACCCAGGGGTGGGAAAATAGTCTCAACCACTTGTATGGGAGGGGCTGCAAAGTCACATTGCAACGGGCATAGAGAGGAATGAAGAATTGTGACCCCTTTGCAATTTACCACAGGTTACCATGATGTATTTAGATCAGTTTATTCCTTGAGGCAGAAAAGGTGCTCCTTTCCCCAAATGAAGGGAAAACCCTTATCCCCTGATGGGGTGGAGGGGGTGGGGTACAGCTGCAGGGAATGAGGAGGAAACACTGGTGTTGGGCAGGCAGCTAAAAGTGTCTGGACAGGACATCAATCCCAGGTACATGGAAATGAAGGGAGATTTTGCACCTTCAGTTCCTCCAAGTCACCAACCTTCTTCTGAAAAGCATAATTTTCATCTTTCTTTTGTTGATGCCTATTATAGGCCTCATGATGATTCCTCTAACAGGTGTAGGCATTTCCTCCATGACACTCAGATGCAAAAACAAATTTTAAAAAAATCAGATAAACTCTGTCTCTGCCTCATCCACCAGGGTTGTGAGAAAATCCATCCTCAGTCACTGGGGAGGAGGGGGCCAGTTTTTCTGCTCTCTTGAGGTTTTCCCAGTCCAGGAAACATGGGGCAGAGGCCTGTGTCATTTGTTCCATCAAAATAATCTCTGAAGGGCTTTTGTTCAAGCCTCAGGGTCCATTCAAAAGAAGGAGACAGCCTATGTTCCCTTGACCTTCAACTTGTTGCAGAACTTCTCCCAGACTCTTACCACCCACCAAAGTCTTCACTCAAAGAACCCACCACTCCTCCATTCTCCCCTTCTCATAGAATCTAGTTCTCTGTCCTGCCTGGGACCACCCTCCCTGTATTGGTCCATTTTCACGTTGCTGATAAAGACATACCTGAGACTGGGTAAATTATAAAGAAAAAGAGGTTTAATGGACTCACAGTTCCACATGGCTGGGGAGGGCTCACAATCATGGTGGAAAGTGAAAGGCATGTCTTACACGGCAGCAGGCAAGAAAGGGATCTTCCCTTATGAAACCACCGATCTCATGAGATTAATTCACTACCATGAGTACAGTATGGGGGAAACCACCCCCATAATTCAATTATCTCCCACTGGGTCCCTCCCACAACATGTGGAAATTATGGGAGTTACAAGTCAAGATGACATTTGGGTGGGGACACAGCCAAACTATATCACTCTCTCTTCAACTCCTCTGCTTCCTCCTCCTGACAGACCTAAGCCTCCCCAGCAATGCCTGGATGGGATGGTCTTCAAGGGACTCAGGACTTGACTGTACTTCCAGGAGAGAGACGCGCCCCACAGGAACAGACACTGTGTGATGGAAACTCATCTGGGGGAGCAGGGAGGAAGTGGCATCTCAGATGAGAAGTGATAGAGGTGTTGGAGTGGGTTAGATGCCAAAGGGCCAGGGAGGGTGCACTAGAGCATTCCAAACAGAGCAGCCATCATCACAGCAATAGCTAACACCTGGTGAACACTGCCTATACACCAGGTGCCATAAAATAGGTACTTTCGTTGTCCCCAGTTTAGGAAACCTACAGAAGTTACATAACTCACCCAAAGTTATGCAACTAGTTAAGTGGGTGAGCTGGGATTTCAAATCCAATCAGTCCAATGCCCAAGCCTTTACCTTAACCATTCAGATAAAACAGGAGGTGAGAGAAAGAAGTTTGGAGAACCTCAAGGAATTTATTTTGGTTGGAACCCAGCATGTAAAGCTGTAAGGTGGTGCAAGGGGCCGGTGAGGTAGAGAGAGGTGAGAAGCACCCAGGAACCATGTTACTGCTTGAAGGCAGCAAGCCTGGGTGCAGGGAGATCTTTTCAGAGGCTATTTTAGTAGTTTCAGCGAGAAGTTGTGCCTATAATCCCAGATTTGGGAGGCTGAGGCAGGTGGATCACCTGAGGTCAGGAATTTGAGACCAGTCTGGCCAACACAGTGAAACCCTGTGTCTACCAAATATATAAAAATTAGCAGGATGTGGTGGCACATGCCTATAGTCCCAGCTACTCAGCAGGCTGAGGCAGGAGAATCAATTGAACTTGGGAGGCGGAGGGTGCAGCGAGCTGAGATCGAGCCACTGCTCTCCAGCCTAGGCAACGGAGTGAGACCCTGTCTCAAGAAAAAAAAAAAAATGGTGGTGTGTCAGACTAGGAGGAAATGGGTAATAAGAATGAAGAACAATGTCACGATTCAGAGATTATAAAGGAAGAATGGACAGGACCTGGTGATTGCTTAGAAGTGGTGGAAAGAAAGAGAGAGGAATCAAGAATGATTCTCAGGTTTCTAGGTTGAGCAAGTAGGTGGATAGTGCCAATCCTATTTCTTTTGCCAATTTGCTGTGTATCCTTGGGGATCCCACCAGGCTCTCTAGAAGTCTGTCTTCCTAGCTATCGAATGAAGATAATGAAACCTAACCTCCCCATATATGAGGCTGATGTCAAGATGAAGTCATCAATCTGGAAGTACTTTATTTATTTATTTATTTTTATTTTGAGATGGAGTCTTACTCTGTCACCCAGGCTGGAATGCAGTGGCGCTGTCTTGGCTCACTGCAACCTCTGCCTCCTGGGTTCTAGTGGTACCCCTGCCTCAGCCTCCAGAGTAGCTGGGATTACAGGTGCCCACTACCATGCCTGGCTACTTTTTGTATTTTTTGTAGAGACAGGGTTTCACCATGTTGACCAGGCTGGTCTCAAACTCTTGACCTTAAGTGATCTGCCAGTCTCAGCCTCCCAAAGTGCTGGGATTACAGGCATGAGCCACTGTGTCTGGCCTGGAAGTCCTTTGGAAAGTCAAAAGCCCTTTGCATTATTTTATGGTTATCTTTGCCATCCTCTCCGCTTGCTCCCGGAGCCAGCTGACGGAGCCAGACTGAGAGGCAACCCAGGGGAGCTGCCTGCTCACTGGGAGGCAGCCGCTGTATTTTCTATCAGGCAGCTCTGTCTCTTTGGCAGGTGGGAGCCACATTCCCACATACTAAATTGTTAATAGCTTCCCCAGGGAGTTCCTTTCTGCTCTGACTCCTTCAGTGATTTCTGTTTCTCTCCTGCTGACGCCTTCCTATGCCCTGAGTTGGCCCAGGATTTCCCATCCATTTTTCTCTTCATTTCTCCCACCTTGAGGTCAGGATATGGACAAGCTCCAAAAACAGCTCAAACTCTTCTGTAACCCAGGTATGGAGGACTGTGTCTACCCTGGTCCTCCCCAAGAGTGGGGATGAATTCAAGAATCTCCCAAGCTCCAAGTAAATCATTGCCCTCCACCTGGGGGAAACTCTGCTGAACAGAGGCGGATGGAGTATATTTTTCTGAGTGACTTAGTCTTTGTGCTGGGAGGCAGCATGGTCTAGTAGTCAGAAGACTGGGGTTTGGAGTCACATGGACCTGGCTTGGCATCTCGGTTCTGGCTTGGGCAGGTAAGCTGACCTCTGCAAAACGGAATAATAATAACCCTATATGCTGTTAGGGATGCTTGGGGATTAAATGAGATAATCCACAAAGCATTTGGCTCAGTGTCTGCCGTAGAACATGCTCTCCATAAATGGTAGCCAATGGGGTTGTTATATGAATTTGTGACCGCGGAAATGAGACTGCCTTTTAAAGGTAAGTAGACTAGAAGACCAGGTGCAGTGGCTCATACCTATAATTCCAGCACTATGGGAGGCTTCAGCCCAGGAGTTCGAGACCAGCCTGGGCAACGTAGTGAGACACCATCGCTACAAAAAAAAATTAAAGGCCAAGTGCAGTGGCTCACACCTGTAATCCCAGCATTTTGGGAGCCTGAGGCGGGGGGATCACGAGGTCAGGAGTTCAAGGTCAGCCTTGCCAAGATAGTGAAACCCTGTCTCTACTAACAATACAACAAAATTAGCTGGGCATAGCGGCGGGTGCCTGTAATCCCAGCTACTCCGGAGGCTGAGGCGGAGGTTGCAGTGAGCCAAGAGCGTACCACTGCACTCGTGAGCCGAGGTCACGCCACGGCACTCCAGCCTGGGCGACAGAGCAAGACACCATCTCAAAAAAAAAAAAATTTTTTTTTTTAAATTAGCTGGGTGTGGTGGTGCATGCCTGTGGTCCTAACAGCTGGGGAGGCTTAGGTGGGAGGATCACTTGATCCTGGGAGGTAGAGGCTGCATAAACTAGAATGCTCGCACCCATGTAAGAATTGATCATTTCCAAGTTTTCACTTCATTTTATAGGTCATTGTGGAAATCCCTTTAGAAGCCTTTGAATTTCCATTTGTTCTTCCAATGTCCAGAATGGGGCAATTCACTTGCACTTGGCATGTATGTTTTCTTAGCAATTATTTCACTCAGGTACTTGGTCATTTACATATCTTTCACAACTTCTTTTTTTTTTTTTTGAGATGGAGTTTCGATCTTGTTGCCCAGGCTGGAGTGCAGTGGCGTGATCTCGGCTCACTGCAACCTCCGCCTCCCAGGTTCAAGCTGTTCTCCTGCCTCAGCCTCCCAAGTAGCTGGAATTACAGGCACCTACAACCATGCCTGGCTATTTTTGTATTTTTGGTAGAGATGGGGTTTCACCATGTTGGTCAGGCTGTTCTTTAACTCCTGACCTCAGGTGATCTACCTGCCTTGGCCTCCCAATGTGCTGGGATTACAGGCGTGAGCCACCACTCCCAGCCCTCCTTCACAACTTCTTGATTGTGAACTTCTTTAAGAAAAAAAAAATTACAAAGTAACCAACATTGGAACTGAGCTTTTTTATTCAGTCACTTATCAAGTGAGCACCTGTGTGTCAGGGCCTGCGCTAAGGAGGGCACAGAAATGCGCAAGATCTTTTAATGTTTTTTTCAACTTTTTTTTTCATTTTCTTTTTGTCAACTTTTTTTTTTGAGACAGGGTCTTGCTGTTACCCAGGCTGTAGTTCAGGGCACGATCTCGGCTCACTGCAGCCTCTACTTTCCAGGTTCAAATGATCCTCCCACCTCAGTCTCCCAAGTAGCTGGGACTAGGGGCACATACCACCATGCCCGGCTAATTTTTGTATTTTATTTTTTTTATTTTGTAGAAACAGGGTTTTGCCATGTTACCCAGGCTAGTTTCAAATTCGTAGGCTCAAGTGATCTGCCTGCCTCAGCCTCCCAAAGTGTTGGGATTACAGGTGTGCGCCACCCTGCCCGGTCTTTTTCAATTTGTTTTGTAGATCTAGGGGGTCCATGTGCAGGATTGTTACCTGGGTATGTTGTGTGATGCTGTGGTTTGGGGTATTAATGATCCTGTCAATTCAGCTATTGAGCATAGTACTCAGTGGTTCGTTTTACACAAGACTTTTGCGTGTGAAGGTGATGCACAAAAAATCCAATAATACAAACACACACGTGGGAAACTGTTGATATGTAAAGAAGAGGTACATGATACTACCAGATAATAAGGAGAGCTGGGCCAGTGGGAGGCGGGGTGGGGATCAGTGAAGGTTTCACAAAGGAAGTGATATTTAAGCTGAAACTTGAGGGATAAATAATGCTTAGGGCCAGGCTCGATGGCTCATGCCTGTAATCCCAGCACTTTGAGAGGCCGAGGCACGTGGATCACGACATCAGGAGTTCAAGATGGTGAAGATGGTGAAACCCCATCTCTACTAAAAATACAAAAATTAGCCAGGTGTGGTGGCAGGTGCTTGTAATCCCAGCTACTTGGGAGGCTGAGGCAGAGAATTGCTTAAATCAGAGAGGTGGAGTTTGCAGTGAGCCAAGATCGTGCCATTGCATTCCAGACTGGGTGACAGAGTGGGAGTCCGTCTCAAAAATAAATAAATAAATAAATAAATAAAAATTAAAAAAAAATTTAAAAAACCACTTAGGCTGAGGAAGTAGTCCAGCCTTCCGAGTGGAAGGAATAGAATGTTCAAATGTCCCAAGGTAGGAAAAAACTTGGCTTGGAGGTTTAGGGAGGGGACCAGAATTCCAATAAAGCAGCCCTCCTCCTTCCTGTCCCAACTTCTCTCTGCTGGCACTAGAAAAGTCTCTGAGGACCAGGCCCTTTGGGACAGGGGAGAGAGTTTTGGCAGCAGGTGACCACAGCAAAAATCTTTCTTATAAGTCCTTGGGTGGTTGAGTGGGAAAGTCCTGGAGTGGGGGTTGCTGTAGTTGGTAGAGGCGCCTGGCCAGCAGCTAAGTGGGTAGAGAAAATGTCAAAGAGGGTGAACTTGGGAATTCTGGCTTTGTTTTTTTCTGGGAATGGGTAGGAGCCTTGCACATCGATGGATGACTCCAGCTAGCGGGTGAGAGGAGGGAGGGGTCCTTGCCCAGCCACACCAGAGCCCAGAGCTCAGAACACCTAATGTTGCTCCACTCCAATTCCCTTGGGGATCTTTATTATCCAAAAAGCATTTCTTGAGCACCTCCTGTGACCCCAGCCCTCTCCTGGATGCTGGGATCGATCAGGCCTGGTCCCTTTAAGGAGGGAGACCAGTTCTGATAGAAATAATTACTATATGGTTTAATTTAGTGTCGAGCTTCAGTCTTCTCATCTGTAACATGGGGACAATAATGGAAGCTACACCAAAGGGTTGGTGGTGCATGGATAAAGTGCTTATCACAGTGCCTGGGAGGAGTAATGCTTGGTAGAGAGGAAGTTCTGGAAAGGCTGGGCACCCCAAGGAGAAGGATGACCTAGCCAAGTGCCCCACTTCCATCTGCTCACACTGCCGCCAGAGTGCTCCTTAAGGTGGTCTTCAAGAGCCTGCCCATCACCTCATCCCCCTCACTTCCTGCCTTCTCCTCTTCCTGGCTTCCTTTTAGTCCCTCTGTTTCCTGTATCCGGAATCCTCTTCCCTTGTTTCTTCCTTAAGTTAGTTCCTCCCCAAACTTCACACCACACCTCAAGTGTCGTTTCCCCAGGGACGCTGTCCTGACCGTTGGGTTTTGTAGACCCTGCCACTTTCTCCATTTCTACCTATATCTGAGTGTAATTTTAGGATTGCTCTCTCTCTCTCTCCTGCACTGGGCTGTAAGCCCCAGGAAGCAGAGGCTGCCTCTGGTTTTGTGTACTAGAGGGTCCCACCAAATACCTGGCTCTTCTATTAGGCACCCTCAAAATATTTGCTGAGCGAATGAATGGGATGCAAGAAAGGCACGGATAATACGGGTTATTTACGGAGCATGCAACTGTGCGCAGGGCACTGCGCTAAGCTCTTTGTTCGAATCATTTTATTCAGTCTCCCCAATCACCCTCTGAGGGAGGTGGTACGATTTTCCTCAAGTCACAGACAAAGAGAGTGAAGGTGTGGGAGGTTAAGTAACTTACACAAGGTCACTCGCCGGTTAGTGCAGGGGCGGGAGGCGGGACCCACACCCAGGTCCCTCTGACACTAAAGTGGCAAGGGGGTGGGGAGGGGAGTCCAGACTGGGACTGGGCGCACCGGAGCTGGCGAAGCATCCCTAGGAGGGGGCGGGAGGCCTCCCCTGCCCAGCTCTGAGCCGGTGGTGCAGCGCCCGCCCCCGGTCGCGGGCGCAGACTGGCGGCCGCCTCCAGGCCACGTGGTGCGCGCGGCGGGCGCGTCCGAGGAGCCTGCGGCTGCTCAGGGCTCACAGAGCTCCGGGCGAGGAGAGCGGGCGGACGCCGGGGGCTGGGCCGGTGTGGGCGGCGAGGCCGGCGGAGGAGGCGCAGAGACAGCGGGGCGACCGGGGCGCGGCAGCCGGCGGCGTCGGGGCCGCGGCCTCTGCCTTCGGGCGCCCCTCGCGCCGGGTCCCCGCGCCCAGGGCGCACAGTAGAGAAGGACGCGGCGTGGCCGGCCGGCAGCCATGGAACCGGCCCCCTCCGCCGGCGCCGAGCTGCAGCCCCCGCTCCTCGCCAACGCCTCGGACGCCTACCCCAGCGCCTTCCCCAGCGCGGGCGCCAATGCGTCGGGGCAGCCGGGCGAGCGGAGCGCCTCGTCCCTCGCCCTGGCAATCGCCATCACCGCGCTCTACTCGGCCGTGTGCGCCGTGGGGCTGCTGGGCAACTTGCTCGTCATGTTTGGCATCGTCCGGTGAGTCCGCTGCGGGCCGGCGCCGCAGGGCTGGGGCCCGGGGTGAGGGTGGGGATCACGGACTTGGGACCCCAAGCCCGGACCCCACATTCCTCGCGCCTCCGCACTTCCTGGAGGGGCACCTGGAGCCCAGCAAGAGGCGAGGCCACTTACATCGAGGGGGACACAGGAATGTGTGTCATCGTGTAGTGTGTGTGTGTGCGTGTGTGTGTGTGTGTGTGTGTGTGTGGTGGAGGGGTGCATCGAGCTTGACTAAATTACATTTGATTATCTGTTGGCATCCCCTTGCTTGTTTGTGGGACAGTTTGGCGTCAGTTTATGTGTCTGTCACAGTTTGTGAGTGGGTGGTTATGACAGGACAGCTGTATGTTTGGACGTCGGAAACATGTCCATGGGGTGGGCAGAGCTGCTCTGAGGTGCCTTGGACTTTTGGGGAGATGGATGTGAGGGCGCCATGCAGGCAGGGCACACAGGAGGGTGCTGGGTGTTGGCACCTCGCCGTGGGGCCCTTACCAAGTCATTTTTGGTGATCATCTGTTAGGGTCCCTGGGCTGGTGTGTGCTTGTCCCTGTCAGTTTGTGATTCTGCCTGAATGCAACAGTGCGACTGTTATTTTCTTGTCAAGCCCCTGAAACCCCGAGGGCAGCAGAGCATCCAGAATGGCCATGGTGCCTGTGTTTGTGCAGCTGTGTGTGCCTTTGCCAGTGATTCCTGGATACGATGGGCGGCGGCTGTGGGACCCCACCACTTCTCTGTTCCCTTCCCCAGTGGCCACCTGGTCAGGAGCTCTGAATAGGGTTCAGAGAAGCCTCA
This sequence comes from Cebus imitator, assembly GCF_001604975.1. Classification (NCBI taxonomy): domain Eukaryota; kingdom Metazoa; phylum Chordata; class Mammalia; order Primates; family Cebidae; genus Cebus; species Cebus imitator. The sequence continues at coordinate 6,626,121 of NW_016107402.1, forward strand.
CGCCCTCCTCACAAATGCCCTCTCCCATTTTCTCGTTGCCTCCTTTAACGGTCTTCTGCCAAAGGCCACAGTGGTTGGTCTGGGCTGGAGTGGATTTTGAGCTTTCACCCCAGGAAGTGAGGTGCTCTTCTTGGAGTTTATGGAGAGAGCTGGGACCTTCTCAAAGAGTCTAAGACATCAGCTTGCCCCAGAAGTAGCCCTCCTGATACAGCCCCACAAGCCCAGACATGGCCAATAAGGGTTGAGAGGAAAACTTCCATGCTTAAAACAACAAAGATGCCCTGGTATTTACTCTTAGTTGAAAATGCATCCTGCGTGCTCGTGCACCGAGGACATGGCCCTAAACCTCTCTGGGCTGTGGTGCCACCATGCAGGGTGTAGCTCAGGTGGTGGACTCAGAGGTTGGAGAGATGAACTGTAGTCTCAGCCCAATCATGGATGCCCAGGCAGTATGCTTCCTGTCCCTCCTCCCATCTGCCTCAGTTTCGCTGTCCGAAGAATAGAGACCCAGCCTCCTCAATTGGAAAGTATGAATTCCAGGGTATGGAGTGTCTTCGGGGCAGATGTGTTATGTTGGAGCATGGGATGAGGCGTGTGGGTGCCAGTGGGCTTCAGCATTGATGATCTCTGGGGGATCTTTGCTCCTCCAGAAAGAATGGCGGGTACAGGAATTTCCTGTGCTTTCCATGACTCATCACCAGCAACACTGGGAGCCTTGCCCCCAGCATATGCAGGACTGATCTTGGCATTGTGTCTTTGTCAGTGATTCTCCCCACTTCGCAGGCTTAGAGGCAGGCCAGTCCCAGCATTAATCCCTGCTCTGCCAGGAACTGGCTGTGTGACTTGGGCAAATCATTTAGCCTCTCTGAGCCTCAGTTTCTTCATCTGTAGAATGAAGTAAGGGTAAATCTTCTCCCCCAGGGTTGCTGTGAGGTGTCAGTGAGAAAGCACATACCGCAGCTAGCCTGGCGCCTGCACCCAGTAAATGGATGCTGTCTATATAGTGAGGAGGAGGGATTTTCTAGATCCTGCAGAATCTGACTAAAGAAGGGAGCTTGAGGGAGGCATTTGTCCTAAGGTGGGCCTGAAAGGAGCTGTGATTCTGAGATCTCCGGCTTCCTGGCACCCACCCTGTCTAGGGGAGCTCCGGGTGCCCAAGTCTGGGAAAAACCGAGCAGCAGTGTGTTCAGTCTCATTTCCAACCATTTCCCCAAGGCCTCTGGCTGGTGGGCTGACTCAGCACAGCTTCCCCACTACCATTGAGGAAGGGGAGGGGCTCCCACTGCTGAGAGTCCACTGTGGGGGGCTCTGGGCTCAGCCTGCTAGGGGCATTCCCACACAGCCTTCCAGGAATCACATTGCCCAGTGTATGCAAACAGCTTAGTGGACCTCTTGGGGTCCCCACGTTGCTAAGACGTAGTGCTGATCAACCATTTATGTGAAAACTGTATCTCAGGGTCTGAATAATTGAATCCTCACCTTCAATCCTATGGGACAAACATTAGAATCATCACCAGCACTCGCATCCTGCAGATAAAATGAGGGATCTGTGGCTCAGAGAGAGGCAAGGTGACTTGCTCTCGGAGGGTACCACAGCTGGCACCAGGCCCAGAGCTAGAATCCTAGTCTGTGACTTAAGTCCAGAACTTTTCGCCAGAGTTGCCTGGGGAAGAGGACAGTCAAAGCGTAGTCTGGAAGGAGGGTGGCAGAATCCTGTCCCTCCTCTTTTATTTTTGAGACAAGCTCTCTCTGTTGCCCAGGCTGGAGCATCATGATCACAGCTCACTGTAGCCTCAACCTCTTGGGCTTAATGTGGTTCTCCCCCGCAGTCTCCTGGGTAGCTGCGACTATGGGCACACGCCATGCTAACTTTTGTATTTTTTGTAGAGACAGGATTTTGCCATGTTGCCTAGGCTGGTGTCAAACTTCTAAGCTCAAGTGATCCATGCGCCTCGGCCTCCCAAAGTGCTGGGATTACAGGCGGAGCCATTGTGCCTGGCTCTGTCCCTCCTCTGGTCCTAGATTCCTCAGAGAACAGAGACCTGGGAACTGTGCTCCTCCGTGTTACTCAGCCTGGGCATTTTAGGCTGCTGTCCTTTGGGGAGGGGGAATGACGGGGGCTGGCGCTTAGACCTTCCCCAGTGAACAGTGAACGAGAGGCTGAGGGCAGGGCAGCTGCCTGCCTCTTGGCTTCTGCTGGAAAAGTCCCAAGGGCAGTGGGGAGAGGGCAGCCCCGGCTGGAGAAAAACCCCTGCTCCCCTGAAGGGCTCCTAGAGCTGCACTCCATCTGCGGTTTCCTGGCAGCCACAAGCAGCACATGAGCTGGTTACTGGGTTGAGTAAATGAGTGAATTCTGCCAGCCAGTCCCGAGCTTAGGCAGCTTGTTGTGGGGTGGGGGTTGGGGGGCAGGGGAAGGTGTGCAAGGGAAGATTCAGAGATCCTTGGGGAAGGAAGCAGGGTGGTAGAGTGGGCAAAGCTGTGGCTCTGGAGCTAGACACATCTGAGTTCAAAGCCACTTACTTGCTGTGTACCTGGGCTAGTGACGAGCTGTCTGAAGCTCTTCTCATTGAAGTGGGAACACCGACAGCGCCTCCAGGGTGGGGGTGAGGATAAGTGGCATAATGTGTGATATCTGAGCCTTTTAGACCCTAAGCCCTTTGCGAACAAGGAGGGGCTCTGTGTGAAGAACTGAAAAGAATTAACTCATTCTACAACATTCTACACACTATGTGCTAAATGCGGAGAAAACAGTGCACCGCGGTCCGGAGGAGCTGTGGCCAGGAAGCAGGACGCCGGTGAGGGCCCGAACGGAAGAATCAGGAATCTCAGAATTCCAGGTCAGAAGCACCCTTTGTCCCGCAGGCTCCGCACTCTGGCCTGTCTCCCTTCCAAGGAGCCGCCTGAGAAGCCCTCTCATCCTGGAGGCGTGAGAGGGGCCTCTGGAAATTGCGCTTTTAGCAAACAGCCTGTGGCTCCGGGGGATGAGGCTTTTATGAAGCGTGAGTGGGATTTCTGTGGACAGGTGGTCCCACTGCCTCCTCCTGCGTGTGGGATTGGTCAGCATGATGCCTTGTGCTGACCATGGGGATGCCCTGGTCCTCAGGGCAGACGCTGGACAGCTCCTCCTTCTGGGCTGCTGGGCTGCCATCTTGGAGACTTCCCACGGGCATCCCACTGGGTAGGTGAGGTGCGATGGGCTTAGCAGGCCCCTCACCTATGGCAGGTGACCCCTTCCTCCTCCTGCCTGGCCCAGAGCTTCCTCGGTGGCCCAACCCAAAACCTGAGCAAGAGGAGTCAGTGCTTTTCTACCTGGCCTCCTGTCTGTTCCGCAGCCTTCCCTGCCTCCTCTGTGCCCTGAGCCTGGTTTCAGCAGGTTTGTACCCTTGCTGCACCTCCTGCTTCCTGCCAGCCCCTGCCAGCCTCCGAGAGATGACTTCAGCCTGTGTGCTTCTCGGCCCCTTGATCTTGCCTGATCCCAAGTCTCTTCTGATTTTTCTCCTTGTATCAAATGCTGGCTCTGCCACCTCCTAAGAGCTTTAGCAAGCCGGATCGCCTCTGAGCGTCTGTCTCCATTGGGAAGATGTGGGTAATAGCACTGCCATCAGTACTGTTGTCCTCCGGATCGGATGAGATGATGTTGGCAAAGCACCACGTTTTCCCTCCTATCCGAGGTGACTACAGCACCCAGCAGGGAGGGGAGTTGGGCCAGGCAGGCAGGGTCGGGATGGGTGAATGAAGGGTGCTGATTATCTCTTCTGTCTCCCTTTGAGGTTCCAGAAGCTGCTGGGGAAAATGCTGAAGTGCCTTCTTAGCAGAATTTGTGGCACTGAATCCCTGTCCTATTTTTGGAAGCCCCTTGGCTTCTTGTCTCCCTGCCCTGTCTTGGGGTCAGGACCCAGGGCCCCGGGGCCAGGAGCGATTCCAGTGAGATGGCACAGTGCAGTGGTAAAGGCTGTGGCTAGAGGTCAGGGAGTGCCTGGTCTCTATCCATGTCCCAGAGGTGTGACTTTGGGCAAAAACAGCTTAACTTTTCTGAGCCTCTTTTTTTTTTTTTTGATATGGAGCCCAGGTTGGAGTACAGTGGTACCATCTCAGCTCACTGCAACCTCTGCCTCCCGGGTTCAAGTGATTCTCATGCCTCAGCCTCCCCAGTAGCTAAGATTACAGGTGCATGCCACCACGCCCAGCTAGTTTTTGTGTTTTTAGTAGAGACAGGGTTTCACCATGTTGGCCAGGCTGGTCTCGAACTCCTGACCTCAAGTGATCCACCGCCTTGGCCTCCCAAGGTGCTGGGATTACAGGCATGAGTTGCCGTGCCTGGCTCATTTTTTCATTAAAAAATTAGGGTGATATGACAGGTTATTGGGAGGACTAAAGGAGATGGAGCATGGAAAGGCCATAGCATCGCACCTGGTGTGCCCTGTGCTGTGGTTACCTGGCACTCCTGCAGCAGCTGCAGGTGGCCAGAGTGCAGGTGGGCTGTTGAGGCCTGGACATCTATGTTTTCCAGCGTGGGCCCTTTCTCATGTCCTGGATTGCCTGCACACGTACTCAGTCAGCAAAGCATTTGCTGTTGCTGACCCATGCCAGGTCCATCCAGCCTCAGCTCCGCTGCCGGGACCCACAGCTTAAACCTCCATGTGGCCTCTGTCTCCTACCATAGCCATGCCCATGCCGCTTGGTTAGTTGCAACTCCACGGACAAGTGCAGCTCCCTGGAACTTTGGGAGTCCAAGGAGGCCCAGACCCAGCCAGAGGAGGGGATGCCTGTGCATGGTGGTTCCCTGGAGAGGTGCGGGCGGAGCATTCCAGACAGATGGAGCCGCAGGAGCAATGAATGATTCACCAATTCTCCGAGGCTGAGCTGAGAGTGCTGGGGACCAGCGTGGCTGTGAGGATGAAGGGGCTGCAGGGACAAAAGCAGGAAAGGTGTAGCAAGCAGGTGTCCTCCTCCTCACCATGGTGTCAAAAGCTCCTGCTGGGTGCTGAGCTTGGCTGGGCTCGGGAGCCACCAGCAATTCCTGAGGAGGAGCCCCTGTTAGAGCAGCCCCAGGTAACTAGAGGCAGTTGTTCTCATGGGGCTGGGGAGAGAGAGGACTGAGGAGAGGCCTGGAGGCAGGCCTGGCCTGACTGTGGGGGCGGCCAGAGGCCGTGCTGTGGTTCCAGTCTGGATGTGGGAGTTGAGGCTGGACAGGTCCTCAGTGGTCCCATGGTAAGGTTGGCTTGCAGGGAAATGAGGGAGCTTCAGGTCACAGGCCATGGGGAGGGGGATTTTGGAGCAATCTATGCAGAACGGTATTCAAGAGAATGAATTTGGTGTGGGGGTAAGGGGCTTAATGTGGGGACACTAGAGAGGGTGGCTCAGGGCAATGAAAAGAGAGCCATTTGACCTTGACGGGGCCATTAAAATCCTGCCCTCAGCTGTCCCCTTTCTGGAATGGAGTGCTGTTGGACCTAACAAGAAGGCAGGAAGCTGTACATTGTGGTGCATGCCTGTAATCTCAGCTACTCAAGAAGCTAAGGTGTTGACCAGACTGGACAACATAGCAAGACCCCATTTCAAAAAGAAGGAGGAGGAGGAGGAGGAGGAGGAGGAGGAGACGACGGAGACAGAGACAATGACAATGACAGCAGGAGGAGACTGGGCCAGATGACTTCTGATGAGGCTGAGCAGAGAGAACAGGCAGAAGCCCTGGCTGCTGTTCCTGCGGCATCTCCTGGTCTTGCCCGGAGCCCGCGCCTTCAGGGGTTTTGGGTTCATTCCCTGGGGAGTGTGTGTGACTTATAGATGCTCTGGGGTGGGTCCATAGGAGTCACTGAGGACACTGAGGAGCCTCTTCCTGAGCTTCTGCCACATGCCGGAGGCTTCTGGAGCCAGAGGCCACACTGAGGTTTAAGCATGCAAGGTACACTCCAGTCCTGCAATGGGGCCTTTCTGTTCTCATTTACAAATGAGGACAAGAGGCTCAGAGGGAGCGAGCACCTCTCAACAGCAAGAGAGGGTGGAATCGAGATTCAAACCCAGGCCTGTCTGACTCCAAAACCACTCCATGTCCATCTGCTGCTGCTATTCATGACATGGCGGAATGGAGGCAAGCGCTGGGGACGTCTAGATACAGAAGCAAGGAACGGGGACGGGGAATAGGGTAGATTACTGTCTGCAGATCTCTAAGGCCTCTGCATGGGGTGGCAGTAATTGACAGCCTGGCATGAGAGCCAGACTGACCTTGAATTACATCCCATCTGTGCCATTTACTAAGACTGTAAGTTTGGGCAATACATACACAACCTCTCTGAGCCTCAGCTTTTTCATCTGTGAAATGGGAGTAGTGACAGACCCTCATAGAGTGCTTACGAGAAGTTCACGAGACCTGCTGTGAGGGGCTTCAGCACAGAGCTAGGCATTTGGTATGTGGGCCATAAACATTTTCTATAATTATGACTATTTAGAAGAGGAGTAAGACTTGCTTTGCATTCATTTGATTGACATTTATCAAGCCTCAGAGGAACTAGAATTTTTTTTTGAGACAGAGTCTTGTTCTGTTGCCCAGGCTGGAGCGCAGTGACGTGATCTTGGCTCACTGCAACCTCTGCCTCTTGGGTTCAAGTGATTTTCCTGCCTCAGCCTTCCGAGTAGCTGGGATTACAGGTGTGTGCCAACAGACTTGGCTAATTTTGCATTTTTAGTAGAGATGGAGTTTTACCACGTTGGCTAGGCTGTTCTCAAACTTCTTGCTTCAAGTGATCCACCTGCCTCAGCCTCCCAAAGTGCTGGGATTACAGGTGTGAGCCAGAACTAGAATTACTGAGTGGGCGTTATAGGGAAACTTTATCAACTCAATATTAGAAATTCTCCTCATGCCTGTAATCCCAGCACTTTGGGAGACCGAGGCAGATGGATCACGAGGTCAGGAGTTCGAGACCAGTCTGGCCAACATGGTGAAACCCTGTCTTTACTAAGGGTACAAAAAATTAGCTGGGTGTGATGGCGGGTGCCTGTAATCCCAGCTACTTGGGAGGCTGAGACAGGAGAATTGCTTGAACCCGGGAGGTGGAGGCTGCAGTAAGCCAAGATCATGCCATTGCACTACAGCCTGGGTGACAGGGCGAGACTCTCTCAAAAAAAAAAAAAAAAAAAAGAAATTCTCGGCTGGGTGCAATGACTCAAACCTATAATCCTAACACTTTGGGAGGCAGAGCAGGAGGATCACTGGAGTCCAGGAGTTCAAGACCAGCCCAAACAATATGGCAAGACCCATCTCTACAAAAAAATTAAAAAGTTCACTGAGCATGGTGGCCCTCCTCGGCCTCCCAAAGTGCTGGGATTACAGACGTGAGCCACCACGCCCGGCTCATTTTTATGTTTGATATGGGGATCTCCTTATGTTGCCCAGGCTGGTCTCGAACTCCTGGACTCAAGTGGTCCTCCCACCTTGGCCTCCCAAAGTCCTGGGATTAATTACAGTCATGGGCCAACACACCCAGCTGTGTTTTTCCATTTTAGTGAAATCAGTATCACATGTTGAAGTCATGATCACATTGCAAGTAATATTTGGTGAGATGCCTATTCACTTAACATAATAGTGTAAGCATGTGCTCCTCTATTTTGAAAACATGATTTTTGATGGCTACATTGTATGAATATGTTCTTTTTCCAGCGACTTTCATTATTTCCAGTATTATGCCAATCTAAATAATGAGTCTTGTCCTGTCACCCAGGCTGCTGGCTGGGCATGGTGGCTCACTCTCATAATTCCAGCACTTTGGGAGGCCACAGTGGGAGGATCACTTGAGCCCAGGGAATTCAAGATCAGCCTGGACAATGTAGCAAGACCCTGTCTCTAAAAAAAAGAAAAAAATAGTAATAATACATGATGCCATGAACATTCTTTGCACACATCTCATTATTTCTATAAGGAATTTGCCCACCGTCAAAGCTCTCCAAGAAAGTATGGGATGCTGTGTAATGTAGGGAGCTTCCTGTCGCTTAAGTGTGCAAATAGACACTGGGAAATCACTGGGTGGAGGTTTGGCCCTGAGATTCAGGTGGAGAAAAGACGAAATTTTCTCCACCTGAAAAGAAAAGACAGAATTTCAGGCCCCTCTCACTATGGGTGAGATTTTATTTATTTATTTATTTAAGATGGAGTCTCATTCTGTTGCCCAGGCTGGAGTGCAATGGTGCAATCTCGGCTCACTGCAAACTCCGCACCCCCCATTGCCCTGGTTCAAGTAATTCTCCTGCCTCAGCCTCCCGAGTAACTGGGATTACAGGGGTGCGCCACCCCGCCTGGCTAATTTTTTTTGTATTTTTAGTAGAGACAGGGTTTCACCATGTTGGCCAGGTTGGCCCCGAACTCTTGACCTCAAGTGATTTACCTGCCTTAGCCTCCAAAAGTGCTGTGATTACAGGCGAGAGCTACCACGCCCGACCGTGAGATTTTAAAAATAATGATTTTTAGATGCTGTGATCTCAGCTTCTCTTTCCCCTTCCTTGGCAGATGTCTGGACTTTGAGAGGCAGGGACTGTGCAAGGGCAAGGCATGATTTCATTAACCTCAGAGTCCTGGGACCTCAAAATCCAATTGACCACACGGAATGTCATAACATGCACAGGAAGAGGGATAATCGTGGGGTAGAGCAGAAAGCCTGGCTTAAATTAGCAATTTACCATTCTCTGCAGGCTATAGCAGCCCCATTACCGGCTGGGGGGTGTGGGGTGGAATAGGGGGGTGTCTGGGCTGTGTTCTACTGATTTATAGCTCCCAGTGCAGCTGCAGAAATCAGCAGCCTTGTCTCTGGCCAGGAAGGGTGTGTGCAGAAAGAAACTTGTCTTCTGTAGATTTCCTAGTCTTTCTTTTTTTTCTTTTTCTTTTTTTTTTTTCTTTTTTGAGACAGAGCCTCACTTTATTGCCCAGGCTGGAGTGCAGTGACATGATCTCGGTTCATTGCAACTTCCACCTCCTGGGTTCAAGTGATTCTCCTGCCTCAGCCTCCCCAGTAGCTGGGATTACAGATGTGCACCACCATGCCTGGCTACTTTTTTTTTTTGAGATGGAGTCTCTCTCTGTTGCTTAGGCTGGAGTGCAGTGCTGTGATCTCGGCCTACTGCAAACTTCACCTCCTGGGTTCAAGCGATTCTCCTGCCTCAGCCTCCTGACTAGCTGGAATTACAGGCACATGCCACCATGCCCGGATAATTTTTGTATTTTTAGTAGAGACAGGTTTTCACCATGTTGATCAAGCTGGTCTTGATCTCCTGACCTTGTGATCTGCCCGCCTCAGCCTCCCAAAGTGCTGTGATTACAGGCATGAGCCACCTTGCCAGCCGTTTTTTTTATTTCTCTGTAGAGACGGAGACTCGCATG
>NW_016107402.1:6635528-6660972 GCF_001604975.1 Cebus imitator
AGACAGAGTCTTGCTCTGTTGCCAAGACTGGCACGATCTCGGTTCACTGCAACCTTTGCCTCCTGGGTTCAAGCTATTCTCCTGCCTCAGCCTCCTGAGTAGCTGGGATTACAGGCTTGCGCCACCATCCCCAGCTAATTTTTGTATTTTTAGTAGAGATGGGGTTTCACCATGTTAATCAGGCTGGTTTTGAACTTCTGACCTCATGATCCGCCCGCCTCGGCCTCCCAAAGTGCTGGGATTACAGGCGTGAGCCACCACACCTGACCCAAGAAGTGAGTTTTTACACAGGACAATCTGGCCTAGGGGCCACTGACAACACATGCCAGGCCTGAAGAACTCCAAGTTCACTGCGACAAGGCCAACAGCAGGGGAGGCAGCCCTGTCCTTCAGCAACAGATGGACTAGGGTTCAAACCCCGGTGTGCTTCTTGCTGGCTGTCTACTGTTGGGCTCAGCATGCTGTCTGTTTTCTTATGTGTGAAATGGGGATGAGAGAAAAACTTCTATATCGTCAGTTGTACCCGTCGAAGTATCAGGCACAGTTCTAGGTGCTTGGGATCCAACAGTGATGAAGACACAGTCCTTGCCCTCATGGAGCTGACAGTCTAGTGGGGAAAAGATGGACAATAAACAAGTAGATATAAGGCCAAGGCTATAAGCAGTGAAGTAAACTGAAACGGGCATTGGGTGAGAGGGCGGCGGGGCTGCAGCTGTACAGGCAAACCTCAGAGATTCTGTGGGTTGGGTTCCAGACCCCTGCAATAAAGTGAGTATCTCAAAGCAAGTCAAACACATTTCTTGGTTTCCCAGTGCATATAAAAGTTGTTTACAGCTGGGTGTGCTGGCTCATGCCTGTAATCGCAGCACTTGGGGAGGCCGAGATGGGCAGACTGCTTGAGCCCAGGAGTTTGAGATCAGCCCGGGCAACATGGCAAAACCCCATCTCTATAAAAAAATACAAAAATTAGCCAGGTGTGGTGACACGCACCTGTAGTCCCAGCTACTCAGGGAGGTTGAGATGGGAGGATCACTTGGGCCCGGGAGGTTGAGCCTGCGGTGAACTGAGATTGTGCCACTGCAGTGCAGCCTGGCTGAGAGAGTCAGACCCTGTCACCCCCCCCAAAAAAATAGAAAGAAAAAGAAAAAAAGGCCAGGCAATGTGGCTCAGGCCTGTAATCCCAGCACTTTGGGAGGCTGAGGTGGGTGGACCACAAGGTAAGGAGATTGAGACCATCCTGGCCAACGTGGTGAAACCCTGTCTCTAGTAAAAACACAAAAAACTAGCCAGGCGTGGTGGCACGTGCCTGTAATCTCACCTACTTGGGAGGCTGAGGCAGGGGCATCGCTTGAACCCAGGAGGCAGAGGTTGCAGTGAGCCGAGATTGCGCCACTGCACTCCAGCCTGGCAACAGAGCAAGACTCCATCTCAGAAAAAAAAAATGTTGTTTGCTTTTTGAGACGGAGTCTTGCTCTGTCACCAAGCCTGGAGTGCAGTGGTGTGATCTCAGCTCACTGCAACCTTCACCTCCTGGGTTTAAGCAATTCTCCTGCCTCAGCCTCCTGAGTAGCTGGGATTACAGGTGCACACCTCCATGTGAGCCTGTAATCTAGTTCTAATCACCTGCTAATTCTAGTTCTATACTGTAGTCTATTAAGTGTGTGAAAGCATTGTGTCTAAAAAACAATATACATACTTCAATTTTAAAATACTTTTATTGTTAACAAGATGCTAATGATCATCTGAGCCTTCAGCAAATCATAATCTTTTTGCTGGTGAGAGGTCCTACTTCAATATTGATGGCTGCTGGTCAGGGCGGTGGTTGCTGACAGCTGGGGTGGCTGTGGCAATTTCTTAAAACAAGGCAACAGTGAAGTTTGCTGCATCAGTTGAGTCTTTCCTTCATGAAAGAATTCTCTGTAGCATGCACTGCTGTTTGATAGCATCTTACCAACAGTAGAATTTCTTTCAAAATTGGAGTCAGTCCTCTCAGATCCTGTTGCTGCTTTATCAACTACATTCGTGTTATATTCTAAATCCTTTGTTGTCATTTCAACTAAGTTCACAGCATCTTCTTCACCAAAGGTAAATTCCATCTCAAGAAACCACTTTTGGCTAGACAAGGTGGCTCATGCCTGTAATCCCAGCACTTTGGGAGGCTGACATGGGTGGATCCCTTGAGGACAGGAGTTTGAGACCAGCCTGGGCAACATGGCCAAACCTTGTATCTACAAAAAACAAAAAAACAAAAATTAGCTGGGCGTGGTGGTGTGCACCTGTAGTCCCAGCACGAGGGAGGCTGAAGTGGGAGGACTGCTGAAGTTGGGGAGGCAGAGGTTGCAGTGAGCCGAGATTGTACCACTGCACTCCAGCCTGGGTAACAGAGCAAGACCCTGTCTTGAAAACAAAACAAAACAAAACCAAAAGAAACCACTTTCTTTCTTTTTGACTTTTGTCTCACTGTGTTGCCCAGGCCGGAGTGCAGTGTCTATTCACAGGCAAGACCATAACTCACTACAGCCCCAAACTCCTGGGCCCAAGTGATCCTCTTGCCTCAGTCTCCTGAGTAGCTGGGAGTACATGCCTGTAATCCTAGCACTTTGGGAGGCCGAGGCAGGAGGATCATGAGGTCAGGAGTACGAGACTAGCCTGGCCAACATGGTGAAGCCCTGTCTCTACTAAAAATACAAAATATTATCCGGATGTGGTGGTGCGCGCCTGTGATCCCAGTTACTAGGGATGCTGAGGCGAGAGACTTGCTTGAACCCAGGAGGCAGAGGTTGCAGTAAGTTGAGATCACGCCACTGCACTCCAGCGTGGCTGACAGAGCAGGACTCCATTTTGAGAAAAAAATGAAAGAAACCACTTTCTTGCTTGCCTATAAGAAGCAACTTCTCATCCATTAAATTTTTTTCCTGAGATAGCAGCAGCGATTCAGTCACCTCTTCAGGCTCCACTTCTAATTCTAGTTCTCTTGCTATTTCTACTACATCTGCAGTTACTTCCTCCACTGAAGCCTTGAACCCCGCACAGTCACTCATGAGGGCTGGAATCAACTTCTTTCAAACTCCTGTTAATATTGGTTTTTCCGCCCGAGACACAGTCTTACTTTGTTGTCCACACTGAGTGCAGTGATCATAGCTCACTTCAGCCTCAAACTCCTGGGCTCCAATGATCCTCTTGCCTCAGTTTCCCAAGTGACGGGGACTGCAGGTCTGTGCCACCATGTCTGGCTAATTTATTCACTTTTTGTTTTTATTTTGGTAGAGCTGGAGTTTCTGTGTTGCCCAGGCTGGTCTGGAGCTCTTGGCCTGACAGGATCCTCCCACCTCAGCCTCCCAAAGTCCTGGATTACAGATGTGAGCCACCATGCCTGGCCACAAATGTTCTTAATGGCAGCTAGAACGGTGAATTCTTTCCAGCTTTCAATTTACTTAATCCATATCCATGAGAGGAATCACTATCTATGAGACCTCTAACCTTACAAAATGTATTTCTTGAATAATAAGACTTTAAAAATACTTGATTGCTTGATCCATGGGCTGTAGATTGGATGTTGTGTTAGCAGGCATGAAAACAACTTCATCTCCTGGTACCTTTCCATCAGAGCTCTTGGGTGACTAGGTGCATTGTTAATGAGCAGCAATATTTTGAAAGGAGTCTTTTTTTCTGAGCAGTTTGTCTCAACAGTGGGCTTAAAATACTCCATCAACCACACTGTAAACAGATGTGCTGTCATCCAGGCTTTGCTGTACCCTTTAGAGAGCACAGGCAGAGTAGATTTAGCATAATTCTTAAGGGCCCTAGGGTTTTGGGAATGGTTAATGAGCAAAGTCACTAGCCGCGTTAGCCCCTAATGAGTCCGCTTGGCTGGGTGCAGTGGCTCACACCTGAAGCCGAAGAGGGAGGGTCGCTTGAGCTCCGGAGTTCGAGGCTACATTGAGCTATGATCGTGCTGTCGCACTCCAGCCTGAGTGACAGAGCGAGACCCTGTCTTTAAACAAAAACAAACCAAACAAACAAAAAAACTGGTGTGGTGGCTCATTCCTGTAATCCCAACACTTTGGGAGGCTGGGGCAGGTGGATCACCTGAGGTCAGGAGTTTGAGAACCAGCCTGACCAACATGGTGAAACCCCATCTCTACTAAATACAAAAATTAGCTGGGTTTGATGGTATGTACCTGTAATCCCAGCTCCTCGTGAGGCTGAGGCAGGAGAATCGCTTGAACCCAGGAGGCGGGGGTTGCAGTGAACTGAGATCATGCCACTGTACTCCAGCCTGGGTGACAGAATGAGACCGTCTCAAAAAAAAAAAAAAAAAAAAAAAAAAAGAGAGAGAGAGAGCATCAATCTGTCCTTGAAGCTTTGTAAGAAGGCACTGACTTCTCTCTAGGAATGAGTGTCCTAGATGGCATCTTATTCCAGTAGAAGGCTGTTTTGTCTCCATTGAGGCTCTGTTGCATAACGTAGCCCCTTTCATCAGTGATGTTTAAGCCTCATGAACCAGCCTCAGCCAGCGTCAGAGCTTCAGGCTCTCTTCTACAGTTTCCTCACCTCTCTCAGCCTTCTTAGAATTAAAGAGAATTAGGGCCTTACTCTGGATTAGGCTTTGGTTTGAGGGAATGTTATGGCTGGCTTGATCTTCTATTTAGACCACTCAAACCTCCATATCAGCAGTAAGTGTTGTTTTTTTTTTTTTTGACAGGATCTTGCTCTGTCACCTGAGCTAGAGTGCAGTGGTGCAATCTCTGCTGACTGCAGCCTCGACCTCCCAGGCTCAGGTGATTTTCCCATCTCAGCCTCCCGAGTAGCTGGGACTACAGGCATACGCCACCATGCCTGGCTACTTTTTTGTATTTTTTGTAGAGAGGAAGTCTCGTTGCTAAGGGTGGTCTGCCCACCGTGGCCTCCGATTATAGGCGTGAGCCAATGCTCCTCCCAATTTCGTTTTCTTATCATTGGGGCGTTCACTGGAGTAACACTTCTGACTTCCTCCAATAACTTTTAGATTCACAACTGTTTGGCTTCAAGAGGCCTCCTAGCTTTCAGCCTGTTTTGGCTTTCAACATGTCTTCCTCACTAAGCTTACTTCTAGATTTTGATCTAAAGTGCAAGACATGTGACCCTTTCTTTTTCTTTTTCTTTTTTGAGACAGGGCCTCACTCTGTCACCCAGGCCGGAATGCAGCGGCTCACTGCAGCCTCGACTGCCGGGTCTAAGTGATCCTGTTTCCTCAGCCTCCCAAGTAGCTGGGACCACAGGTGTGTGCCACCATGCTCAGCTAATTTTTTAATTTTTTTGTAGAGCTGGGGCCTCACTTTGTTGTCCAGGCTAGTCTTGAACTCCTGAGCTCAAGCAATCCTTCCACCTCAGCCTCCCAAAGTGCTGTGACTAAAGCTGTGAGCCACTGCGCCTGGCCCTTTTCTTCACTTGAACACTTAGAGGCCATTGTAGAGTTATTAATTGACCTAATTTCAATATCATTGTGTCTCAGGGAATAGAGAGGCCTGAGGAGAGGGAGGGAGATGGAGTAACAGCTGGTCAGTGGAGCGGTCAGAATGTACACATTTATCATTAAGTTCATCTTACAGGGGTGTGGTTTGTGGCACCCCAAAAAATTACAATGGTAGCATCCAAGGTCACTGATGGCTGGGCATGGTGGTCACACCTGTGATCCCAGCACTTTGGGAGGCTGAGGCAGGAGAATCCCTTGAGCCCAAGAGCTCGAGACCAGCCCTGGCAACATAATGAGACTCCATTTCTATAACATGAAAAACAAATAGCCAGGTGTGGTGGGACATGCCTGTAATCCTAGCTACTTGGGAGGCGGAGGTGGAAGGATTGCTTGAGCCTGGGAGGTCGAGGCTGCAGTGAGCTATGATGATGCCACTGAACTCCAGTCTGGGCAACAGAGTGAGGACCCGGTCTCAAAAAAAATACCGCTGATCACAGATAGCCATAAGAGATATAATAATTATGAAAAGTTCAAAATATTGAAGGAATTAGCAAAGTATGACACAGACACAAAGTTTGCACTTGCTGTTGGAAAAATGGTGCCAATAGACTTGCTCATAGCAGGGTTACCGCAAACCTTCAATTTGTAAAAAACGCAGTATCTACAAAGTGCCTTAAACAGGACGTACCTGTAGGTAGAGAGGTCAAAGAAGAGGAGACAAATGAGCAGAAGACTGTTGCTCAGAGGAAGAGTGTTTCAGGCGGAGGGAACAGCGAGGGCAAAGGTTAAGGGAGATGATGTTCTGTGGCCTTAGCACAGGGCGTGACCCACAGCTGGAAGCTGCTGGTTACAGTGATGCCTTTTGGATCATTGCCCAGCACTTGGGAAACAGGGGCAGGAATTAAGCCAGGGTGGAGACGCTGCTTCTCCTGGCCCCGCCAGATGCCCCTGCAGGACAGATGGAGATCATCTGTTTCCCTTGGTTACAAAAACTCATCCTCCCACAGTGCTGGGAAATACCCCACATCTAGTGATTTTCCATTCCTCCATGAGGGGAGGGAATGGCGCTGTCCTGCTGGGAGGGGCAGGTTAGCCACAAGACACTCCTTCCACCTGCCTAGGCCTTGTCATCCCCTGTAAGAGAGGGCTCAACAGCAAAGCATAGAATACTGACTCGGCCAGAGTTAACACCAAAAATAGAACTGCTGACCTTTTTCTCTTTTTTCTTCTTTTAAGACAGGGTCTCGTGCTGTTCCCCAAGCTGGAGTGCAGTGATGCGATTATGGCTCACTGCAACCTCACCTGCCTGGGCTCAGCTGATCCTCCCGCCTCAGCCTCCTGAGTAGCTGGGACTACAGGCAATACCATGCGTGGCTAATTCTTTTATTATTTGTAGAGATGGGGTCTCACTGTGTTGCCCAGGCTGGTCTTGAACTGCTGGACTCAAGCGATCCTCCTGCCTTGGCCTCCCAAAGTGCTGAGATTACAGGCGTGAGCCACCATGCCTGGCTGAGCTTTCTTGGATGCTGACAGCGTGGCCAGCTTTGTGCCAAGCTCTGTGTGAAGCATCGCACATAGGTTATCTCATTTAATTCAGCCAACTCTATGAGATTGGTACCATGTTTCTCTCCATTTGACAGATGAGAAAACTGTAGGCTCAGAGGTGTTAATTCACTTGCCCAGGGCTGCAATTAGGAAGTGGCAGAGCCAGCCTTTGAAGTGAGACCCCCTTGACTCTCAGAGCTCAGGTGTACAAAATGTCCATGAAGCAATGTCCATGAAAAAGGTTGAACCTATGATACCCTCTGATTCCCACTGTGGAAAATGACTTTTTCATATAGCCAGGGATTGGGAGAGGCAGTGAAGCAGAGCAGACTTATTTGTAATGTCATTAAAATAATTTTTTAAATAATCCATTGTTAATAAACAAAAGAAAAGTGAAGCTCTTTTGGGTCCCAGCAGAGAGATGGTGTAAGAAGTAACAGGCCAGGTGCAATGGCTACTGCCTGTAATCAAGCACTTTGGGAGGCTGAGGTGGGAGGATCACTTGAGCCCAAGAGTTCAAGACCAGCCTGGGCAGCATAGGGAGACCCCATCTCTATAAGAAATACAAAATTAGTCACGATTGGTGGCACACGCCTGTAGTCCTAACTACTTGGGAGGCTGAGGTGGAAGGATTGCTTGAGCCCGGGAGGTGAAAGTGGCAGTGAGCTCTGATTGTGCCACTGCACTCTAGGCTGGGTGGCAGAGTGAGACTCCATCTCAAAAAAAAAAAAAAAAAAAAACATACAGCATGGCCAAAAGCTTGGCATCTGTCTGGGCTTTTTGGAACACCTGGCTTTGGATCTCAGTTCTGTCTGTTCATTCTACACTCCTGGATGGGCACTGCTCATTTTTTGGGTCACAGTTTCTTCTGTAAACAAAATGGGAATATACTGAGACCCACTTCCTGGGGTGGGTATGATTCAAATGAGAGAATGTGTATGATGCTCTGCACGGGGGCTCCCTAGCCCCTTGTCCTCAAAGGGTATCTCTTTGTTGGGGAGCTGGGACGGGACAGGTTAGGGAAACTAACATCCACACCACAGTCAGGAAGAATGATAAACTTGTGGACGTTATTTACATGGAATTGTGGGACTGAAATATTAACTTGGCAGATGTTGTGGACTCAAAATCATTAAGAATGGAGAAATTACAGCTGTGGCAAAATGAGTCAGTGTTTGACAAGATTAGAAGGCTCTCTACAGGAGACCTTATGTGAGAAATCTCACTGGGTCTTCACAACACTTGCATGAGGTAGGAACAATGTAATGTGCCCATTTTACAGGTAAAGAAGCTGAGGCTCAAGATGAAAGGCTTTTCCCAAGCACACCTGGTTAGTGAGCATCTGACAGCAAAGCCCCCCAGGTGGTGGTGGATGTCACTGCCCTTTTCTGGCCCAGGAGACTGTGTGGTTCCCTGGCACCAGCCTCTGCCTAGTGCGTAGGTTTTGGGTGGGTATCAGGCGTGATCCTATCAGAGAAAAAGCACCAGTAGGATATATTTCCAGGAGTTGGCTTCTACCGCTGTGGGGTCTGGCTGGGCAAGTCTGAAACTGGTAGGCGGAAAACTCAGGCAGGAGCTGATGCTGCAGGTGGAGTTTCTTCTGGGAAATCTGTTTTGTTGGAAGGTCTTTGAACTGATTGGAAAAGGCCAATCCAGATGATCAAGGATAATCTCCTTAAAGTCAGCTGACTGCTGATGCTAACCACAGCTACAAAATCCTTTCCCAGCAACACCTCGATTAGTGTCTGATAAAATAGCCGGGTACTATAGTCTAGCCAAGTTGACACATCAGACTAACCATCCTGGGGCCAGACAGACCTGGGCTTCAGTCCTGGTGCTACAACCAGTCAGCTGTGTTCCGCTGGGCAAGTTTCTGTGCCTCTCTGATCCTCAGTCCCCTCATCTACCAAATGCCATGGCAGTGCTTACTGCAGTTGGTTAGCAGGATTAAATGCAATGATATAAATCACAGTATCTTCATCCAGTACCTGTCACCTAGAGAGAGGGAAGACATGCACAAAAGCAGGTGGTCATGAACCAGTTTTTTTTTTGTTGTTGTTGTTGTTTGTTTGTTTTGAGATGGAGTCTCGTGCTGTCACCCAGGCTGGAGTGCAGTGGCGCGATCCTCCGGTTCCCCAGTTCAAGCGATTCTCCTGCCTCAGCCTCCAGAGTAGCTGGGATTATAGGCACACAGCACCTGGCTAATTTTTGTACTTTTAGTAGAGACAGGGTTTCACCATGTTGGCTAGGCTGGTATCAAACTCCTGATCTCAGGTGATCCTCCCGCCTTGGCCTTCCAAAGTGCTGAGATTACAGGTGTGAGCCACCGCGCCCGGCCTTGAACCAGTGTGTCATCGTGACAGTGCTGTTGCTTGTTTCTGTGCCTGCATTCCCTTTTACCAGTTGCTCCTGGAGGGCAGGAACTGTGTGGTATTCATCCTCAATCCTGTTTTCTAGCTTAGTCTTCTCTCTCTCTCTCTCTCTTTTCTCTCTTTCTCTCTTCTTTCTTTCTTGACAGGGTTTCTTTTTCCCTCCCTCCCTTCCTTCCTTCCATCTGTCTTTCTTTTTCTTTCTTTGTTTCTTTGAGACAGGGTCTTACTCTGTCATCCAGGCTGGAGTATAGTAGCTCTATCGCAGCTCACTGCAACCTCCATCTCCCGGGCTCAAATGATCCTCCCACCTCAGCCTCCTGAGTAGCTGGGACTGCAGGCATTTGCTACCATGCCAGGTAATTTTTAAATTTTTAACAAAGACAAGGTCTCCCTATGTTGCCCAGGCTGGTCTCGAACTCCTGAGCTCAAGTGATCCTCCCCCCTTGGCCTCCCAAGGTGCTGGGATTATAGGTGTGAGCCCCTGTGCCCATCCAAGTACTTCTTAAATATCCAGATGACACTTTGTTAATGTGATTTGCTCTGTGGAGTTGTTGGGATCTATAATAAAAATCCCCCAACTATGAGACAAGAGGGCAGTAAGGTGTGCAGGAACCTCAGGCTGCTGTCTCCTTCAGAGAAACCCCTTACTTTTCAGCTTAGAAAAATCTTTCCTCCAGGGAGACTTCTCTGATTGCTCCTCACTGCCCCTCCAGCCAACAGGTAACCCTCCTCTGTGTTCCCACTGTGTCCTGTGTGTCCCCCGCCATTGGAGCAAGGACTATGCACTATTTCAGACACCTGATTGCTCCCCTGCTCTGTTCTCCCCACCATGAGTGGGTGTCGGGTGGAAGGAGTATATCCTTTGTTCATAGCTGGAGCCCCAGCAGAGGGTCCAACACTCAGACAGCATGTCACTAGGTGTTTGTACAAGGCGCATGTCCTATTTCCAGACGCCCATGGGCTGGTATTTCACATCCTTGCGGGACTCTGCTTTCTTGGGCCCCCATCGTGCCTGCTGCCCCATCCCTGGTCCAGCCATCCCTAAGCCAGAAGCAGAGCCAGGATGGTGGGGAGGAGCTGCTCTTCCCTGGCTGCCGTGAGTGTTGCTCTCGAACTGAGCTGAATGAGACATCTGCCCTGTTTCTCGTTGAGTGTGACCTGGCCGGCCTCCCTGCTCACGTTCAACTCTGGGGCCTGGATTTCTCTGTTCCAGCCTTTAATCTTCTCCTATGACATGCTCTCTGGGCTTCATTATAATTAACCACTTTCCTTCCTCAGCCTGTGCCAAAACTGAGACAGCTAATTAATTTCTGGCCGCTTGCCACTCTCGTTAAGTGGTGGGCAGGGATGCAGCCTGCAGCTCTTGCTGTCCAGCTGGGCTTGTTTTGCCAGTCGTGGAGGGCAACCACCCTTTGTCTGCAAATAGAGGGAGCCCCAGCTGGACCCTGGCTGACTGGCAGTTGCTTCATTGAAGCTTCATGTGCCTTGGTTTCCTCGTTTGTAAAATAAAGGGAATGAACTTGACCTGCAGGGAGAAGATTGGGGGGTGGTTAGGAGTGGGGGTTCTGGAGTCCAAGGAACCAGAGGCCTAACTTAGGCCCTGCTACCCCCAACTATGGGCCTCTGGGTGAGTTACTTCACCCCTCGGAGCCTCAACATTCCCCACCCGTAAGATGGGGAGAACAGCACTCCCCTCCTGTGGCGGTTGTGTGGATTCAGTGGGTTTATGCACACATGGCTGCCACTTAGGAGCGAGACTGGCACATGTAAGTGCTCGCAAACACTCTTCCCGGCCAGCGTTCTTTCTGGGCTAACGTTCTATATTCCTGACGGAAAAAGGCCTTCTGTTGTGAGAGCTGGGGTGTGGAGGAATTTTAACAGACATTGCTTCTGTGTTTTAGGCCATGGCTGCTGAGATGGCTAACCCCTTTGTGTTAGTTCCCTAGGGCTGCTGTAGCAAATTGCTGTAAACTGGGAGACTTAAAACAGCAGACATTTCAAGCTCAGAGGGCTAGAAGTCTGCAATCAAGGTGATGGCCGGGCTGTGCTCCCTCTGAAGGCGCTATGGGAGAACCTTGCTGTCCCGGCTTCTGTGGTTGCTTGCAATCTTTGGCATTCCAGCTACCTCACTCTAATTTTTTTCTGTTTTCACATGGCCTTGTGTGTCTCTGTGTCTTGGGTCCTATTTTTGAAGCAGGGATTCTCTCTCTTGCCCAGGCTGGAGTGCAGTGGCATGAACACGGCTCACGACTTCCTGGGCTCAAGCAATCCCTAGTAGCTGGGACCACAGGGGTGCACCACCATACCTGGCTATTTTTTTTTTTGTAGGGGACGGAGTCTTGCTCTGCCTCCCAGGCTGGAGCGCAGTGACGCAATTTCCAGTCGCTGCAAACTCCACCTCCTGGGTTCAAGCGATTCTTCTGCCTTAGCCTCCCGAGGAGCTGGGACTACAGGCGCATGCCATAATGCCAGCTAATTTTTAAATTTTTAGTAGAGATGGGGTTTCACCATATTGACCAGGCTTGTCTTGAACTCCTGACCTTGTGATCTGTCCACCTCCACCTCCCAAAGAGCTGGGATTGCAGGTGTGAGCCACCCCACCTGGCCCCGGCTATCTTTTATAGCAGCGGTCCCCAACCTTTTTGGCATCAGGGACCAACTTCATGGAAGACAAATTTTCCATGGATAGTGGTGGGGTGGGGGTGGGGGACGGGGATAGTTTCGGGATGATTCAAGCACAATTAAATTTATTGTGCCCTTTATTTCTATTATTATTACACATAGTGAAATAATTATACAACTCACCATAAGGTAGAATCAGTGGGACTCCTGAGCTTATTTTCCTGCAACTAGATGGTCCCATCTAGGAATGATGAGAGGCAATGACAGGTCATCAGGCATTAGATTCTCATAAGGAGCTTGCCATCTAGACCCCTTGCATACCTAGATCACAATAGGGTTCATGCTTCTGTGAGAATCTAATGGCACAGCTGGTCTGACAGGAGGCGGGGGCGCAGGTGGTAATGCCAGCAGTGGGGAGCGGCTGTAAATACAGGTGAAGCTTCGCTTGCCCACTGCTCACCTCCTGTTGTGTGGGCCGGTTCCTATAAAACAGGGTTGGGCACCCCTGTTTTATGGAGAGTCTCACCATATTGCCCAGGCTAGTCTTGAACTCCTGGATTCAAATGATCTTCCTGCCTCAGCCTTCCAAAGTGTTGGGATTACAGGCGTGAGCCATCACACCCGACCCTCTCTTCTTGTAAGGACACCAGTCCTATAAGGACCCACCCTAATCTAGTATGGCCTCATCTTCACTAATTACATTTACAAAGTCCCTATTTCCAAATAGTGTCACATTCCGAGGTCCTGGGTAGACATGGGTTTTGGGGCACACTATTGACTTCAGTCTACCCTCCCAAGGCTTACTTTCCTCCTCTGTACAGTGAGGATAGCAGCAATTTCATAGGGTTTTTGGAGGGATTAAATGAGATGATCTCTGTAAATGTCACAGTAACATTCAATAGAATGTGTCAGTTGTGTAAGCACTGAATCCGCATAGCTGCTGGGATGGGGGTGGTGGTGACATGGTGACGGTGATTGAGATGGTTCCATTCATGGACCTACCTACACTGGTTACTCACTGAACACAAGGACCTGGAGTGTAGACATCTGCTAAGAGCCAGGGCCTTGTCAGAAATTCTGAAGTGTTGGACAGGATCCTCCTTCCCCTTTGGCCTCAGCCACCTTGAACCTCATCAGAGACTTAGTTCCTAGGAAGTCAGCTTGGAGAAGCAGAAGGAACTTGGTTTCCCAGAAGTCAGGAGAACTGATTTTCTGTGTGACCTTGCACAACTGTTTTCCCCTCTCCAGGCCTCAGTTGCCCCATCTGTAAAGTGGGAGGGGAGGTTTGAACTCATTGTTACAGATTGGAGCCTCTTCCAGTGCTGAAGTTCCAACACAGGGCTCTGTGTCCCACCCCAATGATGGCAGGTTACCAAGAGCCAGCAGAGAAGTTAGGGGCCCTGAGACTCCAGGGAATGCATTTTGGATCTGTCTTGTTCACTTAAGCAAGAGAAGCCATTATGTTACGGGTGGACCAGTCGGAGTGCTAGGAACATGGCAGGAATTACCTCATTTGGTATTCCCCACATCCTCACGAGGCAGAAAAGACCATTGTAACCAGTTCACGGGGGAGTAAACTGAGGCTCAGAGAAGTTAGAGCTCACCCAAGATCAATGCAATTAGGGACACAGCTGGGGCTTCAATAGGTGTGTCCAGTGTCGAAGTCTATGCTTCTCCTTGGGCTGCCCTTTCTTTGGTTGTTGTAAGAGATGGGACCTAAAGCTGTCGCCCAGGCTGAAGTGCCATGGCTATTCACAGGTGCAATCGTGGCACACCACTGCCTTGAACTCCCAGGCTCAGGTGATCCTCCTGCCTCAGCCTCCCCAGTAGCTGAGACTACTTGTACTTTTATCCGATTAGTTCCCTAGGGCTGCCAAAATAAATTACTGCAGACTTGATGGCTTAAACCAAAAATTTAGTCTACAGCCATACCACCCTGAACGTGCCCGATCTCATCTGATCTTGGAAGCTAAGCAGGGTCAGGCCTGGTTAATACTTGGATGGGAGACCTTTTGGGAATAACGGGTGCTGTAGGCTTTTAAATACATATTTAAATATAAAAAACCAAAAAAAAAAAACTCAGAAATTTAGGCAGGGCACGGTGGCTCATGCCTGTAATCCCAGTAATTTGGGAGGCCAAGGCAGGTGGATCACCTGAGCTTGGGAGTTCAAGACCAGCCTGACCAACATGGAGAAACACCGTCTCTACTAAAAATACAAAATTAGCCAGGTGTGGTGGTGCGTGCCTGTAATCCCAGGTACTCAGGAGGCTAAGGCAGGAGAATTGCTTGAACCCAGGAGAACGGAGGTTGCGGTGAGCCGAGATCTTGCCATTGCACTCCAGCCTGGGCAACAAGAACGAAACTCCATCTCAAAAGAAAAGAAAAGAAAAGAAACGCACAGAAATTCATTCTGTCACAGTTCTGGAGGCCAGAAATCCAAAATCAAGGTGGCAGCAGGGCTGTGCTTTCTCTGAAGCCTCTTGGGGAGAATCTTTCCTCGCTTCTTCCCGTTTCTGGTGGCTCCAGGCTTAGTATGTGGCTACATCACCTAATCTCTGCCTCCCTCTGCACACGTCGCTCTCCTCGTCTCTTCCAAGGACACTTGCCGCTGGAGTTAGGGTCCACCTCGATGATCCAAGATGGGCTCGAGATCCTTCACTTAATTATATCTGCAAATGATTTTGCATTTATATTGAGCAGCTGTTATTTTTGAGCACTCGAAAAACAATTGGGAATAAAATTAATTCTAAATACTCCAGCAATCCACACCAGATTTGGTTGGAGACCAAATGAGCTTTGGTCTAGGCTGGAGCGGCTTGTTCCGTTTGTCTCCTGGGGTGCCACAGGGTCAGTGGGGCTGGGTGTAGAAGTTCTTCCCTTGTTGCCATTGCTGTTATTGGTTTTGATTTTAGGTCTCTTGCCCCTACTTTGAACTCATGGGCTGTTGTGCATCAGTAGGAAAAAATCCCCACAGTTTAGTTAAGGACAAATTAGCTACCTTGGCTAAATAATCGGAGTGAACGTTTCCCCCACCACTGGCGGAGCTGAGTCACGTCAGACTTCAGGGCAAACAGGATCAGGCCCAGGTATCCTTCAGGGGACCTGGGCTGGTCCAGGGTGAGCATGGGAGAAGGTAGGAAGAGAGGGAGGGAGGGAGAAGCACGAAAGGAGAGAGTGCAAGGGGAAGGGAAGGTGAGGAGGAAGAGATGCCCCAATCTGATCTCTTTGGTCTGTGGCTCGTTACCGCGGATCAGGGCACCTTGACACCTGCACACAGGATTCCTCCAGTAAGCGCTGTGTCTCCTCTGAGCCTGGCCTTGTGATGGGTGCTGGGTGGCAGTATGAAGGGGACACAGTTCCTGCCTGAAGGATGTCCCAGTCTAGTGTGTAAGACAGACAATGAACATTTGTTCATTTCACAAATATGTTTTGAGTGCCTGCTTTGTGCTGGGTGCTGCTGTAGGTTCTAGGCTCTTCATGATAGCCAAGACAGACGTGATTCCTGCCCACTGGGAGCTTATATAGGTATGAAATGGAGTCTCACTCTGTCCCTCAGGCTGGAGTGCAGTGGCATAATCATAGCTCACTGCAGCCTCTACTTTCTGCCCTCAAGTGATCCTCCCACCTCAGCCTCCTGAGTAGCTGGGACTGCAGGCATGAGCCATTACCTGGCAAAAAGAGTATGTGAAGGGCACAGAGTACTTTGGGTTTACAGGACAGAAGCTAAAACCGAAGCCAAGAAGAAGACACTGGGGTTTTGGGGAAGAGCACTGGGTTTGACTCTCTGCTCAGCCTATTTCTCACTCTGCAGCCTTGGGCAAGTGCCTCTCCTCTGTCTATAAATTGGAAATATTAAACACTGTCTGCCCCAGAGTGAGGATTCAATAAAGTAAAACGTGGGACCAGGCACAGTGGCTCATGCCTGTAATCCCAGCACTTTGGGAGGCCAAGGTGGGTGGCTCACTTGAGGTCAGAAGTTCAAGACCAGCCTGGCCAACATGGTGAAACCCCATCTCTACTAAAAATACAAAAATTAGCTGCGTGTGATGGAGGGCACCTGTAATCCCAGCTACTCGGGAGGCAGAGGCAGGAAAATCGCTTGAAACAGGAGGCAGAGGTTGCAGTGAGCTGTACTCTAGCCTGGGCGACAGAACAAGACTTTGTCTCAAAAAAATAAAAAATTTAAATTTAAAATAAATAAATAAAGTAAAATGCTTATATCAGTGCCTGGAATGTAGTAAGTGTCCAACATATGTTTATTATCTGTTAAAAAACAAAACCAGGCGGGGCATGGTGGCTCACACCTGTAATCCCAGCATTTTGGGAGGCCAAGGCAGGTGGATCACCTGAGGTCAGGAGTTCGAGACCAGCCTGACCAACATGGAGAAACCCTGTCTCTACTAAAAATACAAACTTAGCCAGGCTTGATGGCTCATGCCTGTAATCCCAGCTACTTAGGAGGCTGAGGCAGGAGAATCACTTGAACCTGGGAAGTGGAGGTTGTGGTGAGCTGAAATCGCACCATTGCACTCCAGCCTGGGCAACAAGAGTAAAACTCCATCTCAAAAAAAACCCAAAACCAAAACAGAAAAACCAAACACAGGTGTAAGGAGCCCATAAATCACACCAGAGAAAGACCTAGCACACAGTGATTGTCCGTAAATACTGGCCGCTGCTCCCTGGAATCAGAGGTATACATCTTGTTCTGAATTGACCTCTCCGACTTGCTCCACTGGGCCCGGCATTCGTGCCTGTGACATTGTTCTGATGTTTATAAGTCTGTCTCTCCCTGACCCCACCTAGGCTGTGAGCACTGTCTCCAAATCCCGAAACCATAGCAGGGTCGGGGAATATGTGAGAAGCAGATGAGTGTGCTACAGAGGGGGCTCATCCCCAGCCCAGCCTGGCTCCTCGCCATGGCCAAGGTTTCACAGGTGCAGGAGGCAAGGAGGCTGGGGGAAAGTGGACACAGACTCAAGAGGTTATGAGCTTAGGCTCTGGAAAGCAGATAGGTCTGCATGTGAATCCTGTCACCATCACTTTGTAGCTGTGTGTCTTTGGGTGAGCATCTAACTTAGCTCATTTGCAGAATGAGGCTGAGATGAAATCCTGAATTCACTGCTTTTGGCATAGTGCTTGGTGCATAGGAGAATAGTGCCTAAAGGAAACAAACCACCCACCCAAAGCTGTCCGTGGTCTCCCATTGACACCTTGCACAAAGGAGGGAATGTATTGACCTTCTGGGCACTGGGCATTTATTTACTTATTTTTATTAATTAATTAATTATTATTATTATTATTGAGACAGAGTCTTGCTCTGTCACCCAGGCTGGAGTGCAGTGGCATGATCTTGGCTCACTGCAGCCTCTGCCTCCCGGGTTCAAGCGATTCTCCTGCCTCACCCTCCTGAGTAGCTGGGACTACAGGCATGCGGCACCCACACCCAGCTAATTTTTTTTGTATTTTTAGTAGAGATGGGATTTCACTATGTTAGCCAGGCTGGTCTTGAACTCCCGGCCGAGTGATCCACCCACCTCAGCCTCCCAAAGTGCTGAGATTACAAGCATGAGTCACCGCACCAGCCTTATTTTTATGAGACAGGATCTGGCTGTGTCACCCAGGCTGGAGTGCAGTGGCACGATCACAGCTCACTGCAACCTCAACCTCCTAGACTCAAATGATCCTCCTCCCTCAGCCTCCGGGGTAGCTGGGACTACAGGCACACACCACCATGCTCAGCTAACTTTTACACTTTTTGCGGAGATGGGTTTGCCATTTGCCCCAGCTGGTCTCCAGCTCCTGAGCTCCAGCGATCCGCCTGCCTCAGCCTCCCAAAACGCTAGGACCATAGGGCATGAGCCACTGCACCTGGCTTGGGCACTGGGTATTTAGATGTCGGCTGCTCTAACTAACTGCTCTGGCTTTGCCTGGAGAGAACATTCTTACCAGGAGCTTCCTTGTCAGTCAGCACTTGGGTATTCAGTTGAGAAGCCCAGCTCTCCAGAGGCCCAGGAACGAGTGTGGATTGAATGTGGCCTGGCTGTGTAGGGTACTGCCAGTCTCCATCAAACTGAAGGAAAATTAATCGAGGTGGCGATGATCCCCCTGCAGCGGGGGCTTGTTTAACAGAGGAGTGGACGAACATGCGTAGCCACTCAGTGCTTGGTGTTAAGGAAGCTTTGGGGATTTGGAGTCAGAAAGAAAGCAAAGGGTTTCCCAAAGGTATCTCAGGGTCAACAGAGGTTCAGCCAGAGCTTTCCCGTCCCTACCACCTGATTGGATCTAACAGGTGATGGTTAAACCCCAAAAGAAAAAAGCAGGCCAGGTATAGTGGCTCATGCTTGTAATCCCAACATTTTGGGAGGCTGAAGTGGGAGGATCACTTGAGTCCAGGAGTTTGAGACCAGCCTGAACAACATAGTGAGATCCCATCTCTACAAAAAAATAATTAAAAAAAAATAGTTTGGTGTGATGGCACACACTTGTAGTCCTAGCTACTTGGGGGAAAAAAAAGAAAAGGAAGAAAAATAACCAGGTTGGGGGGGTTCCAAAAGGGCTGCAATTTTCAACTACAGCTTACTACATGTGGTAAGCTGCAGACTTTTACACATGTGGCTCCTGGAAAGCATCATTACACTGAAATTACCAACAAGGAGGCAGGTTCAGAAAGGTGAAGTGATTTGCTGAAGATCACCAGGCTATGTATGAGCCAAGAACTGAATGGTTCGAAAGGACCCCCTCACCGCACTGTGGTGAGAAAATAAACACAGCTACAGCTCTTGATTACCCACTTTTTAAAATTATGATAAAATATACACAACATAAAAAATACAATTTTAAACTTTCTTTTTTTTTTTTTTAAGACGGAGTCTCACTCTGTCGCCCAGGCTGGAGTGCGGTGGCGCGATCTTGGCTCACTGTAACCTCTGCCTCCTGGGTTCAAGCGATTCTCCTGCCTCAGCCTCCTGAGTAGCTGGGACTACAGGTGTGCGCTACCACACCTGGCTAGTTTTTTATATTTTAGTAGAGACGGGGTTTCACCTTGTTGGCCAGGATGGTCTCCATCTCCTGACCTCGTGATCCACCCACCCTAGCCTCTCAAAGTGCTGAGATTATAGGTGTGAGTCACCATGCCCAGCCCATTTTAACCATTTTTAAAGGTGTAATTCAGTGGCATTAAGTACATTCACACTGTTAGATAGCCATCACAACCGTTCTCTAGAACTTCTTCATCTTCCCAAACTGAATCTCCATATCCTTTGAACAGTGACTGCCCATCCTCCCCTTGCCCCAGCCCCTCGTAACCCCAGTGCTTCTGCCACTATGAATCTGACTACTCTAGCGCCTCATGTAAGTGGAATCATACAGTATTTGTCTTTTTTGACTGGCTAATTTTACTTAGCACAATGTCCTCAAGATTCATCCATATTGCAGCAGGTGTCAGAATTTCCTTTTTTTTTTTTTTTTTTTTTTGAAGGCAGCGTCTTATTCTGTCGCCCAGGTTGGAGTGCAGTGATGCAGTCTTGGCTTACTGCAGCCTCGACTTCTGGGGTCAACCAGTTGTCCTTCCTCAGCCGCCCGAGCAGCTGGGGCTATAGGCATGCACCACCACGCCCAGCTAATTTTTGTATTTTTTGTAGAGACTGGCGTTTGCCATGTTGCCCATGGCTAGAAATTTCCTTCTTTCCCTAAGGCTGAATGATATTCCATTGTATGTCTATGCCACATTTTGTTTCTCCTTCTATCAATGGCTGTGTGGGTTCCTTTCCCATATATCACTGATATCGGCTATTGTGAAGGATACTGCTGTGAACATGGGTATACACACAGCTCTTCAAAACCCTGCTTTTTCTTTTTTTTTTAGAGACGAGGTTTCACCATATTGGTCAGGCTGGCCTTGAACTCCTGACCTCAGGTGATCCACCTGCCTCGGCCTCCCAAAGTGCTGGGATTACAGGTGTGAGCCACCGTGCCCGGCTGTATATCTTTTTTGGAGAAATATTCAAGTCCTTTTTCTTTTTTTGAGACAGAGTCTTACTTTGTTGTCCAGGCTGGAGTGTGGTGGTACAATCATGGCTCACTGCAGCCTTGACCTCCAGGGCTCAAGCGATTCTCCCACCTCTCCCCTCCAAGGAGCTGGGACTACAGGCCACATGTCACCACGGCCAGCTAATTTTTGTATTTTTTGTAGAGAGGGGGTTTTGCCATGTTGGCCAGGCTGGTCTCGAACTCTTAGACTCAAGTGATCTACCCATGTCAGCCTCCCAAAGTGCTAGGATTACAGGCATGAGCTACCATGCTTGGCCTTTTTTCATTTTTTAATTAACTTATTTGTGTTTGGTTGAGTTGTAGGAATTCTTTATATAGTCTGGATATTAACCCCTTATCAGATATGTGATTTGCAAATCTTTTCTCCCATTCCATGAGTGGCCTTTTCAGTCTGTTGATAGTATCATTTGTTTTTTTTTTTGGGGGGGGGGCAGGCAGAGTCTCACTCTGTCACCCAGGCTGGAGTGCAATGGCACGATCTTGGCTCACTGCAACGTCCGCCTCCCAGGTTCAAGCGATTCTTGTGCCTCAGTCTCCCGAGTAGCTGGGATGATAGGCGCACACTACCACTCTCAGCTAATTAAAAAAAAATTTTTTTTAATAGAGATGGGGTTTCAGCATGTTGGACAGGCGGGTCTCAAACTCCTGACCTCAACTGATCCACCTGCCTTGGCCTCCCAAAATGCTGGGATGATAGTGTCATTTGATGGCCAAAATTTTAAAATTTGATATAGTCCAACTTAATGTATTTGTTATTGTTGGCTGGGCTTTTGGTGTCATGTCCAAGAGATCATTGCCAAATCTAAAAGAAACTTAAAAAAGAGAGAAAAAAAAAGAAAGGAAAACAAAGAAACAAAATAAGAAATCATTGCCAAATCTGGTGTCATTGCCAGGTGTGGTGGCTCACGCCTGTAATCCCAGCACTTTGGGAGGCTGAGGCAGGCGGATCACCTGAGTTCAGGAGTTCGAGACCAGCCTGACCAATATGGTGAAACCCTGTCTTAAAAAAAAAAAAGAATAAAAAAGAAAAAAATATATGGTGTCATGAAGCTTTTCCCCTATATTCTCTTCTAGGACTTTTACAGCTGATCCATTTTGAGTTAATTTTTGTATACGGTATAAGATAAAGGCCAAATTTCATATCCACAACCTTTTGTAACAGAAAAAAAAAATTAGAGAACCATAGTAGAGTTTTGGGAAATGGAGCCATAAACAATTTCTCTTTCTAGAAAGTTGAGTCTCCTGCCTCCTTCTGCCTCGTGCTCCATCTAGCCTCCACACAGGAGTCAGCATGATCTTTTTTTTTTTTTTTTTCTAGACAGGGCCTGGCTCTGTTGCTAGGCTGGAGTGCAGTGGTGCGATCTCGGCTCACTGCAATCTCCACCTTCTGGGTTCAAGCAATTCTCTTCCCTCAGCCTCCTGAGTAGCTGGGTTACAGGGACGAGCTATCACACCTAGCTAATTTTTGTATTTTTAGTAGAGATGGGATTTCACTATGTTGGCCAGGCTGGTTTTGAACTCCTGACCTCAGGTAATCTGCCTATGGGCAGCTCACAAGGTCAGGAGATCGAGGCCAAACCACGTTGGCCAGGCTGGTCTTGAACTCTTGACCTCAGGTGATCCGCCCTCCTTGGCCTCCCAAAGTGCTGGGATTACAAGCGTGAGCCACTTCGCCCGGCCAGCATGACCTTTTAAGAAACTCACATAAATGAACCACATCGCTTCTCTGTTTGAAGTATTCAATGGCTTCCTGTCTCACTCAGAGTAAAGCCAAGCTTCTTGCCTAGCCCTAAGGCCCTCCATGATTTGACCCCTACAGAGTTCCGCTGCTGCATCTCCTGCTGCCTCCTTTCTGTACTGTAGTCACACGTGATTTCTGACCATTCCTGCAGCTTATCGAGCTCTTTCCTGCCACTAGGCCTTTGTACATGCTGTTCCTTCTCTTTGGACCAACCTTCCTCTTTCTCTTTACATGGCTAACTCTCATCCTTCCCAACCTGGCAGAAACGTCACTGTGTCTTAGATCAAAATATAGACTGGGTGGCTTCAACAACAGAGATTTATATTCTCAGTTCAGGAGGACAGAAGCCCAAGACCAAGCTGCCAGCACGGTCAGGTTCTGGTGAGGGCTGCCTTCCTGGCTTGTAGATGGCTGCCTCATCACTGCCCTCACACGGCAGAGAGAGAGAGAGAGAGAGAGACAGAGAGACAGAGAGACACAGAGAGAAAATAAGAATAAGCTCGGGCAGATCACCTGAGCTCAGGAGTTTGAGACTAGCCTGGTCAACATGGTGAAATCCCGTCTCTACTAAAAATATAAAAATGGCCTCCCTTCCTCCTTTCCTCCCTTCCTCCCTTCCTTCCTTCTTTGAAGTTTTACTCTTGTTGCCCAGGCTGGAGTGCAGTGGCACAGTCTCAGCTCACTGCCATCTCTGCCTCCTGGGTACAAGCAATTTTCCTGCCTCAGCTTCCTGAGTAGCTGGGCTTACAGGCGCCCACCACCACGCCTGGCTAATTTTTGTATTTTGAGTAGAGACGGGATTTCTTCATGTTGGTCAGGCTGGTCTCAACTCCTGACCTCAGCTGATCTGTCTGCCTCAGCCTCCCAAAGTGCTGGGATTACAGGTGTGAGGCGCTGCGTCTTAGCCAAGCCTGTTTGCATTTCTAACCTGAGGACACCTCAGCGGTGATGAGACCAGGGCAGAGGTCCAGCCCAGATAGACGTGAGTGCACTTAAGCGGAAGGGCCCAGGTGCGAGTGCTGGAGAGCCAGGTTCTTTGAGGTTCTGCATGTACCAGTTGAGAATCAAATGGCACATGTGATTGGGAGAAGCAGTCTCTGTGGACGTGGACACTGAAGGAATACGAAGGCTGGCGCAGTGGCTCAGGCCTGTGATCCCAGCACTTTGGGAGACTGAGGTGGGCAGACTTGAGCCCAGGAGTTTCACCCTGGGCAACATGGTGAAACCCGGTCTCTACAAAAAATTCAAAATATTAACCTGGTGTGGTGGTGTGCACCTGTAGTCCCAGCTACTTGGGAAGCTGAGGTAGGATCACCGGAGCCCAGAAGGCCAAAGCTACAGTGAGCTATGGTCGCGCCACTGCACTCCAGCATGGGCAATAGAAGGAGAACCTGTCTCAGAAATAAATAAAAATAAATAAATAAAACCAGAAAGCCAAGTTGTGTGGGCTTGGGGCTCTCATATGTAAACTGCAGCATAAAGAAAACAACAACAACAACAAAACAGTTATTTGAAAAAAAAAATCGGCAGCAAGAGGAACCCCAATATCATCATATTGGGGGTTAGGGTTTCAGTATATGAATTTGGGGGAACTAAATTCAGTTCATAGCACACCTCCTCGGAAAAGCCATTGTTGACCTTCTCATCTAAGCCAGGGTCCCTCCACACTCCCCAGCCTGTCACTTCCACTAGGTAGTGTCCATCAATATACCCTGTTCTTATCCTTCACGGCATCTTGGTAATAGCAGGTAACTGTTCATTAATTAATGAAGCAGTTCGTTCAATGTCTGTCCTCCTCCCTAAGGTCATAGATTTCAAGAGGCCAGACTGTTGTCATTACACCTAGATCCCTTATTCAGTGCCTGGCGTGGATCGAGTATCCACTTAATACCTGTTGGATGAGTGAGCAAACGCCAGTTTATAAGATGTTCATGTTCTTGACTTTTTCACTATGAGAGGTGGGGAGGAAGGAAGGTGACAAGTACCTTTCTTTCTTGCAGGAAATGCAAACAGGCTTGGCCAGGAGTGGTGGCTCATGCCTATAATCCCAGCACTTTGGGAGGCCGAAGTGGGAGGATCACTTGAGCCCAGGAGTTCAAGACTAGCCTGAGCAACATAGTGAGACCCCCCACCATCTCTATTTTTATTATTTTTTTAAGTGGGGAGGTAGGGGGACTCCCAGGCCCCTTTTCCAGCTCTGCCAACAGAATTCTGACAGCCAGAAGTATGCAACCCAGGTGGGAGATGGGAGGATTCTTTTCTGAAGCCCTGAAGGCCAGAGAAGAGACCTACAAAAACTGACATTTACATGTCCCTCGGTGTAAAAGCCAGATCATCACTCAATTCCCCTATAGTGAGGCCCACCAGTTGACAGGGCCCTCACACTGATACACACACACCCCACACACACACACATACAGACGCAGAGCTGCCAATTATTTAGTGCTTCACTTAAAAATCCTCTGAAAGCACACTGTCACAAAGTGCCAGACTGCCAGGGATAAAGAGAGGAACCTACAAGTTTTGCAGGTAGAGAGGACAGATCACATACAAAACATCAGGAATCAGAATGATGTTAGATGTTTCAGTAGCAACACGGGAGGCTGGAAGATGAGGGAGTCATGCCTTCAAAATTCTCATGGAAAACGCCTTCCAACCTACCATTTCATATACAGTCAAAGAAATCAGAAGTTAGGATAGAATAAAGACATTTGACTGGGCGGTGGTGGCTCACACCGGCAATCCCAGCATGGCTGAGAGATTGAGACCATCCTGGCCAATGTGGTGAAACCCCATCTCTACTAAAAATACAAAAATTAGCCGGGCATGGTGGCACATGCCTGTAATCCCAGCTACTTGGGAGACTGAGGCAGGAGAATTGCTTGAACCAGGGAGTTGAAGGCTGCAGTGAGCCGAGATGGTGCCGCTGCGCTCCAGCCTGGTGACAGAGCGACACTCCATCTCAAAAAAAAAAAAAAAAGACATTTTCAGATAAACAAGGGTGTAAAAATTCTACCTCATATGTACCCTTTCTCAGGAAGTCATTAGAGGATGCCTTCCACCAAAATGAGGGCATAGATCAAGACAGAGGAAGACTTGCAAGTCAGGAAACAGGTGCTCTAGCCGAGGAGGACAGGTGTGCAGCTGACCCAGAAGCCAAACAGTGCAGATGGAAAGTGGGGCGGAAAGGTCCAGGACATAGCTCACTAGGAAAACAAAAAGAACTGGTAGATGATGTGATCCCCTGGAAGAGGCATCTTATAGGTCTTTCGGAGTGTTTGAGGCGATTTAGCAATATGTGCACAGAACTTAGAAAGTGGAAAAAATTGGTGCAATTATTCCCTCGGGGAAAATTAAATGTCTGCACTAAAAAATGTAATTATAGTATGCTTTTTGGCTTAGCAGTGGACAATATCTACAAAGTCATAAGAATGGAAACCCTTAATACTGAGTTAGTGGAAAATGGTGATAAAACTATATTGGAGCCAGACATGATGGTGCACACCTGTAATCTCAGCTACTCAGGAGGCTGAGGCCAGAGAACTGTTTGAGCCCAGGAGATGGAGGCTGTAGTGCACTATGGTTGCACCTGTGAATAGCCACTGCACTCCAGCCTGGGCAACATAGCAAACCCTGTCTCTTAGGATTTTCTTTCTTT